>NC_138380.1:31436971-31499834 GCF_054177405.1 Leptonychotes weddellii
CATATGAATAAAGAGTTACTAGATACAAACAATAAAAAAAAAAAAAAAGGAATCAAAGAGAGCATACAGATGCAAGCAAGCGTATGTACAAGAAAGGGGACTTGCACAGACCAGTGATACTGTGCCCTGTACCAAGGTACCCATTAACTCACTTCTTTCAGAGGTTCAAAACAGTGACAACCACTACTGCCAATAATAATAATAATAATAGTAATAGTAATAACAGTAATAGACTCGCCTGAATTTGTATTTGGTAGATTATCAGGCCGTGCAATAAAAAGACCAGAGGAGGGACACCTGGGTGGCTCAGTCGGGTAAGCGTCTGCCTTCAGCTCAGGTCAGGATCCCAGGGCCCTGGGATCAAGCCCATGTCAGGCTCCCTGCTCGGCGGGGAGTCTGCTTCTCCCTCTCCTCCCTGCTTGTGTTCTCTCACTGTCTCTCTCTCTCTCAGATAATTAAATAAATAAATAAATAAATAATCTTTAAAAAAAAACCAGAAGAAATGAAGATGCTGTGGCATATATATTGGGGGAAGGGTATCTAAAATCACTACAGATATGATTCCCTAACTTATCTGTGTTAAAGGTCAGCAACACCAGAATACCTTGGTTACAACGGCCAACCTATACAAAGGCATGTTTTCTTTTCTCACTCTCATAGAGACTGTTGTTGTCGGCAGAGTGGTGGCCTCTAAAAAGATAGGTCTACATCTGAATCCCCAGAACCTGTGAATGTTACATCATTTGGTTATAGGGTCTTTGCAGACATAAATAAGTACTTGAAATGAAGATATCATCCTGGATTATATCATATTAAGAAGTAGGAAATGGGTCCTGTGATGGGTCACAGGAGGTGGCACCAAACCCTGTGTGGAGAGAAGAATTTCCAGAATGATAGGGGTCTGGAGAAGAGCCTGGATGAGAAGGATTCAACCATAGGAATAGGGGGAGGAAGGTAAAGGGAGAGCGAGCATTCAGAGAACTCCAAACCCTGCACCTGTTCTTCTCTATTTCTTATGACGTGTATGCCTAATCCAAAACAGGACCTGATTTATACATTCCAGAAACTTTTAATTTGTCTCAGAATTCTATTGGAGGGATTTCTAAGCTAAATTTTTTTTAAATTTTATTAAGTTTTTAAATTTTAATTCCAGTATAGTTAATAGTTTTAGACTAAGTTTTTTAACTCTCTAATAATGAGAATGTTCAACTTTCCCCAGGTGATCAGACATCAATCCATCTGAAGTACGACCAAAATGCTATTGGCTTGATGGTGCTGGCAAAAATCTATCTGATAGTAGTAGGGGAAAAAAAAAATGGCTTGGAAGGCTTATTTGTATTTATACCATAAACTGCACCACCAGTACTACCCAGAGAATTGTGTTGCCCCATGATGTTGCAAGAGTAGGACATTGGTTAGAGTTCCTTGGGGTCATTTCTCTCTTTATCGTAGTCTTTGCTTTTTAAACCCTACAGAACAGAGAATCTCTCCTGGGTCTCTCTGTAATGAAGTGGGTATTTGGAAAAGTCTACTAAGTAAAGGTAATGTTTTATTTATTATTTTTTTTAAGATTTTATTTATTTATTTGACAGAGAGAGCGGGAGAAGGAACACAAACAGGGGGAGTGGGAGAGGGAGAAGCAGGCTTCCGGCCGAGCAGGGAGCCCGATGTGGGGCTCAATCCGAGGACCGTGGGATCATGACCTGAGCCGAAGGCAGACGCTTAACGACTGAGCCACCCAGGTGCCCCAAGGTAATGTTTTAAACAAGAGAGAAGGAATGGTGCTTATAAAGGTATGATTATGAAGTTATTTCAAAATAAAAGGAAATCTCTAAATCACATAAAACCATCAATTCCAAAAATGATAAGAAAGATAAAGTTGAAACAAACCATTACAAAATGAAACCATGACATTTAAAATTGCTAGAATACCTTTGGAATATTCTATTTGGCCTATACTGAGACCCAGGGCACTCTCTTTTCAGATACTAGCTGACAGACATTGTCTGTGATCATTCAGCATTACAGACACTACACCTGTTTCATATAGGATGTGAATACCTTCAAAACCAGAAGGAAGTAACTTCTTCGGAAGACCTAGATTTTTTTTTTTCTAATAAATCGGATTTGGAGAAGGTCTAGAATTTTCTTAGCATTCTTTCTAAAAAATAATTTCTAAAAGTGAATGTAACTCACGAAGTAACCATAGCTACTTTAAAAGCAAGGCTATTTAAGATTCTTAAATTATGATTCTAATTTTTAGTTTAGCATAACAAACACAAATCACTCCTTTCTCTGGCTCTGCTAAAGTCATGCTTTACAACACTCAGTGGCTCTTGAGGGGCCACATCTGTCCCCTAGCCTCTCAAGCCAATCAGAGTAGACAATGGGCCAAGGGGGAAAGAAGACTTCTGAGAATTTGAAACCTTAATCCAAGAGAAAGATAAAACTGTTGTAAAACAATCAGCAGTTTGAAATATTTCCCTAGTGGCCTTTGACCCAGGGCAACAGATACATTAAAAATTGTACATTTTAAGTGAGATGAAATGAAAGAAAACCATTTTTTTTATTCTCTAATAAGCTTAACATCATTCTTTTTGTTTGTTAAAATTCCTCCAAAAAGTAATAACCTCTACTTGTAAGAATCTTGCTTCTAGGATTATGGATGATGCTAACTATAATTAATAAAAATTTTTACCTGTCTATGTGCATGTAGTGTATTCAGTAGAAGCCCAATGATAATTTCAAAATATTCAATAAAAGATAGTTTCTTTTTACATCAGAAGTATTTTCAAACCATGTTGTTTCCCTAGCTATTTTAAGCGTATAATAATAACAGTACTGTACTTGATGAATTTTAAAATATCAATATTTTAGAAACCCAACTATTTTTTTTCAGAGTGAATGATGTTTTTAATGTACTGGTTTATTATTATTTTTTTATTTAAATTTTAGGTAGTTAACATACAGTGCAATATTGGTTTCTGGAGCAGAATTCAGTGATTCATCACTTAAATACAACACGCAGTGCTCATCATAACAAGTGCCCTCCTTAATACCCATCACCCATCTAGCCCAAACCCCACCCACTTCCCTCCAACAACCCTCAGCTGGTTCTCTATCGTTAAGAGTCACTTACAGCTCACTACCCTCTCTCCTTTTTCTTTTCCCTCTTCCTAAATGTTCATCTGTTTTCTTTCTTAAATATCACATGTAAATGAGATCATATGGTATTTGTCTTTCTTTGACTTATTTCACTTAGCATAATACACTCTAGCTCCATCTACGTTGTTGCAAATGATAACTAATACTCCATTATACACACATACACATACACACACACACACACACACCACATCTTCTTCATCAGTCGATGGACATTGGTTTCTCTCCAAAGTTTGGCTATTGTTGTTAATGCTGCTATAAACATCGGGGTGCATGTACCCCTTCGAATCTGTATTTTTGTATCCTTTGGGTAAATACCTAGCAGGGCAATTGCTGGATTGTAAGGTAGCTCTATTTTTAACATTTTGAGGAACCTCCATACTGTTCTCCAGAGTGCCTGCACCAGTTTGCATTCCCACCAACAGTGCAAGAAGGTTCCCCTTTCTCCACATCCTCACCAACACCTGTTGTTTCTTTTGTTAATTTTAGCTATCCTGTCAAATGTGTGATGGTATCTCATCATGGTTTTGGTTTATATTTCCCTGATGAGTGATGTTGAGCATCTTTTCATATGTCTGTTAGCCACCTGGATATCTTTTTTGAAAAAGTGTCTATTCATGTGTTCTATCCATTTCTTAAATGAATTATTTGTTTTTTTGGGTGTTGAGTTTAAGTTCTTTATAGATTTTTGGATACTAACTCTTTATCAGCAGATACGGCATTTGCAAATATCTTCTCCCATTCCGTAGGCTGCCTTTTAGTTTTGTTGATTGTTTCCTTTGCTGTGCAGAAGCTTTTTATCTTGATGAAGTCCCAATACTTCATTTTTGCTTTTGTTTCCCTTGCTTGTAGTGATGTGTCAAATAAGAAGTTGCTATGGCTGAGGTCAAAGAGGTTTCCGCCTATATTCTCCTCTAGGATTTTGATGGGTGTCCTGTCTCACATTTAGGTCTTTCATCCATTTTGAATTTATTTTTGTGTATGGTGTAAGAAAGTGGTCCAGTTTCGTTCTGCATGTAGCCATCCAGTTTTCCCATCACCATTTGTTGAAGAGACTGTCCTTTTTCCATTGGATATTTTCCTGTGTTGTCAAAGATTAGTTGACTGTGTAGTTCTGGGTCCATTTCTGGGTTCTCTATTCTGTTCCAGTGATCTATGTGTCTGTTTTTGTGCCAGTACCATACTGTCTTGACGATTACAGCTTTATTATATAGCTTGAAATCCGGAATCATGATTTTTTTCTTTTTCAGAACTTCTTGGCTTTTGGGGTCTTTTGTGGTTCCACACAAATTTTAGGATTGTTTGTTCCAGCTCTGTGAAAAATGCTGGTGGTATTTTGATGGGGCTTGCATTAAATGTATAGATTGCTTTGAGTAGTACAGACATTTTAACAATGTTATTCTTCCAATCCATGAGCATGGAATGCTTTCCATTTTTTTGTGTCCTCTTCAATTTCTTTCATAAGTGTTCTATAGTTTTCAGATATAGATCTTTTACTTCTCTAGTTATGTTTATTCCTAGGTATCTTATTGTTTTTGGTGCAAATGAGATTGATCCCTTGATTTCTTTTTCTGCTGCTTCGTTATTGGTGTATAGAAATGCAACAGATTTCTACACACTGATTTTATATCCTGTGACTTTGCTGAATTCATGTATGAGTTCTAGCAATGTTTTGGTGGAGTCTTTCAGGTTTTCTGTGTAGAGTATCGTGTCATCTGCAAATAGTTTGACTTCTCCCTTGCCAATTCAGATACATTGATTTTTGTTGTCTAATTGCTGAGGCTAGGACTTCCACTACTATGTTAAATAGTAATGGTGAGAGTGGACATCCTTGTCTTGTTCCTGATCACAGGGGAAAGGCTCTCAGTTTTTCCCCATTGAGGATGATATTAACTGTAGTTCTTTCATATTTGGCCTTTATAATGTTGAGGCATGTTCCATCTATCTCTACTTTGTGGAGGGTTTTTATCAGGAAAGGATGCTGTGTTTTGTCAAATGCTTTTTCTGCATCTATTGACAGAATTATATGGTTCTTATCCTTTATTAATGTGGTTTATCACATTGATTGATTCGTGAATGTTGAACCAAACTTGTAGCCCAAGAATAAATCCCACTTAACTGTGGTGAATAATTCTTTTAATAGACTGTTGAATTCAATTTGCTAGTATTTTATTGAGAATTTTTGCATTCATGTTCATCAGGGATATTGGCCTGTAATTCTCCTTTTTAGTGGGGCCTTTGTTTTATGATATGAAGGTAATGATGGCTTCGTAGAATGAGTTTGGAAGTTTTCCTTCTATTTTTATTTTTCAGAACAGTTTGAGACAATAGGTATTAGCTCTTCTTTAAATATCCGGTAGAATTCCCCTAGAAAGCCATCCAGCCCAGGGCTTTTGTTTGTCTGGAGATTCTTGATTACAGATTCAATTTCTTTGCTGGTTATTGGTGATTCAAATTTTCTACTTCTTCCTGTTTCAGTTTTGGTAGTTTGTAAATTTTATGGAATTTGTCCATTTCTTCCAGGTTGTCCAGTTTGTTGGCACATAGGTTTTCATAGCATTCTCTTATAATTGTATTTCTGTGGTGTTGGTTGTGATCTCTCCTCTATCATTTGTGATTTTATCTATTTGGGTCCTTTCTCTTAGGAAGCCAATTTTAAAGGTAAATAATTATTTTCATTGTTTAGGATGAGTTCTGTTACTGAAATATCAAGCCAGTAAGTAATCAATTGTCCATACAATGAATTATAACTACTATACTATAAAAACTATTATAATGTACTATGCACAAATTTGTATTTCTGAAAATGATCCAGTTGACTAAGAAAACTGAATTAAAATAGTTACTTAAGTCATGTTTCCTTTAGTATTTAACTTTATGAATTCTAATGCAAATTTAATCATCTATAACATGGAAAAATTACTTCATTCCCCGGTCAATGTTTATATTATGCACTTATAACTATATACTATGAAGATATATATATAAGGACTGTTATATTTTCTCTTTAGCATCATGTAAATTCTTCAATATTATTAAATAAAATAATTCATGCACACTGAAGGCCAGAAAACATACACTCAGTATTTCCTATGCTAACCACATTATTAAGGATCTGGGCAGGCAGCATTCTAAATTGACCTTCAATGATCCTCACTTCCTGTGTGGTCCCTTTCCTTGTACGTGGGCTGACCTAGTGACTTGCTTGCAATGAGCTGAATAAGATGAAAGTGATGGTATGTATCTTCCACAATGAAGTTACAAGATCTTGAGAATTCCATCCTGGGGAGGACCTTCTCTGTCTCTTGCTGGCACTCACTCTTTCTCACTGCCCTATGATAAGGAACTGAGGGTAGCCTTCAGTCAACAGCCCTCAGGAAATTGAACCTTACCAAAAACCATGAGGACCTTACAAGAAGTTCCCCCCCCACCCCCTCCACCCCCGTGGTGCCTTCAGGTGAAACCATATCCCTAGCAGACACCTTGATTTCAGCCTGTCAGATCCCCAAAGCAGAGAAGCCAGCTAAGCCTTCCTAGATACATTACCCACAGAACCCATAAGTTAATGAATGGGTGTTGTTTTAAGCCATGAAGTTTGGGGGTCATTTGTAATGCATCTATAGATAACTGATAGAAAAAAACTTGCTAAATTATTCTTTCTCAATCCACAAAGCACAAAAGAAGACCATTCAGAATTATAGAGAGCTTAAGCCTTGGCAGTTACCTTAATGCCCAGCACTTAGGCTGATGTTCCAGGAAAAAAAGATCATTGTTCCTTTGCTTCTCAATCCAAATAAACACCAGAGTTATCCTTCAGCCAAAGGGTAAATGTGTGCTTACTCTTAGTGTCTGAATTTTTCCCATCACACTTATAGATAAGTGCATGCATTCCTTTATCTCCCTAAAGCATCAGGTATTCTGATTTTTTTAAAAAATTGAGATGTAAGATGTAATATGTCATAAAATAAAAGTTTTGACAATTATATATATCTATATAACCATCACCGAAAACATGGAAGCAACCTCTGTCCATTAATGGATGAATGAAGAAAAGGTGATATAGATATACACACATATATGTACATACCACATACAATGGAGTATTATTCGGTCATTAAAAAGGAGAAAATCCTGACATTTGTGACAACTTGGATGGACCTTGAGGACATTATGTTAAGTGAAATAAACCAGAGAAAGACAAATACTGCATGGCATCACTTATAAATGGAATATTTAAAAAAAAAAAAAAAGGTTGAACTCACGGAAACAATAGAGAAGTGGTTGCAAGGGGCTGGGGAGTGGGGACAATAGGTAGAGGTTGGTGAAAGGATACAAACATCCAGGTATAAAAATAAAGTGTGAGGATCCAATGTAAAATATGAGAACTACAGGTAATACTGTCCTGTATAATTGAAATTTGCTAGAAGAGTAAAACTTAAATGTTCCTACCAAATACACACACATACCCACACACTCAAGGTGAAAGGTGTTAATTAACTAGATGGGGGAGTAAAGACATATACACATATCAAATCACCATGGTGTACACTTCAAATATCTTAAAATTTACATGTCAATTATATCTCAACAAAGCTTAAATTTAAAAAAATTTAAAAAGACCATTGTTAGCTCCCCCACCAAATGAGAATTAAAAGACACTGGGATATACAATTCCGTGCATGCAATTCATTTAAGTTAAGAAATGATGATTTTTGTAGAAAAATATGAACTACCAAAATTAACACAAGTGAAAAAAATGGATTAAACCAGTTACCACTAAAGAAACTGGAAAAGTGATTAAAGAGCTACTATCGACAAAAGCACCAGAATTACATAGGTTCATCACTGACTTTCATTTAACCTTCAAAGAATAGACAAATTAAATGCCAAATACATGATTATAAACTGAAGGTATAGAAGTTTTTTATCCCTTGTGTAAGGCTAAAATAACATTAACTCCCAAGCCTTGTAAATAACAAATAATAGTACAGGTAAATCTTACTTATAATACATTAAAATTTAAAATGAAGGCATACCAAATAGAATCTACCATATTGCAAAAGAAGAATGATGCATGATAAAACAATATTTATTCCAATAATGCAAGGATGACTCTGTATTGAGAAATCTGTTAACTTAACAAAATATGTCAAATAATTTAAAGAGAATAATGCTAAAAAATTGATAAAATTCAGTCATTCCCTGTAAAAACATCAAGTAGAAAGAATTGAGAAAATTAAATACAATAGTCTCTTTGATAAAATCAAGAGCAAATATTACTCTACATAGCTAACACTAAACCCAGTTTAATAAAGGGTATTAAATACTGTTATTATTTAATATTGTCCTCAGAGTCTAGCAAATTTAACACAAACGAAAATTAAACAATCAGTATAAACATGATGGGGAGTGGTGGTAAAATTTTCTTTTTCCTTAAGTTGAATTGTATACCTAGAATTATGAAATCAGCAAAAATAGGAACTATCAAAATGGATGATAGATATAAAATAAAGATTTTATTTATTTTAGAGAACACATGAGCAGGGGGAGGGGCAGATGGAGAGGGAGAGGATCTCAAGCAGACTCCTCACCGGGCACTGAGCCCCATACAGGGCTGGATGTCACGACCCTCAGATCATGACCTGAGCTGAAACCAAGAGTTGCATATTTAACGGTTTGAGCCACCCAGGTGCCCCTGAAGTAAGTATATTTTTTCAAGTCCAGTAACTTTTCCTTAGGCAATGACAACATAGAAATGGAAATGAGATTGTTATTTCTTGCCCAATAGTGATAAAAATCATGAAACCACTAAAATAAATTTAAGACCTGACTTATATGAAGAAAAGTGTAAAATCCTACCAACAGGCTTAAAATCTGAACAAACAAGAAGAGTGGTTCTTAGATGAGAAGTTTTAATATTATAAAATGACATTCCTCTTAAATGTAATTTATACATTTAATGTTATTCCAATTAGAATTCATTTCAGTTGCATTTTTTTGTTTGTTTTTTCTTTATTTTGGGGTAAAATAATCTTAGAATTAATATGGAAAAATACATGAGAATAACTATATGCCTCTCCTAATATATGATAAATAAGAACACAGAGCGGGGGACTTGCCTTACCAGTTATCAGAAATTTCTACATAGAGTAATCAAATCAAGATGGTATTGAAGGAAATAAACCAAGATATTAGTGGAACAGATACAGAAATAACTTGTATATGTGACAAACAGTGTTACTATTTTTTAGTTTAATGAAATTTAACAAATGATGCTGATGTAACAATTTATCTTTCTGGAAAATTAAGTTATAATTTTATTTTAAACCAAAGGCAAAAAACTTCAGATGGATTTAAATATAAAAAATAAAGTAATATAAATCTTAGCAGGCAACTAAGCAGTTACATATATAATACATAGGCGAAACTATATCCACAGAGGAAACTTCATACCAAGACAGAATAACTAGAATATGTATATAGGATATGGTGACAGGAAACAACAATATCCATTGTTTTAGGCAACACTACAAATTAGAATGCTGGTGGTAACAGGAGAAAAGATTGCTTTAAAAAGTAATCTGGGGCGCCTGGGTGGCTCAGTCGTTAAGTGTCTGCCTTCGGCTCAGGTCATGATCCCAGGGTCCTGGGATCGAGTCCCACATCAGGCTCCCTGCTTGGCAGGAAGCATGCTTCTCCCTCTCCCACTCCTCCTGCTTGTGTTCCTGCTCTTGCTGTGTCTCTCTTTGTCAAAAAAATAAATAAAATCTTTAAAAAAAAAAAAAAAGTAATCTGCAACTTTAATTAAAATGAAAAATTACGTATACCACTCTACCATGGCAACTCCTAGGAACCTATCCCATAGAAATATAATTTCCAGTAGGTAAGGATACATGTACAATGTTACTTTGTGACAACACTGTGCTCAGGGAAAAGAACTGGAAATAATGTGAATATCATCATTAAAAGAGTCATTGAATATATTATGCCATGATACATATCGCAGACTAGTGTAAGATCGTTACAGAGAAAGAATTAAACTCAGCTGAAACAGTTCCCAGAATGTTGGACTACAAAAACAAAATGCAAACAAATATGTTTGATATACTATTATATAAAACACAAACCAAAAAAGAAAAAAAAAATCCCTCAAGTAAAGACATGAATATACACTTACATGCAAATGTAGCATATAACCTAGCTTCTGTTGTTAAACAACTCCAGGGTTACCATTCATGTACGTGAAGATGTGTAATATTTTTCACCGTGTATTTTTGTGTATTTGGTTATTGACATAGATACCAATATGGATATAATATGCATAGGGATATGAAGAAGATACAAATGTAGATGTAGGTATAATATAAATTTAAATATGTATAAGTATATACAGAAAAATATAGAAGCATGAATTTTAGGTTGGTAACATGGGTTATTCTGGGCATGGGGAGGATACAGAAAGTCATCTTATTGAGAGGAGAGGAGATGAAAGGAAAAAAAACGTGTACACATACACTGCTAAGATGTATAATTTTTTGTCACCTATACATAAATTTATATCTGTGTGTTGTATATGTTAATAAAAATAGATAGACAAACTAGTTATTTCTAAAATAATGATATCTAATATTTAAGGAACTTTTACCTAGAGCAGGTACTGTGCTTAGCACTTTATCAGCATCAGCTCATGGAAGTAATCCTGACTGGCTATGTAAACTTAATTCATGAGTGTATTTCTCAATTGTCCACCCCACTTTGTTAAAATCTGACTGAGCATCACTTTTTATTGTTTTTGTTTACTGTTTATTCACCTGACCTGCAATGGAGAACATTGATCATTGCTTAGTACAGTAGATGAACAGCATCTGTTTGCTATTATCTTTATTCACTGTTCATCTTCATTCTTTTCCTCATCGGCATTCAACATTGCTAGGGTCAGTTAGGAGACTTTGCTAGTGAGAAATGGCTAAGAAACACACATATGTAGAAGGAGCCACAAGAAAATCACTAGGCAATAAAAACACTTTGGTAGTGAATTCCAAATTAAACCATGATGTTATGTCTTTGGACAAGTTACATAACTTTACTATGCACGGGAGTAAAAAACAAAGTGGGTTCAGCAGGTGATTTTTAAGACCACTAGCTCTCAGATTTCCCAAGTCTATCCCTTCCGCTCATGAATATTCAGAATTGAAAAATCTATGTCCCTTTCTACTTTTATCCTCCCATTTCTAGTAAACAGCAGGTATATATTTATGTGTATTACTTCTCCATTGCTGCAAGCTACCTCCAAATTTAGTGGATCAAAAACAGTAACATTTATTATTTAATAGTTTCTGTAAGTTTGAAAATTGGGCAGAGTTTAATCGGCTCCTCTGGCTCCAGGTCTCTTAAAAGGATGCAGGCATCTCACGGCTCCATTAGAAAGGATTTGCTTCCCAGCTCACTCATGAGATTATTGATAGAATTCAAATCCCAGATCTAATATTCTTCCTCCTTTTAATTTGATCAATTCTTAATTAAAAAGCCATTAAGGAAAATCCCACAACTCAAGTAACTACAGATTGCCTCCAGGAACTATCAGGAGCCTCTGTTATCTAAAGGTGTCCTCCTATCAACCATCAGCAAAAAAGTTGGGATCCTCAGCCATACAAAGAAATGAATTCTGCCAACAGCCTAAATGAGCTGGGAAGCAGATTCTTCCAGTAGAACTTCTAGATGAGAGCTCAGCCCAGCAGACACCTTGTAACTCTGAGCACAGAATTCAACTAAGCTGAGCTTGGACTCCTGACCCATGGGACCTGTGAAATAATAAGTGTACATATTTTTTATCTTGCTAAATTTGTGATAATTTGCTATGCAGCAATGAAAATGATTACAACCTCTATGGATTCTTTTTCTTGAAAATATGTCACATTTTCCTGGTTCTTTGTATGTCAAGTAATTGCAGATTATATCCTAAATATTGAGTGTGATATTGCAGAGACTCTGGATTTCTTTACATTTCTTTGAAGAGTGTTAGGTTTTTGTTTTGTTTTGTCTTGGAAGGTAATTAACTTGATTTGATTTTCAAATTGAAAAATCTGCCTCAACTATGGTATCTCAAATCTCAGTTCAATTTTTCAGTTCTTAAGCATAATTCAGACACTTGGGCAGAGTTTATACACAGAACCTGGGCTTCCTCTTCCCTAGCTCTTTAATTATCATTTTTGTATGACAATGGCCATCTTGAGCTGTCATCTGATTCCTTAGACCAGAAAAATCATGGTTTTTCTATTGGAACTTCAACTTTTTGCCTTTAGTCCAAAGCTTGCATAAACCAGGAAATCAAACCATCCCATTTCCTTCATTCATTCAAGTATTAACTTCCTTCCAAAATACCTCAGCCTTTGTCCATTATCTTTATCCATAGTCTTCAGGTAGGGTTTTTTGTTTGATTTGTAGTATTTTCTCCAAAATTGATCATTGTAATATGAGGACCAGTCAATTAGAAGCTTATTCCCCCTTATGGGAAGCAGACCCACCAAACCTATACTTTGATCAATAGATCGTAGATGTGAATTTCTAAGTGGTTCATTTTATTCGAGTGTAAGTGATATTATCCAATCTAAATCATTCTCTATGTTTATAGATCAGCTAATGTTCTGTAACAAAATACCACTCATCACATTACTGTGTAGTATCAAAGGCCTCATAAAGGCTTGCTAAATTTGTGGTATATATTTAATATGTATTCAGACTTATACCATAATATGTCTCTTTTTGTTTCATAAGTATTTCAGTGAATACGTATTAATAAAACCATGTATTCTGCCTTTTGGACCCTTACTATACATTGAACCCATAACATGTGTCTATTATTCTTCATATATATTCAGAGTGTATCTTACAACAGTTCCTTTGGAACCATTATCCAGGTATGCTGTGAATGCATATTAACAGTAGAATACATTTGCATAATAGGAGTTCATCATATTGAATGCATAGCAAAATCTTTATAAAAATATAGTTATAATATTCAAAAGCTATTTACTTAAACACATTACTTTTCTACATTCATGAAATGCTACTTCTAAATTTTGTAGTAGAAATTAATAGAAAACCCAGGTTTTTAGGTTACATGATCAAATAAAAAAGTAATTTTTTAAAAACTAGATCCTTCCTGCTGATACCCTCAACAGAATACAGTCAATATAGGTAAAAGAATTAGCAACTTTAGCTGTAGTGAACATATTTTCATTGTGCTCATCACATAGCTGTTATTTATTTTTTTAAAGATTTATTTATTCAGAGAGACAGAGAGACAGAGAGACAGAGAGAGAAGGAGGAGGGGCAGAGGGAGAGGGACTCTCAAGCAGACTCCGTGCTGAGTGAAGAGCCCAACACGGGGCTGGATCTCACCCCCAATGAGATCATAACCTGAGCCGAAACCCTGAGTCGGATATTTGACTGCACCACCCAGGTGCCCCTAGTTGTTATTTTTAAAGTTTCTGTAATAGACTTAGAAGTGTGGATAAAATTCTCAAGTCCCCCAAATCTGCAAAATGTAAATTAAATTACATCTATGGCCATTTAACAAATCATACAGTATCACAGCTGGCTAGTTTTTCATCAACTACAAGAAACCAGAACTGGGGCACCTGGGTGGCTCAGTTGGTTAAGCGTCTGCCTTCAGCTCAGGTCATGATCCCAGAGTCCTGGGATCGAGCCCCCTGTCAGGCTCCCTGCTTGGTGGGAAGCCTGCTTCTCCCTCTCCTCCCTGTTTGTGCTCTTTCTCGCTATCTCTGTCACTATCAGTCTCTCTCAAATAAATGAAATCTTAAGAAAAAAAAACAGAACTGACCTAAACTCATAATGTGAACGCCACATGTCCATTCTTTCCTGATGAATCTTTGAAGGTCAGCTGGTCACCAAATAAATAAAGGCAGTAAGATCTGTGAGTTGTGTGATTTTCAATACCTTGGGTAGTGTTACAAGGCCATAAATTGAATGACTTTTTGTAGCTGAGAAATGCCAAGAGCTCTCTAGAAATAGAGTATTTTATGCTGCATTAACACAATGAAATCAAATTTCACAATAGCACAAAACAAAAGAAACAGTCCTCTGCATTCAGGAAGTGTGTTAACATGAGCATGAAATCGAAGACATCTAGCCAGGAGACTCCAATTGTGTACAGTGTACCAAAGTTACTTCATAATCTAGATAATGTTGCTTTAGTCAGTAGTCACTGTGTTCAGTAACAGGTACTCACGTGATTAATACAAAATGCCTAGTAGCATATGTTTCATTTTGTAAGTAAATTTAATACCGTATTAACTATAAAATAAAACTGTCACATCATTTGAAAGAAAGCATTCTCTTAAATGCAAAAATTTCCACTCAGAGGGAAGTAGCTTTTTCTTAAACATGACCAGATTACTATTAAAATTATTAAAAGTATCAAAAATATCTGTGGGAATGAGTATTGAAAAGAGGGACAAGAACAAACAAGGAAGCCTACTCTCTCCACTTTTATTCAACATAGTATTAGAAGTCCTAGCCACAGCAATTAGATGAGAAAAAGAAATAAAGGGCATCCAAACTGGAAAGGAAGAAGTAAAACTGTCACTATTTGCAGATAACATAATTTTATACATAGAAAACTCTAAAGACTCCAGCAAAACATGAATTCAGTAAAGTTGCAGGATACAAAATCCATATATAAAAAATCAGTTGTGTTTCTATACACTAATAGTGAAGTAGCAGAAAGAAAAATTAAGGTAACAATACCATTTATAATTGCAGCAAAAAAAAAAACACCTAAGAATAGATTTCACCAAGGAGATGAAAGACCTATACAGTGATAACTATAACATATTGATGAAAGAAAATGAAGAGGATCCAAATAAACAGAAAGATATTCCATGCTCTTAAATTGGAAGAAAAAATATTGTTAAAATGTCCCTATTACCTAAAGCCATCTACACATTCAATAAAATCCATCTCAAAAAGCCAATAGCATATTTCATAGAAAAAGAACAACCAATCCTAAAATTTATATGGAACCATGAAAGACCTCAAATATCCAGAGAAAACTTGAAGAACAAAGCTAGAAGTGTCATGCTCTGTGATCTCAAGTTATATTACAAAGTTATAGTAATCAAAACAGGATGGTATTGGCATAAAAACAGATACATTGATCATGGAAAGGAATAGAGAACCCAGAAATAAACCCAGGCACATTTGATCAATTAACCTATGGCAAAGAAGCCAAGAATATACAACAGGGAAAAGACAGACTCTAATAAATGGTGTTGGAAAAACCAGACAATCACATGCAGAAGAATAAAACTGGACTATTGTTTTATACCATACATAACATTAACACAAAATGGATTAAAGACTTCAAGGTAAGGCCTTCATGAAAAGATGATCATCACTACTCATCAAGGAAATGCAAACTCAAAATCACAGTATCACCTCACACCTGTTAGAATAGCGATTATCAAAAAAACAAATAACAAGTGTTGATGAGCTTGTGGGGTAAAGGAAACCCCTGTGCACTACTGACGGGAATGTAAACTGGTTCAGCCACTATAAAAAGTTTCAAAATTCCTCAAAAATTTTAAAAATACAACTACCATATGATCCAGCGGTTCCACTTTTGGTATTTACCCAAAGGAAAAAAAACCCACTAACTTAAAAACAAATCTGTACCCTCCTATTCACTGCAGCATTTAAATAACAATAGTCAAGATGTAGACACAATGCAAGTGTCCATTAATAGATAAATGTATAAAGAAAATATGATATATATGTACAATGGAATATTTTTCAACCATAAATAAAGGGAGGAAATCCTGCCATTTGTGACAATATGGATGGACCTTCAGAGCATTATGCTAAGTGAAAGAAGTCAGACAGAAAAAGATAAATACCATATGACCTCACACATGGAATCTGTAAATCAAAACCAAACAAAAATCAAACTCATAGATACAGAAAGCAGATTGGTGGTTGCTAGAGGTGGTGGGTGGGGAGTGGGCAAAATGGGCCAAAGGGTCAAAAGGTACAAACTTCCAATTATAAAATAAAAAGGGGGATGAAATATACAGCATGTTGATCGTAGTTAATACTGTATTGCATATTTGAAAGTTGCTAAGAGAGATGTTATAAAGCTCTCATCACAAGAAAAAGATTTTATAACTATGTAACAGACATTAAATAGACTTACAATATATACAAATATCAAATCATGTTGTACATCTGAAACTAATATGTTCTATGTCAATTATACTTCAATAAAAATAGGGACACAAAGGTGTTTATAATATATTTGTATTTTAAAGAAAACAGTATCAATTATGAATACATAAGGGACATTCTTCTTTTATCTTAAATAGTTTAGTCTGTTTTCTTTAAGTTCATTGATTCCTTCTGGACTTGATTTAAAATTCTTTGTTCAAAAAAATCTTCCCCAACATAATGGGCAAAGTAAGTATCATTGAGTAGCTTGCTTTAAAATTTTTCATTGGTTCATGTAAACTTCTTCCATTTTTGGTGTAATATTTCATGTGTAGTTTATTTTTTTAAGATTTTATTTATTTGTTAGAGGTTGTCAGAAGTTTATTTATTTATTTATTTTTTAAAGATTTATTTATTTGAGAGAGAGAGAGAGTACATGGGGGGGGGGGGGTCAGAGGCAGAAGCAGGCTCCCTGCCGAGCAGGGAGCCCGATGCGGGACTCAATCCAGGGACTCCAGGATCATGACCTGAGCCAAAGGCAGTCGCTTAACCAACTGAGCCACCCAGGTGCCCAGAAGTTTATTTTTTTAAAGATTTCATTTGTTTGTCAGAGAGCATGCATGCAAGAAAGCACAGGCGCATGCGCATGGGGGAGGGGCACAGGGGGAGGGGTAGTGGGAGAAGCAGACTCCCCACTGAGCAAGGAGCCTGAAATGGGACTGAATCCCAGGACCCTGAGATCATGACCTGAGCCGAAGGCAGATGCTTACCCAACTGAGCCACTCAAGCGTCCCTTTGCTGGAGGGTTTAAAGCAGCAGTCTGAGAAACAGTACAAGAGCCACTCAGCTCTTAGAGGTCACCAGCTGTGTCTATCCTACAGCTCAGGGTATTTCCTAGACCCTGCAAGGTGCCTGGCCTGTGTCCACATGCTGAATATTCATGAATGAATGAAATGATTACCTTAAAGTGTCCTTCCCTTTGGTAACCTCCTCTAGTGTCATGTAGACAAAGCCTTATATATCCAATTGTTAGAATTGTTGGGCTCATAAAGATATATGTGGCATATGAAATCAAATAGTAAAATAGTATATGGTATTTTCCAGAAACAGTGTAAAACAAAGATCCCCAGATTAGACGAAAGTCATGGGCTGGGGGGTCATTCGAAGTTTCACCTTTACCCAGCAAGTTTTTCATCGGGACCTTTATCAGTGGTACCTCATCTGTAACACTACCTGACCAGAAACGGTTAGCTCTTCTTTTCTTCTCAGCAGTAAAATTCATAGACTAGTATAATCTCAAACGTTATGGAGTATTTCTTAATTGATGACAAAGTGGATACCCTAAATTATTCTTTCAAGCCATTATACAATTTTGAGGTATGGAGGCAATGTAGACCCATAAAACAAATATTCTTAGACATCCCCACTTTAGCTAGGTACTATGGACTGTCACATACTCCACTGCTTCTTCTGAATTTCCATCATTTTACTTGTCATCTTAATATTTAAGATATCATTCAATTTCATCTTTCTTTTAAATAGAAAGGCAAAGAAGTAAAGGATAAAAGTACAAATGAAGGATGGGGCAAATATTTCAATTCTTACAAAAACAGGGTTCTACTCTTTATAGAAAATGATAAAATTCTGAAAAACTAGATATAGACAAATGATCTTTGAAAGTAGAAACTCACTAGGCAAATAAAAATTGAGATTGAGTTGACATTATATTAACAGGAGTTAGTTCCCTAAGAGTAGGAACCATGTTTTCTTGTATTTTTTTCATTAAAAAAAAATTTCCTAGAACTTATCTCAGCATTGGGCAAGTGTGCTCTGTTAGTACGTGTTGATCAAAAACAATGAAAATTTAAAAAGACAAAATTTTGGATAGGACGTAAATTTTATGTATGTTTATCATGTAACATTTAATTCACAAAGCATGGAGGCATGGGAGGTGGCCCGAGTCAAAGTAGACCCCATGTTCTCCCACGTTAGAGAAGGAATCTTGAACACAGTGTGTGTATGCCTTACCAGCTACACAGTTGAAAACAAATGAAATCACATATTTATGTAACTTCGTAATTCTCTTTACCCTGCAACCCCTCCACCAGGAAGGAATAGTGAGAGCTAGAAAAATTCAGAATAAAGTAATTCCATGGTCTTCTAATAGTAAGTCAGCTGGAAAAACTATGCTGGACAAGGATGGGGACATTTCAAGAAATGACAAAGTAACAATTCTTACTAGAGTAAACCCACATGTCAGAGTAAGAAGTAAAGTCCAAAGGAACATAGTAACACAGCGCCCATTAGTGGTTGATTTCCCCCTAAAAAAAATGTAATAATTCCAAGTTGCACATAGATTGGACCAGCCTAAGTGGATGTGATTTAGTCTATTTTCCAATCATCTTGACTTTAAATTGTGACTCCTCAAGCTCCTTAGTGTCTTCCTCCAACTGCTGCGTGAATCAACACGCCTTCCTTTTCATCCTCCCCACTTCCACCACCTTGTAAGAACTCATACTCCATACTTAGCTTGCTGCAACAGCTCTCGGCTACTTTTCCTGGTCCTGTTTGTCTCTATTCCAGTCCACCATAAACACCTAACATGGATTTAATCCTCCTGAAACCCTGAATTATTATTCGTCTCTTTTCTAAAATTTTCTGTTTAACCACTTCATTTAAAAGATAAAGTTCAAAATCCTCAATCTATCATTCAAGTCTCTGACCTCGCTCTCCATGTTTACCTGTATCTTGCTTTTCTGTACCCCAGAAGGGTCCTCACCATTCCTCTGGCATTCCATTCTCTCTCCTGAGTGGTACCCAGGCTCGTACCTTTGCCTAACAGATGCTTTTCCTTCCCTCCACTTCCCAAACTCTGACTACCCTACTATTTTCCCCCACCACAGTATCTCACCTAGAACTTTTAATTTTCTGAATCAGAGTCCTGAGAAAGATGCTGTGTCTGAACACTGAGAAGACCATCAGTGGCCACTGTGTTCAGGAAACGCTTTCCTAAAAATTTGAGACTGGAAGTATCATAAAATGGGCAGAATTTGAACAAGAAGGCATGGGTGTAACTCCTTCTCTTATAGAGGCAGCTGGGGAGGTGGTAAAACCAAAGGGTCCTAATTCAAAATGCCTTACTAGTAATGCAGCAAAACTATTACCAGTGATAGGATACTTCAGTAGCATCCTGAATAAAATGATTCAGGGTATAAAGTGAAAAAATGAATCACGAAGAAGAAACATCCTGAGAGGTGAAAAGAGGGTCAGGACAGAGTAATGCAGTCATCAGGAGACTCCAATATCATGGTTCTTTCCATTAGACTCTTTCTTGACAGCTTCATTAGGCCCATCAGCATGCCACAGAGCCAAGCACATTGTAATGGCAATTTACATACTGGTAACAATGACTAATTAATAAAACTGGGCAAAAAATTTTCCTATATAAGTTCATAATCCTCACAAAAAAACCTTAATGGTTATGTTTATTTTCCTTATTTTGAAGGTAGGAAAACCAGAATGTTCAGAAATTAGGTTATTTGCTCATGCACTTGTAGAATTTGGTTAACTGGATGGCTCCCATATTTCAACCTCTAGCAGAAATCTCTGTCCTGAACCATAGATTCTAATTTTCAATTTCTGGATAGATGTTTTTCAAACTTAAAATTAAACTTACCTTTCTCCCTAATTTATCTGTTTACTCTGCCCTTTCATAAAATGATCTCTCCTTCCTCTCTGTTCCCATAACTTTTGCTTCCTTGTTGTTGTTTTTTTTTTTAAGATTTTATTTATTTATTTGACAGAGAGAGACAGCCAGAGAGAGAACACAAGCAGGATAAGTGGAAGAGAGAGAAGCAGGCTTCCCACTGAGCAGGGAGCCCAATGTGGGGCTCGATCCCAGGACCCTGGGATCATGACCTGAGCCGAAGGCAGACACTTAACGACTGAGCCACCCAGGCACCCCGCTTCCTTGCTTTTGACCCGGCCACATTATGCCTCTAGTTGTCCCGTAATGGGTGACACAAACCAATGTAGAGTTGACCACCTTGAGTAAAGTGAATGCAATTTTCCTCCCCCCATGGTGGGCCATTGTTGAGCAGACATGGGGGTTAGCGATCCTTGTAGCAGAATACAGTTAGGCTGGCTTCTCAAAGTTGTTTTGCTGTGATAAGTTACAAGGGACATTCGGTCTGCTTCTATTATATGAAGGAACTGAAGAAGGGACCAATGTAGACAGTGCAAAGGATTCAAGTCACTGGATTCAGTAGACTGCTGGAATGATACTGTTCATACAATTTCCTCATAACATATATTGCAATTTTTTTTTCCCAAAAGATTTGAAGGTTTCCCCAGTTGTTTCTGGGTTAGGTCTATACCTTCAATGTTTCTGATAGAACTATTTTTTCACCTATTAATTATAGTTCTTAGCTAACTTTATTAGTAAGAATGCCAATTCCTTATTTAAGTCTCAGGGGTGGGGAAGAGCGAAATATGATTTGTAACAATTTTCTGTTAAGATTTAAAAAATCTGTAAAAATTAGCCATATCATGCATGTTGCATGTTGCATGTTTTTATTTCTTCTATAGCAGCTAAACTTTTTGATGATGGATAAATCTGTAACTCACACCTATGCTCTTGTAGGACAAATTGAAAGTGATGTACTGGTGTATAAAGATATAAACTCATGGGGCATCTGGGTGGCTCAGTTGGTTAAGCGTCTGCTTTCAGCTCAGGTCATGATCCCGGGGTCTTGGGATTGAGTCCCACGTAGGGCTGCCTGCTCAGCAGGGAGTCTGCTTCTCCTTCTTTCTCTGCCCCTCCCCCCACTCGTGCTCACTCACACTCTTCTCTCTGTCTGAAATAAAAAAAAAAAGAAATGGTATAAAAAATAAAGAAAAATAAAGAATAAAAATGAAGATATAAACTCAATGCTTCTGCATAGACACACTAGTTGAAAATGTGTGTTAAGAGGAGTTATTTGTGGGACAGAATATAGAGTTCTAAAAGAATAGACTATTAGACAATGTCTAAATGAGAGATAGAGGATGAAAAGCCAACATAGTAGTTGGAGGGGGGGAAATCAGCAATATCAAAGGGCCACTAGGAACAATGAAATGTTTCCTTAGACACTCTTCTTCTTCTTTCCCCTAAATCCTTAGGGAAGTAATAGCCCCCCTCCCCAACTCCACATGGTTCTGTTGGGACTTCCATCACTATACACTGCCTGTGGTCACAGGGATGGACATGAGCCATGGCCTGGGCAGTCATGGTGTGCCAAAGCTGAGCCCAAAGAGAGTCCTTTCCAGGGATTTATAGTTACTGGAAAGGAGAAATTCTCTTTCCCCATGATTCACAAATTTAAGTATAGGACTCGAGCTGTGAGTACCTATATTCTTTGCCAAATGGAGAGCATCCCTTTCTACTAAGAGAGAAAAAGCCTGATACACAGAAAGAAGCTGACAGGAGAGATGGGGAGATGACAAGATGTCTATTAGTTTATGGATTCAGCTTAAACTAAGAATTGACACATCCCTCTTCTTCCTAGTTCCATGAGCCAATATATTCTCTTTTTGCAAAATCAAGTTTGAGTTTTTTGTTTTTTGTTTTTGTCACTTGTGACAAACACCATGGTTAATATAATAATCACCAGAGATGTTACATATCTTACTGTAAAGCTGAGGTAATCAAAAAAAAGAAGTCAAGAGATTGAAAACAGAGAAACAATCTTTTGACTTTTCATCTTTACCAGCAATCTCTGCAAGTATAACTTCATTTTACTACTGAGGATAAAATCTGGTTTTCTGGTGATTTTTTTTTTAAGTTTTTTTTTTTTATATAGATTTTTATTTATTTTTTGACAGAGAGAGAGAGACAGCGAGAGAGGGAACACAAGCAGGGGGAGTGGGAGAGGGAGAAGCAGGCTCCCCGCTGAGCAAGGAGCCCTATGCGGGGCTCGATACCAGGACCCCGGGATCGTGACCTGAGCTGAAGGCAGATGCTAAACGGCTGAGCCACCCAGGCGCCCCTCTGGTGATTTATTAAACTTCTAGAACTAGAATAATTTTTAGAAACTTTTTCTTAATCTTTACCATTCCCCTTTCCCCCCCGACACACTCAACAGAATTTCTAGATCATTTTTGTTCCCGAAAAATAAACTGAATTCCCAGTATTAGAACCCATCTAATTTAAAGTTAATAAAACTATGAGCTACACAAGAAATTTAACTTTTGTTCAGTCTAAGTATTCAGTTCAGCGACTAGGAAAGCAGTTCTGACTTACAAATTACTATCTCTTTTTCCTTTAGAAGTAAGGTACTTAACATAAAGCTTATATATAACACACATACATTCTTGGAACCCAAAACATCGCTAAAAATTACTTTAATAGACCAAATAATAGTGAATTAAATAGACAACCAAATAGCTTCAGTTGATATTTGTTAGGATTAGAAGTACCTTAAATATAACAGATAACTCATCTAGCATGTAAGCTTCAACAACATGGAGATTAGAAATCTTACATGAGAAACAAAAATATATTAAAGAACACTTAGAGAAACTATTTTTCTCAGTTGGGATTGTCACGGTGAAGGCAGATATTCTGCTCTGAGCTCTTCTGCTCCAGGTGGTGGAATTAATCGCTGCATTGCTCTCTGGGGCAAAGGAGGAATCCCTTGCTCACTCTTAGGGACATTTTTTTGCTAAAGAAACATAATGACTCAAAAGTAGGCTAATGTGCAAATTTAATAAATTCTTCACATACAATACTTTCTAGCCTGGATCTAAATCTAGATCAGTGGTGATGTTATGCTTGCGTTTTGTAAATGAGAGTTAGTTGTGCCCTTCCCTTTTATGTCTATGACTGGTGACCTTCTTAAGCCATTGCCTTGGAATATTACAGTTTGGTATATTTTTATTTTCAGGCCATTAGCACTCAGATTATGTACTTTTAGCATAGAAAACTCCATCTAAGACTTAGAGTGTGCTTCTTATTCTTTGTTACATTTGTTACATTCTTTAAGAAATTACAAATTTTGACGGTGTTTTCTGGACACACTGTAGCAATGTACTTGTTAAAGGAGAAGGTAGTAAGAGAATGTATTTAAAGATCTACACTGTCTAAATTTTAAGTGCTTAATTTTCTATTAAAACAACACCTAGTTAGATTGGACGTGGCTCATCCAAATAAAGTGAGAGGAAAGAATGGGAGTCAACAACCAGAAACATTCTCTTTCTAACAATTATTCTCGGCAATCGTTCTTGTTTTCATTAAGTAGGTCAGTGATCATCTAAGGACTACTTTTTTTAACCTTGCCCAGAAAAATTCAATTTTCAAATAGCGTAAGACACAGAATGGTGGAGTTGTACCAGAAGACACGAACCATGTCATGAAAAGCTGACTCTGCCATAGAATTAGAAAAACAGGATCCATTATTCACTTTGAAACTTAAGAAATTGACAATTTGAAAATGTCACTTGCTGTTTTATTAGAGACAAAAAGCAAACTTTACAGCAACCAGTACCTCAAAAGCTAAATATTCTCAAAATGAGGACATTTCGGTACCTTGCCAATAAGGTAAAATATGGTTAAAAAAAAAAAAACGAAAAATAAGTTAGCTTAGAAAATAAAACATGGCACATATAGTCCTATCTACAAAATGTGAAACTAGGTTAAATCAAACAAATGGTTAGTGCCAAATAATTTAACCTTATCAGAATTGGATAAATCTACTTTTTGCTAATTTTGAAAGGTCTCCAAGGCAAATTGCTGAAGGAGAGCAAGATGTAGAAAAACACACACATGTGGAAATATAAGGGTAAAGAAAATATAATGGATGAAATACTCCCAAATTATTACCTATATTTCTGTGGCTATCTCCGGGGAAGTGATTAGAAATAGAAGTTGGGGATAAAAAGCTTTACCCTGAGGTTTTTTGGGGTTTTTTTTGTTTGTTTGTTTTTTGTTTTTTTTTGCATTGTATTAACTCATTCACATTGAAACTTTATTCTCTTAGGATTTGGGTAATTATGGCAATTTTAAACCACTATCAAACTTTAGCCACATAGTTCTCCTTATATATTTATCTATAAATACATAGTTGTATGGATATTTTTAAAAAAGATTCTAACATTTTATAAAGTTTAGTTTCTCCAAGGAATATGCAGATGAGTAAATGGATTTTTAAAATTTCATTATAGGCTACTTCTTCTACATATTTTGTATTTCCCCAAGTGCCCAGTATAGTGCTCTATGTAACAGTGATGATCGTTGATTGACTAGCAAAAATTAAAAGTAAAAAATAACTAATTATGGTACATGTCTTGGTACAACTTTTCTGAAAATGAACAGGCTGTTGTGTTCTGAAAACAAAAATGTGAGGAGACTTTTTAAAAGGAAAAATAAAAAAATTTATGAATCTTAAAAGTTAATTTTTAAGATTAAGAAGCTCCTGATGGGGATTAATAAGGAGTGCACTTGTAGTGAGCAGCACTGGGTGTTGTACGTAAGTGTTGAATCACTAAATTGTACACCTGAAATTAATATTATACTCTATGTCAACTAACTGGAATTTAAATAAAAACTTAAAAATAAAAAAATAAAAGTCACAATAAGATATTCAACTACCAAAAAAAAAAAAAAAAAGGAGAGAGAGAAGCTCCTGCATTTATTCGTTCATTTAACCAATAATGATTAAACACTTAACTCTGGGCTGAGCATGGTTAAAGGCACTGGAGATTCGATGATGACCGAGATGAAGTTTCTGCTCTCATGGAACATGCACACTGAGGTTAAACACAAAAATAGTACTGAAGCTCCCAGAAGCCAAGAACAAGGGCGACATGGTGACATGATGGTTTGCCACCTTTGAGTATGTTTGCGCAGACCCATTCTAGGCCTGGCTATGAAGTAAGGCAGAGTCCTGAAGTCCGGGACTGTGGCATAAGGAGAACTCCAGGTAGACCCCGAATGCCCATGGCCTCCTCACTAAGGCCAGTATATTAAAGGCAGACACACCTGGCCCTGGGCTACTCTGACCCCTCCCCCGCACAAGTGACCGCTGACATGGAGGTCTTTGTGAGGGCAAGGTAGACAACAAGGAGATGGAGATCCACTCCCATGGCTCCCTGAGCTCCTAGAATAGCTGCCCTCCCGGTTTGCTGGGTCAGTGATAGAAATCAAGGAGAAAGAAACCTTAACCAGGTCCCTGTTGTTATTGTCAATCTCTGAATTTGGAGCAGAGTTTGTGTTCTCTCTTAGCCTCACAACTCATCAAGATAGACAGATTTTTCATTATCTCTGATTTTCATTTGAAATTCTTTTCATGAGACTTTGAATAAAGGTATTTGCTAGTTCATTCAAAGTGTAGAGAGGTCCAGGACACAACAGTTGGTTTTTTGTTTGTTTGTTTTTAGTCCCTTATATATTTTTAAAATGCAAGGGAAAAGCAATATTACAAAAATTGTGATATATTTAAAGTATTTATATATAACAGATTAACCCTTTTAGCATACATAAGTCACGTGTATATGTTGAAATAAAAATATCAGCAGTTCTAAGTTTGATGACCTTCATTCATGCTGACCTTCACCTTTCAAGTTAGGCCCTCAAAAATGCCTGGAGCAATGAATCTCACTCCACTTCTCAAGCCTATGCATATCCATCGATACTCTCCTTAGTGATCCTCTCCTTAGTTTTGCGAAATATTCAGAAATGCTCCAAATGTTGCCTTCTTATAGCCATTCTCAATAAAAGAAAATGTTACATTTTGGCTCTACTAAAGAAATTCTACAAATCAGAGTATTCTAAAGAAACGAATAGATACTGGGGCACCTGGGTGGCATAGTTGGTTAAGCATCTGCCTTCGGCTCAGGTCAAGACCCCAGGGTCCTGGGATCAATCCCCTCATCAGGCTTCCTGCTCAGTGGGGAATCTGCTTCTCCCTCTCCCTCTGCTCCTCCCTGTTTGTGCACGCGCTTGCGTGCTCTCGCTCGCTCTTGCACGTGCTCTCGCTCTCTTGTGCGCACACGCTCGCTCTCTAAAAAAAAAAAAAAAAAAAAAATGAATACTGGATTCTTTAATAGGTCACAAACACAAACCATGAATTAGAAGACCCTTGAAAACTTTCTAAAAATATAGATTACCAGGCACTGCCAAGAAGAATTTTAATACATATCAGATGAAGACCAGGAAACTGTTTTAAAAACTCTTCAGGGGCACCTGGGTGGCTCAGTCGGTTAAGCGTCTAACTCTTGACCTTGGCTGGGGTCATGATCTCAGGGTTGTGGGATCAAGCTCTGCATTGGGCTCTGCACTCAGCATGGAATCTGCTTGAGATTCTCTCCCTCTGTTCCTCCCCCCTGCTCCTGCAGGTATATTTTCTTTCTCTCTCAAATAAAATCTTAAAAAAAAAAAAAAAAGTAACTCTTCAGTAATTCTAATTAAAGAACAGGTTTGGTAACCACTATGTTTGACTAAAAGCTCTTCTATACATTATTTTAGCTGGGCTTTTTTGTTTTATTAACCTTTTAGTATATCCTTCTGGTCTTGTTTTCCTAAGTATAGCTCTTTTGTACATAGTCACAATAACACTATGATTAATTTTTTAAGGTGAAATGTACCAATTTTTAAAACTCAGACATCTGATTCCTCAAAATAGTAATGTATATAAATAATTTACTGAGGTATTATATTTATAATTCAAAACCAGAACAGTGGTACCAACTTCCAATAAAAACTATAACTAAGACATAGATTCGAATTTTTTAGATTATTGAAAACTTTGAAAATTAGGCTTTTGAGAATTCCATCATGATGTTAGCTAAATCTAAAAATTCCAAGAAGCTTAACAAAATAGAAGGGATAGAATTGCAACTGATTTTCTGTATTATAGGTGAAAGAAGTTTTAGGTTGACCTTTCAGAATATAATTTATGTACTTGAGAAAGTGATTGTCTTTTACAGAAGTTCTGAAGTAGGATGTTTAAGGAATTCTATGTTGAGAATCATTTTGAATACTGAGAAGGCCATGAAGGAAGTGACTGTGTCTGATTTTCATTTTCTATATAATTATCTATCTCAGGTTTTCACATGGAAATACCTATTTTTCCATTTTATTACCATCTGTTTAAATACAATTTATTAAAGTGAATTTCATTTGTCAGTAAGTGGAAAAAACAACATTTTTTCCATTGCATATATTATAATTAGCTACCAGCACTAGGGTACGTAGTATCTAAAAAATCAACCTGTCAGCGAATGAAAACAATTCATCAAATAGGAGAAAATACCAGCAAATCATGTATCTGATAAGGGGTTCACATCCAAAATATATAAAGAACTCATACAACTCAATAGCAAACAAACAATCGGATTAAAAAATGGGCAGATGATCTAAACAGGTATTTCTCCAAAGAGGACATACAGAAGGCTAACACATTCATGAAAAAGTATTCAACATCACTTATTAGGGAAATGCAAATCAATACCACAATGAGGTAACACTTCACTCCTGTTATAATGGTTATCATCAAGAAGACAAGAAAAAGCAAGTGTTGGTGAGGTTGTGGAGAAAAAGGAACACTCATCAATGCTTGGTGGGAATATAAGTTAGGGCAGCCATTATGCGAAACAGTATGGAGGTTCTTCAAATAATTAAAAATAGAACTACCATATGATCCAGCAATTCCACTTCTGGGTTTTATTTAAAAAAAATGCACACACACACACACACACACACAATGCACACATTAAGTTGAAAAGATATATGCACCCCCATGTTCACTGCAGCATTATTTACAATAACCAAGATATGGAAACAACCTAAGTGTCCACTGATAGATAAATGGGTAAAGAAAATGTGACATATATATTAGTGGAATATCATACAACCATAAAAAACAGTAAGATCTTGCCAACTGTGACAATTTGGATGGACCTTGAGGGCAGTATGCTAAGTAAAATAAGCCAAACAGAGAAAGGGCAAATACCATACAATCTGACACCCATGTGGAATCTAGACAACCAACCAACCAAACCTACAGAGACAGAGAACAGACTGGTGATTGTCAGAGGTGGGGGTGGGGACCAGGAAATGGGGTCAAAAGGTACAAACTTAAGTTATAAAAGAAGTCATGGGAATATAACGTACAACATGGTGACTACAGTTAACAATACAGTTTTGTATATTTGAAAGTTACTAAGACAATACATCTAAAAAGTTCTTATCACAAAGAAAATAACTATGTGTGGTAATGGATGTTAACTAGACTTGTTGTGATGTCATTTCACAATATATATAAATACTGAATCGTTCTGTTGTACACCTGAAATTAATAGGTCAATTACATCTCAATAAAAAAATACTATTACGCAAATCCCACTCTCAAAGATGCTGTCTGAAGTGGAAATTCCAGTTTTGTAAAAGCTTCCCAGGTGGTTCTAAATGCACTCAAGGTTGAGAACCACTGATCTAGAGGGAGCCAGATACATAGAAGGTTCAAGTAAATTCAGAGGTCAGTGACCCAGGTTCAGTATGTGACTTCAGGGTGTCCGAGACGCTAGCTCCTTTCACCTTGTTGCTCATCCATGACCTACACTGCCCAGATCATCTCAGTGTCCAAAGTGACTGTGCCAGCTCTTGCTGGCTTGGCCATATTCCAGCCAGAGGATGGAAAAGGAAGAAAAGCAGGCCCTCTCTCTGTAAGAAAACACCTCCCAGATTGCACCTACCACTTTCCCTTTCATTCCCTTTGTCAGAACCTAAATGCACTAGATTACCCCTAGATTACACAGGCGGGGGAAATGTAGTTTTTATCTCTGGATAGCATCTGCTAAGTTAAAAAAAAAAAAAAAACACACCACAAATTTTATCACTATAGGAAAAGGGGAGAAGATTATCAAGAAATAACAAGAGTTTATTCCTCAGGAGGTTAAAATTCTACTGCAGTATGTTAGGCTGTCATTGGTGGGGGAAACGGACTAATGAGATTGCTAGTCAAGTTTCTGGATATGCATGGAGAAAGTTAATCTTTCTTGCTGATTTTCTCACCACTACTACTTCAGGATGATAATTCCAAATATCCCCATGTGAACTATAAATGGAATCTGTTAGCCCCCCCAAATAGCAAATTCGTTTTCAAGGAATAGGAAATGGAAAGCAAAGTATCAGAGTCCAGGTAACAATAATTCCTTCCCAAATTCAAACTTACTCGCTTTGTTTTCTTGTTTCTTTCTTACCCACCTGAGAAAATGACAACATGTGAAGTACTTTTTTCCTACACAGTCGCTTCAGTGCCAAGTTTAATGTTAACTCCCACAGACTGTGTAAAAAGCATCGCCTTGACTCTCTGGGGGAGCATGTGGGAGATCCTGGCCTGGAGAACTACTTTCAGCAAGTCTTCAATGTAGTTAACATAAGCCAAAGACCAAGCTGAGGGTATTTAAGCTGATTAATCTTTTAAGATAATGGCAGCCAAGAATGGGAGCAATTGGCTGCCACCAGAATCCAATTTTTAGCAAATAAACCATCATGTGTAAGAAAGAGGCAGGTATAGAACATACAGATACAAGTGCACTGATTCTATTATCAAGTCATTGTAAGCCATATACGTGTATGGTTCTGAACCCCAAAAGAATTCTATTTCTCACAGGACAAGTGGTATCTTCTTTTTTTCAACATAGATCTATGCCTATATATATAATATACATATATATATAAATGTATATTATATATATATTTTAAATGGTATCTTTTTTCAACATAGATCTATGCATATATATAATTAGAGAGAGAGAGAGAGAGAGAGAACAAAAAGGAGTAGCGGAAGAATCTGGCGGAGTGCCTGAGCCAAGCAAATGAAGTTAGCATTAGCTGCAATGGCACAAACTGATATTAGGTGCCTCATGTCTGTCAAAGAGCACATGGTCACTGCTGTACTATTGGTCAGAAAAACAAGTAAATCATGATGTAAATCTAATCATGAAAAACACCAGTTTTATTCAAATGTCAAGCCACACAGAGCACCCATATTCTGTAATTTCTACTGCATTTAAGTAGTCTTTGTTTAGCATTCTAAAGAGCCCATCTCTTCTAATTACTCTTCTTTTTCAGACATTTCTGAGTCATTCTGGGCCATTAATGCCATACTATCTAGATACACATTTCCTTAATCCTGGCTTACGTAGAGCTGATGGAGCACCCGGATGAGACTGAAGACTACATATTCTCCTTTTTTACTGATATCCCAGGACCCCCTCATCTCATACAGGAATCTTGGATAGCATAACCTTTTGAAGTTCCTCTCTCACAAAGGGAACATCTTCGATAGTTTCAAGTCCACAATTAAAAGTGGGGATTGCTCAAGGCATATTGGAAGTCTGAATGGAGAAATGGAGAGAAGGTCTGGGGATACAGGGGAGAAACGTCCTAAAGAGCTAACCTTGGCTGTCAGAAAAGGGGAAAAAACGTAGTTGAAATCAAACTAGTTAAGAACATCAGAGATACAGAATGAAACGTTTACATGTTTTAAAACCACAGCCTTTCAGGAGAAAAAAAGACACAGCCCCTGACACAGAACATGACATTTACCTGAGAACCTGCCAGGTCTTCCTCTATCTTCACTGGGTGTCTTCCTCAGGTGAGATTATGTGGAGAAGTCACACATGCATCTTGAGAAACACCTTTAAAGGCTTCGGCACAAACCCTTCACCTACTACCACCATTCCCGCGGAGAGAAGAGACATGAATTACAGAAAAGTCCACGCATCCCTGTCCTTTGCTCACGAGAGATTCAGAAGCAGTGAGCTCCTACATGGAGACCAAATTTGAAGCTTCTCCTTCCTAGTCTTCAAGGGTGCTCTCCTCCCACAGATGCCACAAAATTCAGCCACAGAATGGACACAGTGTGATGCACCGACCTGCCCTACCAAACCCATGCAGAACAAACCGTTACCTAAGCCCTAGACCAAAGGCTCGATTCAACTCTCATAAATATACTCGGGAGCCCTCACACTTAACCCTGGCCTCACCTTAGAATCATCTGGAGCACTTAATTAAAACAACATTGATAGTCTCACCCAGATCAATTGACAGAACCTGTGGGGGAGGGCACAAGTGATGATGGTTCTTAAAACTCTGCATATGATCCTAGTTGGAAGTCGGGCATCTCTAGCTTCTAAAGCTCTAACATGCATAAAACTCAATCGGATAAGTGTTAACTAAACTTACTGTGGTGATCTTTTTGCAATACACACAAATATCGAATCATTATGTTGTATACTTAAAACTAATAAACTGTTGTATGTCAATTATATCTCAAAAAAACCACCTCGAGATGAAAAATAAAAATAAAAATAAAATACAAATACAAAGAGGGGCATTAGTCAGGATCAAGTCCTTCCTGGAGCTCTTAACCCTGGCCCAGAATGTGACTTGAATTATTTGAAAAATATGACTCTTCTAGGAAGGAAAAATAATGAAAATAACACTTAGAAGAGATTCTAAGTCATACATTTTTTTTCTGCTCAAGATCTAGGTTACACTTCAAGAAAAGGGAGCTAATCCTTAAAAATTTTTAAAAAATAAATGAATGTGGTTGATATGAGGAGAAAAGACCTCTTAAACTACTGTAGAATATTCTAGGCAGTAGTAGTTGCCCTGTTTACAGAATTTCCTGGGACAGGAATAGGGGGACAGAAACAAGGGGGTGGGGCATTCAGCTATGCTCTTTGGAGTATTGCAGCAGATAAGAAACCCATTTAAGATCACTAATGATTCCCTTAAGTACAGGGCTTGAATGACGACCCAACTTAAGATGCACAAACTGTTTTCCAGTGATGACATAAATAGAATGTTTTTCCATAGAATCCAATCGTTTAAATATGACTAAATGTTTGAATACCTACTACACCCAAAGTTTCAGTTGAAAGACTTCAGAGTTCTGTCCCTTCACATCCAGATTCCTCCAAGTGCACCGATTTGCAGTGTACCAGCAAAACACACCACTCAGACTTCGAAGCATGCGTTTTTCATCCAGATGTTTTAATTGCATGCAGGCCCCATCATTGACGATTAACACTGATGATTGAAGAAAGGCATTACTTTTCAGGGTGAAGGTCAAATTTAGATTTTTTTTTTTTGGTCTCCTTTCATTTTGGTCTTATTTCATTTTATTCTGTACTATCTTTTGACAGGAAAATGAAACAAAAGGAAAAGGAAGTTTATACACATTTTATTTTAAGTTACAGTTTATATGAGCATCAAACACGAGTGTTTTATTTAATTCTTCGGGTTGATACCTTTCTGGTTTCCTGAAATATAATATCCATTAATCCCTGTTTGCAGACACCTTGAAATATTTATTGAATAATACAATACAGATTCTAAAACATAATCTTCTTTTATGAATACTGGCACAATTTCACCCAGCTCTGTGGAAGATTTAAGAAAAATGGCAGGGCAAGATCAGACATTGTTTACATCTCACCTCCAGCAAGATATAACTTTACTCTTGGCTGACCTTTAAGCAAAAGCAATGGTTATGTAACCAAGTAAGCTAAAAACTAAACAGGAAAAGTCACAGAGCCGGGAATGAACTACAAACTTACACTATTTGTTAAACTGAGATTTTTATCATGTTGCTCAAAGAAACACTAAAGTTTCCCAAATGGAAAAATGTGACCAAGATTTTATCTTTGCTATCTGAATGTATACATAAATATTTCAGTATTTAAAAGAAGTTATTTAGAAGTCTACTCTAAAATGCATTGCACTATTTTGTAATGGGAAGCAGTATTATGTGGTGACAAAATGGAAGTTTTGAATGAATAGCCTTCTGTCTTCATGTAAGCACTGGTTATAAATAATGCCCATGCTACATTGTTCCTAAAACATACATTCTGAGGTGGTTCTTCAACAGCTTTATCTTTGTAAAGTTTTAAGTACAGCCTTATCAAGGGGCAGAAGAATAACTTCTTAACATATTTTTTTAGTTTTATTATTTGCAGCATATAATCAAGTTAATAGTGGCTACATTTTATGTTCAATAGGAAAAAAAAAACAACATTCTTGTCAAGGAGCAAAAAAAGTAAATAATAAATAAATAGCACAACCTAGAAATATTCTAAGGTTTTGAAAGATCTTGTTTTCAGCACTACATAAATGTCTTTAGCAAAATATAGCACCTTTTTGATATCCCCATAATCAGAGTATCTTTACATTTTTTATAGATCCAAATAGTCACCTAACAAATTTTATATGCAATAGGATCTTTAATATATCCATTAGTACTCTTTAAATTATTTAAGCGATGAAACTATAGCATGAATTGCTTCTGAAGGAATATGAAAAGAAAGCTGGAGAGTGAGAAATAAAACAGCACTGAAAATGAATGAATTGACTAACATTTTAGGTGCTATGTATTTGCAGATGAACAGGACACAGATTGCTTACAGTCTAATGGGTGAGATGCAGACAAGAGATAAACAATTAAAATATAGCGAGATAAGTAGTTTAACAGGGGAAATCATATCCAAGTACCTTGTAGGGGCACATAAGTGAGTCTTGGCAGAGGAATGGTCCTTGGAGAAGAATTCTTGTCCAAGGAGCAACAATGAGCTAAAGGGAATATAATTCATTATCAAAATAAAGGTAACCTGATGTGACTAGAGTATCAGACATCAGAAGGTGAAGGGTGAGGCTGAAGAGGGGAGCAGATCTGGAAGAGCCTTGTAGCTATGTAAGGAGCTTAAAATATCTTCTAAAAGAATAAGAAGAAACAAGCCAATAACTACACCAAAGGGTTTTTGAATAAGGTTCTGACATGATTGTGTCATCTCTTGGAGATGATCTTTCTGGTTGCATTTGGAGAATGAATGGAAGGAGTTCAAGATCAAAATCGAGGAGAAGAGTTGGGGTTGGGAGCTGTATTAGGTCTGGTTCTCCAGAGAAACAGGACTAAAAGGATATATAGACTTACATAAGAGGAGATTTATTAAAATAATTCATTCACAGCATTATGGAGGCCAAGAAGTCCCACAGTCTGTTGTTTGCATACTGGAGAACCAGGAAAGTTGGTGGTATAATTCAGTCCTCATCCACAGACCTGAGGACCAGGGCAGGGAGATGGAGGTCTGAGAACCGAGAGGTGCAGAGGTTGTGGGTGGGGTCACTGGTGGAAGTCCCAGAATCTGAAGGCCTGAGAACCAGGAGCTTCAACATCAGAGGGCAGAAGAAAATGGATGTCCCAGCTCAAGAACTGAGAGAGAGAGAGAGAGACAGAGAGAGAGAAAGAGAAAGTGAGAGAAGGGAGAATTCACCCTTCTGTCACCTTTTATGTTCCATTCAGGCCCTCAGTGGATTGGATGATGGTTATTCATTGGTGAAGACGGATCTCTTCACTCAGTCTCCTGAATCTAATGCTAATCTCTTTCAGAAACACTCTTCCAGACACACCCAGAAATAATGGTTTACCACCTATATGGGATCCCTAAGCCTTGTCAAGTTCAGATATAAAATTAACAATCACAAGAACCTATAGCATTAATCCAGGTAGGTGGTATAACAGCCCTGGGTAAAGAGGGAAGAAGATGGATTTCTGAGCTGTTTAGGAGATATTGGATTGACGGTGTTCAGTAGGGGAAAGCAAAATGGCCGTAGCATTCATTGAAACAGGAACATGGAAAGAAAAGCAAGTATGGGTAGGGAAGATGATAAGTGAAATTTTAGACATGCTGCCCTTCCTTTGAAAAGCCTGGCTGTGGATGTCAAATAAGCAATTGGATACATGGGAAAGTCTGAAGAGACATTATGGAGCTCAGATATATAAACGAGATTTAAAAAGTTGTCATCTTTTCCAAATACACATACGCAATTCAAAGAATACCAACATCTAAATGCATTACATATAATGTTTTTACTAAAGCAATAATATTTTAGTCAGAAAGGTAAATGATGATGTGACCAGAATATCCTTCTGGGAGAGGAACTGGAAGGGTATCAACGATATTTAAAAAAAAAAAAAAAGGAATATTATAGGATTAGACTGAGGATAAAAATGTAATGGGTCTAGGTCCAGAATGTGTCCTTTATTAAAGACACAAGACCTGGCAACAGTTTTGATGTTGCTTTTGCATTTCAGTTTTCTGTTTGTTTGTTTTTGTTTGTGGAATCAGTGGGTCTTGGCAAGATCACTCGGCCTTTACAGATTTTAAGGCGATTTGTATTAAAAACCAGCTGTAACTGTTTCCTGTGGAGGAAAGATCCATAAATTACAGCTCAGGTTATTTGTCAGTTATGTAGTTTAAAAATTCCTTGGCAGATAGGATTAAAGTGTGAGAATTGATCCTGAACTCCAGCTGAGGGACTTGTGAAATTATAAGGATAATATGTTCCCTACAACATCTCCTGCTGCCCGATTTAAAGGTGCCGGGTAGGAGGTCAGTGGAAAGGGAAGGCAGTTGGATTGCACTATTTGAAATGCTTTAAATAAATGTTTTGTAAGAGACTAACATATTATGTAAAGGAATGATTTTTTTTTTTTTCCTAAGCAGAATATCTTCATCCAACAGTTTGATTTATGAATGAGAGATTTCACTTAGAGTCTGGGGTCTGTCTTCTGGTCAATCCAGTTTTCAGTAAAGCATTCTTCTTCATGGTATAATTTTTAGTGCTTTGTTTGGTCTTTTCCTTTTTTTTTTTTTTTCAGCTGACTAATAAGAAAGGCTTTATATTTTCTTCCTACTTTTTCCTCAACAAAATATTCTGGGGTCTAATAATTCACACCTAGAGAAACTTGCTTACAATCTTCTGCAGGAATAATCATTTTATGGGCATATTTGCTGCTCAGAAGCAGTGCTGAAACTCTTATAGATCCCAAGGTTGTTATACTCTAAGTTGGCTGGATGAACCAAAATAAAATAAAAAACACAACATCTCTGAGTTTTCCTTTGGAACAGCCAGGCCCTGGAATCAGACGGTTAAATACACACGAAAGCTGAAGTTGCTTGATTGACTTGTTCCAGAAGGGTTTTAGGTTCTTACAAAGATGCATACAGTGTAGCAAAATAAAAATAATTTCCAACTTGAAGGAAGAATGAAAGAAACAGAACATGGAGGAGGAAAAGAAGAAGGAACCAGGAATGAGGGCAAGACACAAGATACATTCACTCGCAAAAGATGAACTCAAATGGACTCTAAGCTTGTAACATCAAGGGAAAAACTGCATTTAATTACGAGGTTGACAGTGTCTATGAGGAAAAAATGAAGAATTAGTGCAGAAGTCTGGCAAGTTTTGATTTGTAATCTGAGAAGAAGAGAGGAGATCCTTTATAAAGGAATGAACAATAAATGTTCCCATCATTACAGGAAACACTGCAAGGAGTTTCCCTCGCTGTGTCTAATGATGTCCCTCACAGAGGCAGGTTTCAGTGCCTACCTTATAAGAGGCACCTCAGGAGTGGGACCGAATTAGGTGTCAAATTACCAGTATGACCCCTAGTCAGGAACCGTTGACAGCCCCAAGTATCTCACTATCGTTTATTATTTACTGAAAAATAGATGGTAGTAAAATAATCAGTATGCTGTGCGAGATTTTTATGTTGTGATTTGTTTTATAGCTTAACAAGCTGGAATGGCCAAAGTGAGAAACCCTTTGAAATTCAAGGATGGCGGACTGGAAACGGGAGGGAAAGCCTGAGTGTGAGCTCCAGCACCACCACTCTTAATGGTATGATTTGGCTGCGCTAGGTCATGGGTGACCCTACTGAGACCCAGATTTCATGTCTGCAGGAAGGGGTTAATATTACCAATTCAGAAGGTTTTTCTCAAGACCAAGCAAAATATCGCACATAAACAGCTTCTCATTACATTATCTGAAATATTCTTTTCTTTGTATTATCCAAAAGATATTTTACCTGTCTTTTGAAGATATATTGCAAGTATATTGCAAATTGTTTTATAACTTAAATAGCCACCTGAGGTATATGAATAGGGACCTACTGAAAGATATTTTAATTGTTAATATTAATAATAATACCCACAGGGCGCCTGGGTGGCTCAGGCAGTTGAGGTCGGACTCTTGGTTTCCGTGGTGAGATGGCGCCCTGCATCAGGCTCTGTGCTCAAATGGGGACTCTGCTTGAAGATTCTCTCCCTCTGCCCCTCCCCCAACTCACGTGCGTGGACTCTCTGTGTCTCTAAAATAAATAAATCTTTAAAAAAATAATACACTTATTTGCGCTCCTAGAATGTGAACATCAACTAGTAAATGCTTGATGGGTTTCATCTTATGTAACCTCAAAACAACATTTATGGGGCAAGTGTTATGACTCTACCCATTTTATAACTTGTGAAGTTAAAAAAAAAAAATACAGTTACTGAGCTGGAGTTGGACATGTGAAGTTGGTCAAAAGAGAAGAGGGCAAAACTGTAAGAAACGCTATGATGGAGGGAAAAAAAGAGAAATATTTAAATATGGAAAATGTTATACAATAAAACTAGACCCTTTTAAGTGATTGGTACTTATTGATATCAGGTGTGGAATTCCTTTACAAGACCATTTTGGAAGGCCAATTTAAAAAAAAAAAAACCTATGTTTGGTATCTGGCAAGAGTTTTCAGGTAATTTGTACAGCATCCAATCTCTAATGTTCAAAAACCCAGGGAACCCATGACATGCTTCTAACATCCACCACTGAGGGGGCCAGGCACCACCTGGGTTTGGCACCAAGGCCCCCCAGTGGCTAATCTGAGCTTTAGGGTGACAGTAAAAATCATCAAGCTTAGTTCCAGTCATATTGTTGGTGTTGGGTATATTTTAAGAAGAATCCTTCTTTTTTCTTCCAAATGAGAAAGTTAGCTTTTAACCTTCTAATTTTAAATGATCCCAAATAAAAATTCATGTTTATATAAATTCACAACTGAACACCATGCCCTTCATTTTCGATCATGTTGCATTCCAAGAAAGGAGAGAAGGAGAAATAAAGATCTGCCTTTTTTTCTGTTGAGGGTTTATGAAAATCCAAAGTGACAACAAAAGAGAACGTTCAATAATAAACAACACTAAAGACACTAAAAAGCACGAAGACATTATGATGTTACCTAAAACGGCAATATGCCCATAAGATTATAACAGGCTGAATTAATTGTATTAGTTTGCTCTTAAGCAGAATACCACAGACTTAAAGCACAGAAGTTACATTTCTCACAACTCTGCAGGCCAGAAGTGTGAGATCGAGATGTTATCAGTTTGGGTTTCTTCTCAGGCCTCTGTCTGGGGTTTGCAGATGGCTGTCTTCTCCGTGTGTCCTCACCTGGTCCTCACTCTGTGCCTGTCAATGTCCTATCTCCTCTTCACAGAAGGACACAAGTCATATTGAACTAGGGCCCACCCTAATAACCTCATTTGGATTTAATTGCCTTTTTAAAGAATTTATTTCCAAATACCGTCACATTCTGAGATACGAGGGGTTAGGACTTCAAAAATGAATTTGGGGAGGGAGAACACAATATAGCCAGTAACATTCATAAAGTGTAAATATAAAGAAAGAATGATACTCTATGTTGTAGCCTAAATACTTAAAAATAAACAGTAAAGATAGCAGAATGATTATAACATAATAAACATATACCAATAATAATTTAGTAATTTTATTGATTCAGGATCTTTAAATGCTGAAGCATATCAATTTGCTTTCATGTTATACTTGAAAAAGCTGGCTGCACAGGAGGTTGGTTCTGTATCCCCCCCGCCCCCGCCTGGAACCAAACCATCCTTATGTATTTATTGCCAGGAGCCGAGAAGCAAAAGGGAAAGAATGTACAGACCCTAGGGATTTAATATCTAATTGCAGCAACGGTGTGGATGTTTAAAAGAGAAAGAAGAATAAATAACAATACAAGTTTGCATGTCCTAAATTCCAAATGGAAGATTATCTATCTTCCTAATTCTGAGGCCATACTTGCCAGCTCTGTGTTGATTTCTAAAGGGTTCCAAGAGAAAACTAACATTATTTAAATATGCAGATAATTAGTGGAATAGAATTTCAGAAGGAACAATACCTTTTGAAGGCCCCTGATTTTAAATTGCTTCCATTTCCTTTGCTTTTGAATGAGGGAGAAAGGGAGTGTTAAAAAATTTCCCCAATTATTTAAAAGTTCCATTATTTGGGGCCCATTCAATTGAGGTTTTGTTATATTAAGGAAATAATAATTTAGATTAAGTTATTTTTTTTAAAGATTTTATTTATTTTTTGACAGAGAGAGACACAGTGAGAGAGGGAACACAAGCAGGGGGAGCGGGAGAGGGAGAAGCAGGCTCCCCACGGAGCAGGGAGCCCGATGCGGGGCTCTATCCCAGGACCCTGGGATCATGACCTGAGCCAAAGGCAGATGCTTAACTGACTGAGCCACCCAGGAGCCCCAAGATTAAGTGATTTTTTTTAATGCTTCGTTGATGTGAATTTAGTAAATACATTTTGACAACCAAAGAAAAAGCAGGGCTGAATTATTTTGACTAACAGAATCAGCTTTGCACCCCAAGATTAAGTGATTTTTTTTAATGCTTCATTGATGTGACTTTAGTAAATACATTTTTACAACCAAAGAAAAAGCAGGGCTGAATTATTTTGACTAACAGAATCAGCTTTTTTTTTTTTTTACTGGCATAAAGATTTGGCCTAAATCAATTCCCTATTAAAAAAAAAAAAGTGGGAGGGGGTGGAGGGACCTTGGCTCTGTTCTATGTGTACAACAATTAACAGAAGTCTTTGATGGAGTAGATTAAAAAATACAAAAATGTAATGGTCAAAATATCAAAGTATTTGATTTTGTGGGTAGAAGAACTTAGCATTAAGTTAGATTTCCTGTTAGGATTTTAGTCCAGTAAATGTAGGTAACGTATTAGTTTTAAGCATATAGACAGTCTGCCGAAAGAAGAGTTTGGGGAAGCAGAGCAGTATAAGGGCTCAACATTAAAGCTCTAGAGTCAAAGTGCCCAGACACGAACGCCCTAATTTACTACTTGCCTGTCTTGGGCAAATAACTTTTACTCCCTAATGCCTTAGTTTTGTCATCTATAAATGGGGATGATAATGGCGCCTGCCTCATAAAATAACCACGAGGATTTAGTTAGAGAATGCATGAGGAAAATGCTTGGCACACAGTTAACAATAAATGTTAGTCATTATTGGTAGCCAATAATTTAGAATGTATTTTACATTTTGCTTACAGTTTTTAAGCAATGATTTTCAACCTCATCAGCACATTACAATTATCTGAGGATTTTTTCTTAAATTCTGCTATCTGGCTTTACCCTCTAGAGATTTTGATTAAATTGGACTCCAGTGAGACCCAGACATTCATCAGTTTTAAATGTTCCCCAAGTAATTCTAACATGTAGCCAGCTTTGAAGAGATTTGGTCCAAATAAGTCATGGAGATATGCAGCATCAGACAGCTCTGGAAAAGCCTTCTCCAGATGGTATTCTGCTTAATAATCGTCCGCCAAAATGTTCCTTAAAACAAAAACATTTAAAAGTAACTTAAAAGCGATGGATGCAGAGTCACCTAAGCTTGATGATGTATACATCTCTTGAAGATTCATTTTTCACATGAGCATATTAAAAGATCTGAGAAGTCCTTCTTTAAGTAAACGTGTTTATTACTGATGAAGCCAGATTTCCTTGCAATATTTTGTAATAAGGAAATATGTTCTTCAGGAATATTTAACTTATGGCTCTGCCACATTGTATCACCAACTATCACTACTATTTGCTACAATATCAGTTAATTAATAAGTATGTGATTAATAGAATATTTATTAACATCTGCTAGTACCAGTCTCTGTTCATGGTTTTCAGAATTAAAACTAAAAGTCACGGGGTTTTTGGCCATTAGAATCACCTGTGGAGTCTTTTTTTAAATTACAGGTACCTCACCTTCACACCAGACCTGCTATTCAAGGAGAGTGGATCTGCCAAGGTGCATTCTTTAACCTGTCATTGGGATTTTGATAACGAGCTGGGTTTGGAAGTCACTGATCCATAACCAAGCCTTTCATATTAAACCAATCTAGCTCCAATCTATTTTGCAGGTATCAACAAAGAAAACAAAGTTAGAAACTATGGACCAACTCTGGGAAAAGGCAGGAGACAAGAAGGAAGAAGTAGGACTGCAGCATGGAAATGCAGTGGAGCTGAGCCACGTCCACAGGTGACGGGTATGTGTGTGCCTGGGTGTGCGTAAGCACGCGTATGAGGAGATGGCGGACAGTGGCTGGAGAGAGAGCAGGAAAAAAGGTACATTTTGCATCCATCATGGGCTGAGAAGGAACAGAATTCTATCCTTCCTCAGAGAGTGACAACAAACACTTCCTGTCCCTTAGCTGAAGATACTGAGAGGAAGGAAAGAGGATGGAAGCAGTGCAGAAGGAATGCGGTGATTACAAACTGGGGAAGTGGATGATTTAGGACAATGGACTTCAGACTTGCCCTAATGGCAGAGGAGTTGGGGTCATCTTCCTTTTTGAAGAACAATATGAAATAGTGACAGAAGAGGATATGTACACGTATTTCCATTTCTACACATATATACCGTTTCCTAGTAGAAGTAGGTGATGGGTGCAAGATAAACACAGAGGAAAGAGTTTTCAAGAATGTTATTGTGTTTCTTTGAATACAGCTCTATTAAAGGTGGGATCTTGAATATGTATGATCTCACTTACATGTAGAATCTAAAAAAAAAAAAAAGCCCATCTTATAGAAACAGAGACTGGAATGGTGGTTGTCAGGGGCTAGGGAGTGGGGGAAATGGGGAGATGTTGGTCAACGGCTACAAACTTCCAGTCATAAGATGAATAAGTTCTGGGGATTTAACGTACAGCATGTTGATTATAGTTAACGATACTGTATTATATACTTGAAAGTTGCTAAGAGAGTAGATCTTAGATGTTCTCACTACCAAAAAAATTATAATTAAGTGAGGTACGCATGTGTTAACTAATCTCATTGTGGTCATCATTCTTCAATCATATATATATGTGTGTGTGTGTATATACATATATATACACAAAATCATCATATTGTACATCTTAAATTTACACTATGTTATATGTCAATAATATCTCAATAAAGCCGGCAGGGAAAAGGTGAGATCTTGTTGGGTTCCTTTTATATTTTGGGGATTCCTTAGAGGTTTTGACTTTTAGGTGATATGCTTAATTTCCATTTCAGATTAAAACATTATTTTCTGGACTTGAGTCAGAGAAATCCTCCACCTCATTGTTGGAATTTTGTGGTAAAAAAGGTACCTGATGTCTGAACATTAGGTGTATGGTTCTAAGAATACAATTTCAACATCAGATAGACATGGTAGATACAATACAGATGCTGGAATTTCTATTCTGGGGGAAGGATGCCTATTTAAGAGTGGATCTTTTAGGAAGAAAACCAGATTTGTGTGATGTTATTTGTAACTTTCAAAATTCACTTATGAAGTTGTGAAATGAAAATTAATTTTAACCTTAATCTCTATGAACATATAGTTTGGATAGAGAGAAGACATCAGGATCAGAGCTACTCAAATTGGTTTAGGGATGCTGCCCCACACGGCTGCAGAAATGGAAGGCCCGGGAGCTTGTATCTAGGTAACAGAAGACTCCCTGAGTCCCATCTACTTCGGACAAGCACTGGGTTAGGTAGACACTTCACACGTATTACTCATTTTCCTTTGCAGGACAACTTTATGAAACCAAGAGATGACTTCCTATGTAGCTCTCCTCCAGGCAGCTGCAGAAATGGAAGGCCCGGGACATGGCTGCCATCTTGTGGTTTACAATCAAGCAGGCTTTGGGACTGCTCACGGTTGGCTACTCGCTACCAGAAAACAACTTCAGGCCACACTATGCCTGGGTTAGGACCAGAGACTTAAAGTCGTGGATAGCTACAGAATCCAAAGGCTGCAAAAGTGTTAGGTTCTGAACATGGAGAAATGGCAGAGATTAGGAGCGGGTTTATTGAGAGGATTCTCTGATCTAAAGAGGTGTGACTTAATTTCTTTGGAAGACTCTACCTAGAATGAGTGTATAGCAAAGCAGATTGGGGCTGGGATTTATAGCTGGCAATCAGTAAAAGTACGAAAGTGTTCCACCTCTATGTTCACTATAAGCTCTTCATCAGCAAGCAGAACACAACTTGAAGGACAAGCCTTGTTTTACTTCAAAGCTGAAGAAGAAAGAAATTACAGCCAAGATTCATTAAGCAACTTGGACTTTCTCTGTAATCCAAAGGGATCTCTCCAGCTTTCTCTGTGACTACCTTGGCCACACACCAAAATCAAGTTTGAATGATGAATCTCAGGGTCAAGATGCTGGAAAGAATTTGACAGGCCGGAAGGGTGTTCCAGTCTCTAATAGCTCAGGATATGTTCATTCTCCAATCTTCAAATAGAATTACCTACAATGCTAGAGCTAGTCCAGTTTTGGATTGAAGTCTGAATGTCTTGATTTACTTTTATTATGCAAGAGTGTATCATAATATAAGCAACTGGCTACTTGCCCTAGCATTTAGCAGACACAAATCACAAATGAAATAAATCCAGTAATGACATGAACTGAGTGTGGAAAAACATTTAAAAAAAATTTTTTTAAGATTTTATTTATTTATTTGAGACACAGTGAGAGAGCACAAGCAGGAGGAGAGGGAGAAGGAGAAGCAGGCTCCCTTACGGAGCAGGGAGCTATATGGGGCTCGATCCCAGGACCCAAGATCACGACCTGAGCCAACAGCAAATGTTTAACCGACTGAGCCAGCCAGGGGCCCCCATTTTTAAGTTGTTATTTCAGGGATGAAGAGAGCTAAGTGAGAGGCAACAGACAAACTGTGGGGACATGAAAAGTATGGAGGAAACAAGAGCGGGTTTAGGAGACTTTGCAGTGAGCTCTGAAGCAGGGTGCCTTTCATGTTCTTGAAGAGATACAAATGAAGATCGAATCTCTATTAGTGCTTTGACTTAGGCCAAATGTAAGAGACACAAATTTGGAGCTTGTATCTAGGTTAAAGAAGACTCACTGAGTCCCATCTACTTTGGACAAGCACTGGGTTAGGTAGACACTTCACATGTATTCCTCATTTTCCTTTGCAGGACAACTTTATGAAACCGAGAGATGAATTCCTCTGTATCTCTCCTCCAGGCAGTGCATGATTAACATTTGAAACGAGGCTGGACTGACTCTATAGCATATGTTATTTCCACTATGCCAGGAAGTCACGAGTCATTTTCTGCCGATGGATGTTTTTACCATGTCTAACTAGGAGCAGACTTTCAGAAACAGCGGACATTAGTTATTAATTATTGTCAGAAGTAGCCGCTTAGTAAAAATTATTACCATACATATTTGGTAAACATTATTATTCAGGTAAACAATCTAAAAATCTCATTCAACAGGTCAATTCATTCAGCTACTTTGGCTGCATTTTGCAGCCCACTAATCTTGACTGGCCACCATGATAAAGTACTTTTCCAAAGAAGTGAACATTTCACAGAGCACATACAAACTTACTTCTGGTCAACTCATTTCCATTATTAATATGTGTCATTAAACCTTTTCAGGACTAAATGCCTTTTCCATGTTGTATAATGAAGCAATGAAACATTTTATATCAAGCACTTTTTTTTTTTTTTTGCAAGGGCTGGAGCAGTTCTAGGGCTTGTAGGGAAAATATAACCCTTCCAAAAGGTACCCCCTTGGCCCACTTCCATGTGTGAGCAGGCTGGCCCTGTGACAGGAAATACATTTTGAGTTCCTCAACTTTTACAACAGAGTATTGATTCTGTATCACCCATATCTGGTTGGGCCTATGGATCTCCCCGCAGTTCATAACACATAGAAATAAGTCAGGAATTGACTTCCACCCTATAATTGCATAAACTCATTTGGGACCATCTATCCATCTCTCTAGATTCTCTAAACCTCACCTTGTAGTAAGCCACAATACAGAAATCAACATGCATGGACTCCATTCTTGCTGCTCTTTGAATCAGTGTTGAGTGGTACGCAAGGTACGCACACACCTGGGTTCATGTTCTAGAATGCTCTACTTGTTACATTTGTGACCTTGAGAAAATTACTCTCCTTGAGCCCAGAGAATTTTAGAAATTCAGTTTAGTTTGGCAAAACATTTAGAGTATCTATTAGGTACCGGGGTTTGTGTCGGGGTTAGGTATATATAAAAGATTTCATTCATTCACTGACCTAATATTTATTTTGAGCACTTACTCTATGTTAGGCGTTGTCTTGAGGGATGGAGATAAATTTTTGAACAAGGCTGACAACTTCCTTGTCCTTGTAGTTTGTATTTTAGTAAAATATTCAGAAAGTAAAGGAGAAAACCAAGAACTAAGTCAATATAAATTCAGGTAAGTGATAGGAGCTATGAAGAAAATAAAGCCGAATGAGCAGTTGACTTTGTGGGAATATGGCTGTTTTAGAAACAGTAATCAGGAAAGATCCCATCCAGGAGGTGGACATTTGACAGACATATGAATGACAAGAAAAGATGATCGAGAAATCTCTGTATTCAAGTTTATAGTCTTACAGGAGACAGAGGAACAAAAGTGTAATTTCCGTAAGTGCTAGGGTGGAGGTATGCACTGAGAGATTCTTGGGGAGGATGTGTTTAAGCAATATGAAAGTGCCTCACATGAAGTGATGCACAGATAGGTACTCACTGAATGTTATTCATCCTCTCTCTCTTTAAGATTTAACATGGTATCCTTCTCTTTTAATCAGTATAAAAGAAAACCACTTGAACCTTCATGATAACTTCTAAACCAGAAAAACCTGATTGGTTTAATTAGACATCTAAAGAGCATATACTTTCTTTTTTGAGACAAAAATTATATAATGCCACAAACTTCCCTTTTTTCTTGGCTTCTAGTACTAGCTCTGATGCTTGATTTCTGCCAAGAACCTCTGTCTCTTGTTGTGTCTTTATTTCTAATTGTCTTTATTGTTACTGAAATGTCAGAAGCTGGATCTATTTTTTTTTTTTCTATAAAGGCAACAAATGCTTTTTAAAATTAAAAAAAAAAAAAAAACCCAACATGTTCACCATGCCAGTTATTTTTGTTTCTGGTATTTGAAAGAAGTGCTTGGTGTTTCAAATGGAAAGATAGTCCTAGTATTGTCCTTTTCCACATGGGCCTCATCTTCTATCTTGGATATGACAGCAGCAGGACATTTTATTAGATAAAATCACTTTCACCCACCCTGTTACTTTACCATTAGACATCTGTTTTTTTTTAAGCATATAATCTACAGTAAAGCTCTATTAATGCAATGTTATTGAAGTAGAAGGCAATATAAACCATCAGTAAATCTGAAATACAGACCATCTTTAAACACATATAACTTTGTGAGTGGTTAAGAACATGCACTTCGGACTTACACACTGAGGATCAAATATTGTTTCCTGCACTTACTGGTTGAACCAATATCTCTGGGTCTCATCTGCACAGTGTGAGAAATAACACCTACCTCATAGGATTCTACTGAGGCTGAAGACATTATATGTATATATATTAAACAATGTTTCTAAAATACCTGGTACATAGCAAGTGTCCAAAATAGAAATTATTATTCAGATTTCATATGAATTTTATTACATATTCTATGGAATAATATATGTGCTGGTATATGCTAGCAGAGAGAGATAAAGTCTTCCAAGATTAATAATTTTTGTCAAGGATTATAGTATACCAACAAACCAGATTTCTTAGAATCTCTCTACTCCATCACAATTCAACCACAACCAGCAATAGCAGCTGCCTGAACAGAGTCTAACCTTAGAAATCCAATCATATCCATATGGCCAGATAGAAGCCAGGGGACTAATCATGGGAGAAAGGCCAAGAGTTGGGGTTTTTACTGGGAGGAAATGGGAATGTTAGACTAAAGACTAGCCTAGAACTGCAAGAGACGGGTGAGATGTGAGTACTGCCAGCTAAAGAGATGAATCTAAGTCTAGGAACCAGATCATCTGGAATCTGCATAGGCACATGAGCACTCAAGGGCAAGTAGCAGCATTTGCTAGGGAGGTGGGGTAGGTGGGTAGACTGGGATCGGCTTGATTCAGCAATGGGCTTAGGGGAGCCCCCTGCAAAGAGAACTGGGTTCAGGGAAAGCGATTCCAGTCACCACAGGGATTCAGGCATGAAGGCAGGAATCTAGGTGGCAAGTCAGAGGACCTAAGCCAGCCTCGATTCAGAGCCCATCTTGTAACTGCCCTGTCTTTTCCCTCCATAGAAAAAGACACATTTCAAAATCTAGCATGAGGTTAAATGGTCTCAGAAGTAACATTTCTCAATGAAGGATTAGAAATCCAGTTGCTTAACAAGTCACACAAGATACAGAGACAAATTTAAAAGCACTTAGAGTGGTTGTTGTGTAAGTAAATGGGACACAATGGCTTTCGTTCATTCAGGATTTCACACAGACGGTATACACAGCAAGGTGAGGTTGGTTAATTTTCCGATGCCTGTTACTTTTTTTCTCGGTAGTTTATTACTCATAGATTCAACTTATAATTCTCTAATTTTTAAAATCTGACAAATAAAATTTTGAGGAGCCAGATTAGTAACAGAAAGCTAAAGGTATGGGGTGCCTGGGTGGCTCAGTCAGTTAAGCGTCTGCTTTCGGCTCAGGTCATGATCCTGGGGTCCTGGGATCGAGCCCTGCATCAGAAACCTGCTTCTCCCTCTCCCTCTCTCTCTCTCATTCTGTCAAATAAATAAATAAAATCTTAAAAAAAAAAGAAAGCTAAAGGTAACTCCTCGGATGGCTGAAATGGCAAGAAGTCTCAATCCTTTATTTATACACATGCCATTATTTAAATTGATGTGTTCAAAGTATGAGCAAATGTAGGAGAGCTGAGGACAGACCAGTATCCTATGAGAATGTCCTGAACTCCGGTTTCTTCAGCTCACACTTTCTCAATTGACTCAAATCAACACACATTTATTGTGTTTCCAACAAATAATCAGGGTGCAAAAATATTAGGGTGTTGTGGAAGAAGTTTTGGCTAGTAGAAGAGGGAGAAATATAAATGTGGAACAACACAGTGGCACAAGATGCTATATATTTTGTTGGTGGTCTTTGTGTAGGATCAAGACCGCTGGGTGAGCTATATGGCTCTTCTGTGACTTTGCCGCCAGTGAGAAACCTTTGGGCGACTGGAAAGTGACAAATTGTTCCCGTATCTCTTTTAGCATCTCTCTACCCTTTCTAGTGCTTCTCAACCTTGAAAACCCTCATTGCCACCAACTGCACTCCCCTTTAAAAGTCTCCCATAGTTTCCATCACACTTAGAACAAAGCCTAAACTCCTTTTTTTCTGGTTGAGAAAGCCTATAAGATCTAGCCTCGACTTTCCAAACTCATCCACCGATTCATTAGATTTCAGCCACATTGATCCTCTAACTCAGCAACTCTCAAACTTCAATGGGCATACAAATCACTTGGGGGTCTTGCTAAAAATGGAGACTTTTCTTCTGTAGGTCTGGGGAGGGAGACAAATTCCCGCATTTGCAATAGTCTCCAAGGTGACACTGATGGTGGCTGGTCCTGGGAGCCCACTTTGAGTAGCAAAGTGCCAGAGGACTGGTGCTCATTCCAGACACTGGCAGGCCATACTCAGCACCATGAAGAGCAAAGCAACTCGCCAAGTTTGTTCTCCCCTAGAAACCTGGTGCTTGCTCCTTCTGCTAGGAAAGCCCCCCCATCTTTCTCTATCTAGTACCTTTTGTCATGTGGATCTCAGCTCAAATGTCAGCTCCCCAGAAACGTCTTTCTTAATGACCTTATCTAAAATGCCCATCTGATCACTGATCAGCAACAATCGACATTTTCGTATTTTACTTTCTTAATTATACTTGTCACCCTGTGAATTGTCTTTATCTGTCCATTTCCTTGTAAGCTCAGTGAAGCAACAGCATGGCCTGTAGCATTCAGCACAGTATCTCAGCATGTGAAACATGCCTGATCTACAGGGCTGGCTTCATGGATGCACAACCTGTGTAACTGTACTTGGCCTTCTGCCTGGTTTAACACTCCACCGTCACCACCCAGAAATTCGTAATTTTATCTTTGAGCTTGTGCTTTGTAAGTGGACAATGGAGTGTACACATAAGCAGAGGAAATGCACTCAATATATATGCCCCTTTTCTTTGCTGCCCCCTTCTCATGTGTGCTTGTGATGCCCCACGAGTACAGAATTCTGACGGACCTACCTGTGTGGGCGTTCAGTAAGACCTAAAGTTATTACAAGGTAAGTGTGTTACATCCATGACTAAGTGGGGAGCTGAGAGCCCCAAGAGGCCATGCTTTCTATTCAAGCCAGAACTTGCTTCAAAACCACAAAGAACAATGGTGCTCTGCGAAGTATGAATGACCAAGGAAACCTATTATGCTCTTTCTTATTCCTGTTACTTTACTAGCCCATCACTTAGGCAGAAAATGCCGCGTTCGAGGAAAGAGGGGAAAAAGGCTATCCATTGTTCTTCTTCTGTTAGGTCCTTCCTTACTCAGGATGAAGGTGGAGAGTGTTGGTAGAATGTGCACATATTAAGAAATGAAATAAAAACATGTTACTTCTGTGCAATGTCTACTGTTCTCTAAGAACAGATGGCATCTACGCATGTGTGAGCTGTGAAATATGAATGGTGTAATTTTAGTGAATCCAGATGCTAGTTAAATGTGCTTATATTTTCATTTAAAACTGTCATGGCACAAAATAAAAATGAACGCTAATAATTTAAAATTTGAATTTTTTCTTACTTAGAACAATAAATTGCAAAAGCAAAAGGAAAAACCCATGATGCATCAAAAAAGAGATCACTAAAAGAAAGAAAAGGCTTTATATTTTATGGCACTTTTTCCCACTTCTTCAACAAGGAAGCCCACAATTTTATGTTCCGCTGGGGCCTGCAGATTATGTAGCCTACCCTACTGATCCAGAGCAGCACTTGTTGAAGGGGTAAAAGTGTCGTGCATTCACTATGGGCCCGACGCTGTGTGAAAGCCCTTTACAGAGGTGATCTCATTTTTTCCTCACAATAACCTTGTAAAATGGATGTTACTGTTCCTCTTTAATAGACTAAAAAACCAAGTTGTAGCAAGATTAAAAAATTTAGCCAATATCTTAAAGCCTATTAGTAAAGAAACTAGGGCTCAAACTAGGCTTCAGATCTGTAGAATCCCAAAGCCCTGTCTCTCAGTGACTCTGCTATAATTCCTCCCAGAAGCCAGGCTTGTTCTAGCGCTCCCTTGGGCTGCTGGGATTATTCCAGAATGGGCTCAAGGTTCTATCCCAAACCAAAGGAACCAAGAATGCTGAGCCATTTCGACCTTGATCAGAAGGCCTCTCAAAAGGCTCTGGTGCCGTGTCTTCACCTAGATTATCACAAGGATCCATGTAAATAATTCATGACGGAGTAGGTGCCAGACACCAGTTGAATCCAGAATTTCCCAGAGTATTTCAGTGTTTGTGTTGTGGAGAATGGGGAAATTTTCAACCTTATTTTGATATCTTATTTAGCCCTCTAAGATGAGGACCATTTGAGTAGGGCCTTTTAAGCATTTCTGGTTATATTCTGGAGCACCAAGAAACAATGTCTTTCACTTTTAATCTTCTTTGCCCAAATCTCACTGACAAATACGAATGTATCTTTTATTCATGGTGTTGAATAAAAGCCTGTGCCTGGATATGCATGGTGTTTAAAATATTTTAAGTAATGTTCACTATGGTAACAATACATTTGAAGTTTCTGTCATTTGGACATTAAAATGTTCAGTTAGAGAGTAAAATATAGTACAATACTCTTGAGCATTTAGTATTAATGAAAGGGGAAAAAAATCAGCATATGAACATATATCAAACATCTCTTGCTTTTATTTTAGTATTTGTTAGAGGATAGAATCTATTTATTTAACATATTTGTGATTAAATGTATTTTACCATTATAGTCTTTAAACCAAATATTTACTTTTAGTATGCATGTTTTGATAAAAGTATCTATTACTATAAACCCATTTTGTGATCAGATGTGTCGTAATAGGTTTCATATGTATAATGGGGCCTAATCACAAGCACTTACCTTCACTCTATTTCAAGGTGCAGAGCTCCAGATAATTACATGGTAACACATTCATACATCACGGGTTGTGAAATTTTCAAATACTTCTAATTTTGTTGATATTAACATCCTCAAATATCTATATGCACTTTTTCCTTATTCAGTATAAAATCTATCATAGGTACACAATTTAGTGACAGAGCCATTTGGATATCCTTTAATTTGGACTCAGAATATAATAAATCACTTAACTGTAAACTTCTCCAACTTTTAAGTTCTACTTTTGTCTGTTAGAGAAGCCAGTTGCCTTTGCTCTTAATAGAAGCAAAGAAATGACAAGAGAAAGGCTGGTAATTCTCATAGGCTCAATTTCTCTGTCTGTAAGGTGCAGGCACATGGACTTGATGACTTCCATGGGATTTTCCTTCTCTCTGATTCTAGAAAGTTAATTTTTCTCCTTCAAAATAAACCAGACATTATCTCTTACCCTTCACTTTGCTTTGGCTATGATTATTACTTCTGGTCATTTAATTGGCTTAAAAATATACTAAATTACCAAATAAAAGTACCCATGTTCATTATAGCCCAGTATCATTATTGAGGCAAATAAATATTGTTTTGTTCTGTTTTGGTATTTACCTCAATCCCTTACTTCACTCTAGATAGGAATATCATTATTGTATATGGCACTGGGTTTATTTTATTTTATTTTATTTTATTTTATTATGTTAGTCACCATACATTACATCATTAGTTTTTGATGTAGTGTTCCATGATTCATTGTTTGCGTATAACACCCAGTGCTCCATGCAATACGTATGGCACTGGTTTTTAAAAATGTCAATCTCCATCTACTTCTGTCATGTGGTAGGAAATTTTTGCCCAGTCTCCTGATTAATTACATGATGCTCTACAAATTTTTGGTTATCCCAAGAGAAGTTTAAGGCACTTTCATAGATAATGTATCCCCAGGAAAAAAAAGAAGGGTACAGTTATGACACTGGAAGTGTTTGTGTATGCTGGGGTGTTCGTGTGTGTTGGAGAGATGGGGGGAAAGAATACAAAACACTAAGAAAGGGAGAGAATAAGGAAAAAATATGCAAAAATCACTCTCTCAAAACTTTCCAAACTAGGATTGAAGATGTTGCAATAGATTAAATCAGTGAATGCCCTTACTCGGTTTCATAAACTAAAACATGACATATACTTAGAAAAATAATCATGATAATTTCCATACTTACCTAAATATTTAGAGCTGTTGTTCTCAACCCCGGCTGCACATTAGAATCATCTGGAAAGCTTTTAAAAATTTTCTGAGCCTCACCTCAGATCAATTAAAATCAGATACTGAGGGGCGCCTGGGTGGCTCAGTCGTTAAGCGTCTGCCTTCGGCTCAGGTCATGATCCCAGGGTCCTGGGATTGAGCCCCGCGTCGGGCTCCCTGCTCTGCGGGAAGCCTGCTTCTCCCTCTCCCACTCCCCCTGCTTGTGTTCCCTCTCTCGCTGTCACATAAATAAATAAAAAGTCTTTAAAAAAAAAAATCAGATACTGGGCGTGACTGGACATACCCAACTGTTTTAAAAGCTCCCTTAGGGATTTTAATGTGCAGCCAGGGCTGAGAGCATTGATTTAGAGTAAACCCTATTATACAGTGCAGTAAGAAATATGTATTTAAATTTTAAGTGAGAAACTCTTTTTTTAAAGAGTTTGAAGTCACCTTACAAAACTGATGATATATTCTGTCCATTCTTCAATTATGACCCAAACCAGAAATCAAAAGTACCTGAGACCATGCTGAGCTTGTGGGATTATGAGTCAGTGATCATACAGCAGCCTTGAAAAGAGTGCATGCCTTGATGTGCACTGGCCCTCTTTCCACTGTGACCATCGCTCCACGTAAGCTCCGGAGAACCAAACCACCCTGCCTGGCACTGGCTCTTCTTTGAGCTTTTTTTTTTTTTTTCCCCTCCTGTTTGAAATGGCTAAATTGAGGTAAAAATGTAATATTCATGTGACACATTGAAGTTCCCTAGACTGGAAATTTTTATTTCTTTGCCAAAGGAAGCTAGAACAGTTTGCAGGCAAAAATATTAGAATAAAAATTGCCTCCATTTCTAAATCCCTCTTTTATTTGGTTTCTTACCAGACCAAAGTGAAATGTGACCTGCAGCTTGGAGGTTGCTCCCAGAATTAATCATCTCCAGGTGTATTCAAAATCATTAATTGCCTCTGAAGGGAGCCAAAGGAGGCTTCCCCAGAATCCTGCTATTTGAAGGAGAGATCCTGAGCTCAGTGTTTGCTGCTTCAGTGAGTTCCTATGGCCAAGGTATTCATGTTGTGCTTAAACTATGAAGCTTGAAAGGAATAACTTGGGCAGAGAACTTTGTTGTACTAGCATGAATGCACTGAAGGCCTTGTAAAGAAGGCTGTTTGAATTACATGTATGTTAAACAGCTTCAGAAGAACTGTTTCCACTTTAGGTTTTTGCACAATAAACCTCAAATTGCACTTTTGACTACTGAGCTGAGTCTTTTAACGTGCTTTTTTCCCAAAATAATAAACCCCCCTAATGATGACGGCATGACACTGTCAATACTGACACAGTCTGTTTCTTCAACCCCCATGTCATTAAAAGATGCAACTTATTTATGATGATTAATAATAATGAAATATGTATGAAGAAATCAGTCATACAGATGCCGCACTGTACATAATAGGGAGGGATACGAATGGCCAGACCCTGATTCCCTGCGCCCACTACAAGCCATGGACAGCGGGACATCGCTTTCCAGCTGATTCTCCTCTGGGACCTTAACTTAGGGAGCGGGATACAAGAAAGTTTGAAAGGTGTTTCGACAGGTTCAAATTCTTTTTAATTGTGGATTTGTAAAACTCGACTTCTCCCCCCACCTAGCTTTTACTGTTGCCTTCACGTCCCATTATGGGAGGCAGACTAGATCACCCGAGTCCGTGCCATCTGACGGGATGTGTCAAATCTTTTGTCTCAGCTGACACAGAAATACCATATACTGTCCCAGGGCTTTTCCTGAATATCCCTAACTTAACATTTAGGATGAGGGCGCTGAGCTGAGCAAGGGAAGGAGTGCGTTCCACGGTAATAAACAGTGTGGGTGGATGTGAAAAGGGGTCGGGATGTTTACCACGTGATTGATTGGTTCAGAGATGGATTGTCCCCGACACATGCTCATGCATACTTTGTCATTCGGGTGTACCTGCCTCCTCGGGTTAGTATGTTTATTATTAGGGAAAGAAATGAAGACATACAAAAGCCCAACTGTCCTAATTTTCCCGTTTGATCAACAAATGGATGCAAATTTTTAAAAATACAAATCGTTGCTTCCACAACATTTAAATGAGTTCACACCTCTGCTAAAGCCGAAATTCCACAGGCTGGTTGCTCAAGTTCATAGAAGGCTGTAAGCTTCCTCTTTACTATGTTTTTCAGTCGTGCAGACACAAACAGTGACCCCTTCACCCATGAGAGGATCCTGTCACCTTATTTTCAGAAGACCTGCTTTAAATTGACTGGCGAAATTCCCCATTTGGAAAAGCTAATAGAATCTTGGAAATACCCAGAACGGAAAATAAGATTCCTGCTTCAGTCTCCAACAGGATAACATGCTCAACCCATAAGACCCTCTGAGGAATAGGTATGGTCATTTCTAACCACATCACTGGGTGATCATGCCCTACAGGCTCATTGCTGTTTTTAGCTATTTCCAAAGCCTTTTTGTCAAATTAATCTTTTCATAGACGTTACACACACACACAACAGATGTTCTTACAGATAAATTATGTGACAGAGAGAGAAACATGACACTTTTAGGAGATAAATATTAAACCAAGTCAAAACAAAATATGGAGCTGACAATCTCTGAGTAAGTTCTGTGGCAATGGAAAGCTCTGATTATTTTGGATTCACTTTTGTCAGATGGAGTTGATAAAAAATTTAGACAATTCACCATAGATGAATTCAATTCATAACTGTTTGTTTATTTGTGATTTTATTGATTATTGTCTCTCCCTGCATTAGAATGTAAACTCTGGGAATAGTTATGAGTCTGGCTTTATTCACTGGGACATAGTCATTTCTCAGAAAATTGAATTTAGCAAAAACATAGAAAAAAAACTTCACCAAAAAGGAAAAGGGCATATGAATCCTCTGTTTTACAGTATCAGTGGCTTATTTGAGAATTAGATCTACCAGTAGGTACTTCGAACACTTACCCCCTTCATCTGTCATCTCAAAATATAAGTTGAATATGTTATGAAAATATCCCATAAGAGAATTAATAAGTATCTTGCATTCATCAGAAGGAGTAGTATATAAATAATAAATAATAAATAAATAATCTATTTTTAATACCGTCTGATACCGTAGCATTTTAAAGCTTTGGGAAGAAAGCTGAATGCCCACTATTTTATAATGTATTTCAATTTAAACTGCTGAATTTTTCTATTAATCTACCTTAATTATTTTATTACTTGATTAAACCTTTTTACCTAGCCCACATAAAATCTAAATCATAGAAAATAAATTTGAAAAATAGATGTCTTAAAATAAGAAAAGCCACCATTTGATCATGGCTATTATATTTATATTTGCATTGTTTCATTTTGGATGATTGTCAAAAATATAGATTCTTAGGCTGCACCCCAGAGCCATTAGGTCTGGACTGGGGACTAGGAATCTGTATTTTTAACTAGTACTGTACCTTGATCCCTAGGTATGAGAAAATGTCACTTACATATTAATTGTGGACACAAACAAAAATCAAGTAAACAAATGCACAAATATAAGGATTTCAAATGGTGATTAGTGCTCTGAAGAAAATCAAACTCAGTGGTGTGACCATCTGCTTGGAGAAGGAGATTCACTTTATATAGGGTGGCAACAGAAGAGTTTTACAGAGAAGGAGAAAAGAAAAATCCTTTTAGATTCCTTAGGCCAGTTCCCGCCACAGAGCTCTCTCCCGTTGCCTCTCTCTTGTTTAATTCAATTATTGGGATCACTGGGAGTCTACTTTTATTGCATGCCTTTTCTCTTGGATTTTTTAATATGCATGGTAATTTTTTAAGTTGAATACCATTTTCACAAAAAATGGCAGAGGCCCTTGATGGTTTTATCTTTCTCAGCTAGGAAGACAGAATGGAGGCTTTCTCTATCCCCTCAATCCACTTAGGAGCTGGACTGAGTTGAGTCTGTGTGGAAGTTTTGGTAAGGTGCCCTTTACCTCGGGTTTCCCTTGATTCCTAAGGCAGTCTTCCAGGAATCCCACCTGACAGCCTCATGGTCTGCCAGAGCCCCTTCCCTTCCAGGTACTGACCCCTCATCTTTGTCTCCTGCACATGACAGGCTGCCCCAAACTCCACTCTGCTTTACAGAAAGTAGCCGTGTTGCCACTTAGCCTGCTGCCCCGCACAACTTCAGATTCTGACAAATGCCTTGAGAGAGAACTGGCCATGTGTCAGAGTCAGTTCTCCTTCATCCCTGCTCACTGTGATCTGTGACTCTCAAGTCTTTCTAGCACAGCAGCACCACAACACCAAACTCAGTTTCCTTATCTTCTCTGCCTAAAGAGCAGGTTCTCGGACCTTTGCTCTGTGCCCAGAATCTGCTAATTCTTCTAAGAAAAAATGGGTTGAATAGTGTAAACTCACTTGTCCCTTCTCTCTAGATTCTTGGCATTTTTTAGTCTTTTGCCTGAGTGGCTTTCCAGTGGCTGTAGGCAGATGTCTTCTATATTATGTTAGGCTTGTTCTTGGCTGAAGCACGGATCTGCTGGAAAGTACTGCTACACACCCAGAAGTGGAAGTCTCCTGTGACATCATTTTTACGAGTTATTTACTGTCGTGTAACAAATTACATAAAAATTTAGTGACTGAAGAAAAAAACCCGAAGCATTCATTATGTCACAGTTTCTGTGCATCAGGAGTTCTGTGGGTTAGGAGAAGTATATCTGGGTGGTTCTGGCTCAGGGTCTCCAATGAGAATGAAGTCAAGATGTTAGCCTGGATCGAGGATGAGCTTCCAAGATGACTCCTCTCCATGACTGGCAAGCAGGTGCTGACTACTGGTCAGGGGGCCACTGTCCATTTTCATATAGGGCTGCTTGAGCGTCCTTATGACATGGCAGCTGACTTCCCCCCCATAATGAGTGAACCAAGAATGAGCAAAATGTGAGTGGCAATATCTTCTATGACAGAGTCACATTCTTTTCTTTCTGCAATATCCCATAGGTGACACAGCTCAATCTTATTAAATTGTGGAAGGGGGTTCCCATGGAATAAACACCAGGAGACAAGAAGCATTATCAGTAGGGGCTATCCGAGAGACTGGCTCCCACAATATTTAAAAGGAAATTCCGCATGTATTTAAGAATTTGTTTTGCTGCAGTAATAAATCATTCCAAAATAGCTACAGAGTTTGGCCTGTGTGGGTTGCGTGGGCTCTGCCCCCGTCTCATGCACCATCTTCATTCAAGGACCCAGGCTGAAAGAGCAACCCCCCAGCTGTGGTATGCCATTCTTTGGACAGAGGTAAAGAAGAGCAAGAACCTTAACACACGGTGGCTCTTCTATCTTTGCTTGAATGTTGCACACAGCACTACTGCTCGCTTCATTGGCCAAAGCAAATCATACGGCCAAGTCAAATAACAATGAGGTAAAAACTTGGAAAAAAAAAACAAAAAAACAAAAAACAAGTAACAATGAGGTAGGGAAGAATATTCCTCTAATAGAAAGGCACTATCTCATGGCAATGGTGGGGATATATAATATTTCAGGAAACAGGAGAGCGAATAACTAAAAACAATAATAAAATCTGCCACAAACAGTGCACACATAACAATTCATATAATAATCAATTCCACTGAGAAATAGCAGTCCAGTTGGGATATACATAGTCCCACTTATAATATTGGCTTTAATCCTGAAAAGAAACAAATGGTCAAATCATTTCTACTGTTTTAAGTTTCTTCATTCTTCTCATTTTTAGTCATGTTTCAGTGGAATACTTTGGACAATGTAATGATTACCAAATCTGCAATTCCATTTTTTATTCTACTCTATAAATGTAGTATGAATCTGATCCAATTGTAATTAAGTAATCAAATGGCATTCTAAAAAGACTAGATAGAGAAACAGACTGAGGATAATCCATAGAATGTCTTAAACAATTTCTGGAAACATTAAGTAACAATTGTGGGGAAAAAATTGGAGTTAAATCTCATAATTTTTTTAACTTACTATTTTCCTAGTAAGTCAACATTACTAACAAATGAAATTGGTCTTTAGACCTTTAGACCTGGCATGTGTCGTATATCCATTCTCTGAGAGAATATAACAAAATGACTATGAATAATATTCTATCTAGAAATTTTATTTTTAGCATCCAAACTAGATATTCATAGTTTTGGTTATGCCTGGAAACAAGCTGACAATCATATTGTGATTTGGAGTTGCAAAACTATGGTGACCATGCGCATAGGTGCTTCAAAAAAAAAAAGATTCTTATTAAGCCTTACACAAAACACAAAATCATATTGGTTTCTAATATCCTTTTTTTCAGACATATAGTTCTACTTTCCTTGTTTAGTGTGCCAGTTAAAATTTCTTCAAGAGCTGAGGTGGTCTTGTGAGTATAAGAGGAATTCTATGCTACCTTGGAATGAAGCTCAAGAAAAATGAGAAATTTCACAACCACTTGGAAGAGAATGAATTATCACTTGATAAAGCAAAATTTAACTGAGCTAGCCCACAGCTATGTAGTTTAGTTCAGCTATCATTAATAATGTTAACAGTGATCATGTTGTTGGGTTCTAATGAGATCTCTCTCAGCCAGGTGAGAAATTGTTTTCACCATGCAACCTGTCATGATGGCCACTTATTAATCATTTCACCAAAATTTTGGCATCGATTTTTTTTAGCATGGAAAAAAAACAGCAACAACAACAACAACAAAAAACCATCGTCTAATTACGGAAAAACCCCCACACACTGGGATAGTGAAGTTCATGTAATTTCTAAAACTAATACTAATTGTGCCTGCCTGGAGGTGCAACTTCAGACACATCACTTATCCTCCAAGATCTAGAAGTCCCTCAGCACATCCTAATATTCTCTCTTTAAAATTTGATTTTAAAGGAATGTGGAATGAACTTTCTTCATCTTATTCTGTACATGTAATACACAAATTAAGTTTTGGTAAATCAAAATTACTCACTGACTCACACTCTAACTTCACACATCATTGAACCTTAATCAGCAGTGACATCTTACACGTAAGGCTTGGATTTTTCTTTGTTGAGAAGACTGGTCTGCAACTAATGCTGACATGTAATAGGAGAGCTACTCTTTAAAGAAACCCTTTTGGAAAAAACAAAAAAGCCACCAAAACCCAACAACACTTGGAACACAAGTTGTCACCCTCCTGTACACCACTTTTACAAGTATGAACTTTTATATATTAGGCTTTCTTACAAAAAGGGACACCTCTAGTTAGTTTTAGATACAAAACAAATGCTTAACTTTCTTCAATAACTGTTCTTATTAAACCAAAATAATTTTCTACTCTGCAAATGTGTAGTGTTAGGTAAAAGTAATGAAGGGCTGTTCTACAAGAAAAGCATTATAATTAATCTTTCCTCTAACAAAAGTTTAATTAATAACCATAATTAATATACAGCACATTTTGTCTGCTTTATTATAAAAAATGGACATCCATGTCCTCTTACTGTTTTTGGTGAGATGAGGTAAGGAGTTTCTCCAGAGGATGAGTTTGCCCCATGTGCTTTTACATGATAAAAAAAAAAAAATGAAAACAACTTCACAGCAGAAAGCACTTTTAAAATATGTATTAGCAGTATTCTCAAAATATTCTGAAAGTCACTATGGGAGCATTTCCTTCAAGTTTCTGTGCATAAATCACTTTGCATGCTCTCCAAATATCAGAGGAAGGGATGTCAGCAAATAGCTTCCAAAATGCAAGATATTTTTGTAGTTAAATATTTCATTTCTGCATGAGTGGCCATGAACATCTGTGGATTTACTGGGCATTTGTAGTCTATGTGGCACAATAATCGGTATGTAAAATTGGAAATTATCTCATTCAGATCAAAGATATGAGAGTAATATGAGAAGTATCAACAAATTTAAAATATTTTATGTTCATTTTTATTACATTCAGAGTACTATACAGTAAATGTCTCTAATATAAATTTTCTTTCTTCTTGTAAACTCAAAGAAGGCAGGACTATGTTTCATTACAAGCGTCAATAAAGGTTGATATATTAATGTCTTTTTATTTAAAAAATCTTCTACAGTTATACTTCCTCAGAAATCTGGTGCATATTCAAACCTTCCCTCTTTTTCCCCATGGTTCATTGTTGCTTTTTCAATTATTGCTGTTTAACAAACATTTATATTATGCTCATTGTGTCCTAAGGACTTCATATATGCTAATTCATTTGATCCTCATGACAGTTCTCTAAGGTACTTGCTCTCATTCGCAACTTCTGGTGGGTGAAACTGGGACACAAAGTGGTTGGGTGACTTGCCCCAGGTCACACAGCTAACAAATGGCGTATCCGGAATGCGAGTGTCATCAGTCAGACCCCAGAGCCACCATTCATACTGTGCTGTCCCACCGACGATGACCTCAATGAAGGTGCATACCTTCGAACTGATCATTCAATTTCCTATTTGTTGTTGATCTTTGCCAATAACTGCTATCTACTGAATATCTGCTATCAGCAGAATATCTACAGAATCCTCAAGACATGACAGAACAGGTTGTCCACGAAATTATCCTAAGCTGAATTCTCAATTTCAGGAACGAGTGTTCCCACTGTTGGGTGGTCAGAGAGCCTGCCTGGCAAGCATACAGCTTCCTGTAAAGAAACTAGAAAGTATCGAGCTTGCTCGTCTATAGGAACCATAAGCCAGTGCCGCACAAACTAAAAGCAAATATCTATTTCCTTTTTTCCACATGAGGAATGCTAGTTTCCTTTAGAAGGGAACCACAGCTAAAAACTATACTTTACTCCTACTCAAAGCTTTTTTATCGTGATTATCCTATAAATAGGAGCAGGTAGTAGAATTTTCATTTTATGGAGGGAAAAATTGAGACAAGGTGAGATCTTATTACAGAAAGGTTACTCAGTTAATTGGTAGGAGAGGTTGTCAGTGACCTATAAAGCACTTAAAATGAGAAGTAAAATTGCCCTTAGTTCCTGTAGTACTCTGGAAGTATTTAAGGCAGACTTTCTCCTATTTATATTTGTGAATATTTGTATCTACTTAGGAGACTATTTTATTTCACCAGCATTATGCCTAGGAATTAAAAACAGGTTACATGGTATGGTCTCTGGAGACCAGGGATACTCTTCCAGCCCCTGAAAGCTGAGTATCCTGGTATTTATAATTTAAGATTCTATCACTAAACATTCTGGCTTATGGTTGGTAGGTTGGAGCAGTGTGTGAAGGGAGATGTAATATGGTAATATTAAACATTATTGGGGTGCCTGGGTGGCTCAGTCGTTAAGCATCTGCCGTTGGCTCAGGTCATGATCCCAGGGTCCTGGGATCGAGCCCTACATCGGGCTCCCTGCTCGGCAGGGAGCCTACTTCTCCCTCTCCCACTCCCCCCGCTTGTGTTCCCTCTCTCGCTGTGTCTCTCTCTGTCCAATAAATAAATAAAATCTTTTAAAAAATTATTAATAACATACACTTGTGTGCATTCTTCTGAAAGTTGATTTTTGAAGGGAGACAACTGAGTGAGGAGAAGTCACTGGGAACCCAAAAGGAAGTCTGCTCTGAAGAGAAACAGAAGTAAAACTGAGAAAGAGCCCAGAAGGCAGTATCTAAGGACCCAAAGAGAAACTGCCTCACTTTTGTTCTACATAAAAGAGAATTACAATGTGAGCAAGCCAAATCTAATTAATCTGTATTAATTGAGAAAGAATGGTCACAGTAATTTTAACTACACAAACCAACTTGTATAGTATTAGAATATTAAATGCAAAAACGCAAGATCAGTCATTCAAAACTATAAATAAGCTTAAGTAGTTGAATTCAGGTACAAATCAAACCCCAGGCCAGTTGCTGCTAAAATAGACTGGACAGATTATGCTGAGCACTGTGAACATCCAAGGCAAGGCAGGTACTGCTGAAACAGAAAGTAGGCTCCAAAGTGCTTCCGTTGCTAAAATATAAAGTACTACCTAGAGCAAACCTGGAGTCCTGCTAAGGCTTTGCTTGGGAAGAGAGTCTAGATGTGGGGAAAACTGTCTGCAAGGATTTTTCTTTTGCCTAGTTCTTTTTTTTTTTTTT
>NC_138380.1:31499934-31534879 GCF_054177405.1 Leptonychotes weddellii
CTAATTCTTTAAGGCAAAGAATGAGATGATAGAATAGATATGGTATGGACTTAATAGAAGGAGCCTTGGATTTGAAATTTATTCTGCTAGAGTAGAGAGTGATTTTTCTGGTGCAGCAGTCTCTTGGAAATGCTAGCCATCCAGGAAAATCAGCTAAATAAATAAATAAATAAAAATAAAAAATAAAAAATCATTCCAAAGCTATTGTGTAGTAGTCCCAGCCAAGGATAAAAGGTTTACTTACCTACTGCAAGAAATTTTAAAGGTGGGATATCTGTCTGTGTGTCACATATTTATCATATTTGACTGCTGAGAACCGGGAAGAGTCTGAAATTTACTGGCACTTAAACAAGTTAGCCTGCCAAAGGTTCATAGATGCTGGTAGAAGACAGGAGGTGCCTGGGTCAGAGATAAAGAACCATTTAGAGCAGTGGCCAGAGAATCAGCATTGGTGCCGGTTCCCCAAGCCCCAATTCTGCAGAGCGATACAAAGCAGGCCAGGGGATGCATAAACACACAGTGAGCTGTCGCAGGAGGGGAACCCCAAGCTTAGGGAACCCAAAACTGTTATAATGGGCAGTAAGCCTGCCTGACTTTGGCCACAAAAGGAGGCACTACCTTTTATCGTTAAATGCTGTCTGCCATATAAACCTCTTTGAAAAGGTAGTCTGGAACAAAGGTAGTCAGTGCTTCTGTTCGTAAGACACATGTAGAAACACAGAGATCCAGGGATGCCTGGGTGGCTCAGTTGGTTAAGCGTCTGCCGTTGGCTCAGGTCATGATCCCAGAGTCCAGAGATCAAGCCCCGCATCGGGCTCCCTGCTCAGCGGAGAGCCTGGTTCTCCCTCTGCTTCTCACCCTGCTCATGCTCACTCTCTCTCTCTTTCTCTCAAATAAATAAATGAAACCTTAAGAAAAAAAAGAAACACAGAGATCCAAAGGGAACGGTCTCTAGAAATAGGAGGTCACTTGTTATCTTTTCTATTTAGACTTCCTAATCTTTCAGTAATAATTATTCATATTTTTCTTTGCTTCAAAAATATGAGGCAATAGAAGAGAAAAATCTATCAGTAATTAACTTCCAACACTAAAAATGCAGATGTACTAGACCTTATGGTTCTACCCCTGTCTACTGTCTATTCCACCTTCATTGTGGAGTAGGATGTTTTTGGAGTGGGATGTTTTGGATAAAAGGGATGCTATTCCCACCTCCTGAGCTGGTCTAAAACTGAGACAAACCAATTAGCAAAATCCATTTCCCTTGCATTGTGATTGGTTTTGATGACCTACATTTAAGTTAATCAGGACATGGTATTCTCACAGAAATAAAGATCCAGCTGGGAGAGGAGGGGCAGGACGACTCACTAAATCTCTTTTATGGTTTGAGCAAGTTTAAATTTAAGATGCAACTAGAAGCATCCTATCAATTCAACATGATTCAATAAGCCAAGGTGGGAAGAAAAAATTATTGTTAATTTCCATGCTTATTTTTTAATTTGCCTTTTTTTTTTCCAGAAATGATTAAAGCAAATAAGAGTATGAGTACACACTCCAAACAAGTGGTTTTGGAAAGTGCTGAACTATCTCTCTCACAAAAGAAAAAAAAATGTTTGCACATCAAATAGTTCGTTTATAGTTATCCTCCTGAGAAAAATTTGAGAGATTGTGCAGGAACAGAAAATAAATCTCCATTCCTTTAAATTTAATTCAAAACCCAGGTTCCCTTCCATTAGATGCACACTACACGCATTCTGGTCATTCTGTCTGATGTATGAAGGATTTGACAAAAATGCACTCTGGCCATTTTACCCTATCTCTAGATAATCCCCCAAATCCAAGGCAAAGGATATGCCACGTTGGAATTTATTCTATGAATATTCTTTGTTTTTATATTCTAAAGGAACATCTTTACATCATTTCTTCTTTTTACATGTTGGAATTTTCAAGTTAAATTCTTGGTTGTGAAAAGAGTTTTAGACGGCTCAGAAGCAGTCTCCATGTTATTAGAAGGATTAAGCAGATCACAGATACAAGAACAGTGTGGTCAGTTTAAATTCAAGGGACACATGTGTCCTGACAATTGGTTGTGGGAAAGAGATGCAGTCCATGACCACAGAGTCAAAGATCTAGTAAAATGAGCATAAATAACATTCATTCCAGGGTGGGTCCTGCCACATTCCTCTACAGGCCAAGAAATTACTGAATTGTAAGCATGTTAATTATTTACTTAGAGATGCTAAGCTGGAATAGTTACAAAAAAGTTGTGTTTTTTCCCTTCATCTCTGGAATAACAATGTCTGCAAGAATTGAAAAGAGGAGTGTGAGCAACTGAAGACTAGCACCAGGATTTCTTTGTTTTGACTTCAGTCTCTAAAGAAATTTGTTAATAAGAATGATAGAACCAGGAGTTTCAAAAACTAACCTTTTGTCCCTTTAGCTCCAGTAATCAGGTTCTAATCTCAGGTACCATCAGAGAAACACAAGGCACATTCTTTTAAAGCCTCCCAGATCCAGTATCTTAGGATAATAACCATTTATTTCATTTCCCATTTTGAAATAATACCTATAAAGTGCTCAAAACAGTACCAGGCACATAGTAACTAGTCAATAATATTCTCTATCATTATTATTACTGGAACAGTAATACATTGGAACAGATAAGTGATCTTTAAGTTAATCATATTTTTCAATAAATTTCTATCAAAGGGAACTCAAATGATACTACTTTTAGCTCCCTATGCATCTTAAACTTTTATTACTTTATATATTATTTGTAGTTGCTTCCCTTAAATGTGCATACAATTTTAAAAGGTATTATAAAATGGCAGTCAAGTTGACAAATATGGTGCTAACTAAATGCTCAAAATGTTAGTTTATGTATGGGTTATATGGCAAGATGAGATTTCCTTGCTTCTGTCCATTTTCTTCCTTTGACTTTCCCACCCTTGATAAATCAGTAGACACATTATGTGCAAACCCAGGTGTATGCTCTGAGAGGCGGTCACTATTAGCAAGAAAGCTCCCTAAATGCTTAAAGTTACTTCTCTTGGATAACTGGGAAGACTTAAACGTTCCTCTGCGAGGAATAAGAGAATCTACGGCAGCACTTTCAGCTGTGAATAATGCCCACAACCTTCAGCTAGGTCAACTTAGAACTTAGGGGTAAGGGCAGAGGATCAGAGAGGACCAAGTGCAATGCTGGGGAGAGCAAGGAGAAGGAAGTAGACCAGAAAGCAAACGGGCTTCAAGATGCTTATCCAAGGCTGACTCTGTAAGAACCAAGAAGTGACTTGATAGGGCAAATGATAAAACATTTTGTGATATTCACTGGACTGTGTATTCATAGCCAGATTATTTTCTTTTCATTGCACTGTACCTACACATTCTTCTAGATATTATGCACATAACTGAGGCTTAACAACCATAAAAAGTCATTGTTTCAAAAGCTGAAATTAATTTTTTTGGTAATTTCTCTGATCCTAGAAATGAGAAAGCCGTCATTTTCTCCCTATAAGAGCCATGTGTTTTTCCTCAGGACAGGGATACATTTCATAAGTAAGCATAATTTGTCAAGTTATCAAGTACTTGTTTGTAAAATAACAATAATTGTTTCTTCTTGCAAATGAAGCTCACGGAGATATCAAGTTCTTCCAAGACTGAATTCTGCTTTCCACTGAGTACAGCGACTAATAGATTATCCTTAGCCGGCTGTTTCATGTAGTATATTTACTCTACAAAAGCAAAACTGTGAAGGAAACAATTTACCAGAATCAAACACTGCTCTCTTCATCTTTACTTTCCTTGTTGTCTGTAGCATTCACAATGTAATGGTTATATTGTCAAGATTCCACTAGATTGCAATTCATTTTCCCCCTGTTACCCAAGAGCCTAAAAGCAAATTCCCAACAATACATTAAGAGGCATAAAACAATTCTTGAAAAAAAGAATTAGATTAGATATGAAGCAATACAGGAAAAGTTGGAGATTGGGAATTACACTTATCAAGTTGCACGTAAAGAAATGTCATTTGTGAGATCTCCAAGGAAGCTGTTGTGGCTGTTTGATACACTGTGCCTAGGATTTGTCAGGTTGCAGCATAGTCCTTGGATTCAAAGAAACAAGTGTTCACTTATCTTGCAAAACTGGTCCCAAGATGGACCAATCTGTCCGCCAGTGTTTATCCTTCTTTCAAGGTAACTTCTCTAAGTGGATTTTTCCCAAATAAAAGCTGATGCTGAGCTGATGTTTTTTGTTTTATTTTTTCCTTTGTTTGTGTGTTCAACTGAGTTCTTGGCTCATGAATATGCCTCACCTTTTGCCTAGGCTTTTCCACAAACTTATTGATGAATAATGAAGTAAGCCATAATTAAATTTGCATTGTCTGGATAAGGGGCATCCAGCTAATTCAGATCACTGAAATCTACTCACAATCCATAACCCTCATGCTGTCTTTCCTTGATCCAGATCCTAGAATGTGCTAAAAAGTAGTAAAGACAGTTTCATCTCTTCATTGTTTTAAGCCGGTCTGCTTTGTAGTAAACCCTCTAACAAGCAGTGAAATTATCTAAGAGGCAAAAAGCAGAAGAGAGGAGGAAGAAATGCCAATAATGTCTACAAATGGAACCTTTAAAAAATTTAAAGGTTTCTGGAATTTAAGTTTCTTTCCTACCAGGCAAGGGGGTCTCATTTTCTGTTTGTTATGTGTCTATTTCCTTTATAAAGTTCACATAGGACTTTTTGGGGAAGGAACCATGAAAGTATTGTTCTTCTATAAACACCAGGTCATTCTATGACCGTTAACACTTTTTGCTTACTAACCTGTCACCTAAAGGAATACCAATCTCAAAAGCCAAGACCACCTTTTAAAAATTTTCCTTTTCCCTTTTGACTTTCCTTTTTCTCTTGTTTTTGTCTTCATCATACTTCAGTCTCTAAAGAAAAGGGGCGGGGCAATCAATTAGTAATCTCAAAATGATACACTGCCATTTACTTGGAAACTAAAACATTTCCAAATACTTTCCACTCTAATATGGAATGAGACAATTACAGTTTTAAGAGTTCTATAACTCTCATTGCTCTGGTGGTTTTCCAAATATTTTCATTATGTGATAGAAAATGGCTTTCTGCTCAGTATACCAGATAAATTTGACCATGAAGTTACTTACAGGGTAACTGAAAGGTGTTGGTCTGTGCTTTTATTGCTCTATTTATAGAATGATGGCTAAACCTAACATTACCTTATAACTCATGAATAGATTATACAATTGGTCTTATATTTCTTAAAACCCGAATTCTTGACTGTGTGAGAAATGAAACTATTCTACAGTGTAACGATTTGGTTTTGTAATAATCTCACTTTAAAGAAAGAAAATGTTTACACGCAGTGACCGCCCCAACCATAGACAATTATCTCTCCTGTATAAAATCTGATCACAACCTTATGATTCAGAAAAGTCTGAGCTAGGGGTCCCCAGATCTGTACCTTTTCAAAATCAAGGGGTGACTTTGTCCATCCTTGTACTGCTACTATTGAGGGACTGACCTGTGGCCAGGGGTAGATGGTAGATATAAGATGTCTGCTCTATTAAAAAAATTTTCCTCCACATAGTTCACTAATTACAGACACATTTAAGTTGAGCTCTTTTGTTATCCTGTGAGTTAAAAAAAAAATCAGCCAAGAATTATTTGAACTGAATGGCACTGCTTCTAGTTGACACCAACCTAATAAAGAATGAAGGAAAGGGGCACCCGGCTGGCTTAATTGGTAGAGCATGTAACTCTTGATCTCAGGGTTGTGAGTTCAAGCCCCACATTGGGTATAGAGATTACTTAAAAATAAAACCTTAAAAAAAAATTAAGGAAAAAGGAGACAAAAGAATGAATTCAAAATTTTGCTCAGCTATTTACAATTTCTGTGATCCAGACACAAGCATATGCTACTTTGCAAAGTTGTTCCAAAGACTGAACAAGATCACATGTGCAAAATTCTTAGCAGACAATAGTCATGTAGTAAGTGGCTTTTTATCCTAAGGTCCACTAGTGGAGTTAGGCTGGAGTCATGGAGGGCACTCACTTACTAATACAGTAGTACAGCATAGTGGTCTTCAAATCCCCAGGAATACACAGAGTCTCTAAGGAGTAGAATGCATGAATCATTTTAAAAGATTAATGTCCAGATCCATTATTTCTATATGTACTTTTTTCTAAATTTGACCTGTTTATTTTAAAAGACAGTTTAGTTGAAATAACAAGGTATAGTAAAATATTTGGGTACATAGTATAAAAACAGTATCAATTATAATTCTTACACATCCACAGATAAGAATGAGAAAATATTTTTTTTTAAGTTGATACCATTTAGGGGTGCCTGGGTGGCTCAGTCGTTAAGCGTCTGCCTTCGGCTCAGGTCACTGTCCCAGGGTCCTGGGATCGAGCCCCACATTGGGCTCCCTGCTCCGCGGGGAGCCTGCTTCTCCCTTTCCCACTCCCCCTGCTTGTGTTCCCATTCTCGCTGTCTCTCTCTCTGTCAAATAAATAAATAAAATCTTTAAAACAAAAAAGCTGATATCAATTAAATAGCCAGAAAAGAAGACATCTAGGATGAGATTTTACAAAAGGTGTTTACATAAACTTGACCTGTTTAAGAACCTTCTTATGTATGGTGAGGGTAGCAAGGTTCCTTTACCTACAACTATTTTCAAATTAGCTCTACCAAGTTGACAAAAAGAAAAAGAAAGGATAGGTAAGGAAAGGGAAGGGAAGGGAAGGGAAGGGAAGGGAAGGAAAGAAAAAAGAAAAGAAAAGAAAAGAAAAGAAAAGAAAAGAAAAGAAAAGAAAAGAAAGAAATCCAGTCCTTTCACCTACCAAAAATTTGCTATGTTGCATTATTCGATAGTTAAAGGCTCTGGGGGGTCAAAGGGACAAGTTGAAAAATTGTCATGCACAGACTCTCCTTCAATCAAGATACCATAACAACCCCATCAATCCTACTAAAAAGATGCATTTCCAATATTAATTTACTTGTTACAGTTAATGAAAAGTTATCAAAATCTGTAATATATTTTTGTTGATTTCATCAGTTAACTACTACTAAAAATCACAACTCAATCAAAAGGAATCTTTGACACTCAGAGCTTTATAGCTATAAGAAATTATTTAAAATTCAATTTTAATTTATATTCATATTTTTGATCCAGAAAGTATGAGAGAGTGATCAATAAAAGACTTTCAAGCATGAAAAATGATATATTGTGATAACATTCTGGGGAAGTAATATAATAAAAGTACAATTGCAAGCAAAAAAGAAAGAACTGTTCATGAATTTTTAAAATCAATGATTCTGGGTATCATATCACCATGGCATTTAGAGTCCCTTGGAAACATTTAAAAGAGTGATCTAACAGTTACATTTTTAAATGATAATATTTACAATATGTGGGAAATTACATCCTTTTCAGTCACTTATACTTATTATTAAAAATGTATAAGATGGCACATAGTTAAAAAATAATTTCCCAGTATACGTAAGTAATGCAAGCTAGTGTGCAGACCCCTGACGCAGAGGTTAAGAGCATGGACTTTCGCATCAGAGAGAAGTGACTTTTTTTTTTTTTTTAAGATTTTAGTTATTTATTTGACAGAGAGAGATAGCGAGAGCGGGAACACAAGTGGGGGGAGTGGGAGAGGGAGAAGCAGGCTTCCCGCGGAGCAGGGAGCCCGACGTGGGGCTCGATCCCAGGACACTGGGATCATGACCTGAGCTGACTGAGCCACCACCCATGTGCCCCTTTTTGTTTTTTTAAAGATTTTATTTATTTATTTGACAGAGAGAGACAAAGCAAGAGAAGGAACACAAGCAGGGGGAGGGAGAGAGAGAAGCAGGCTCCCCGCCGAGCAGGGAGCCCGACGCGGGGCTCGATCCCAGGACCCTGGCATCATGACCTGAGCCGAAGGCAGACTCTCAACGACTGAGCCACCCAGGCCCCCTGAGAGAACTGACTTTGAAATCAGACTCCACCTCTTGGTTTTTAATGAACCGGGTCAACTAAACCTCTGGGCCTCAGTTTTCTTATCTTGGAGATATAAAAAAGTAGAGATAAAACCTGATAGAACTTAAGAACATAATATATTTAAAGTGCTTAGCACTGTGCCTGGCATAGGCAGCTACTATCATTATCACCATTATAAATGCACATGAGGAAGACAGGGAAAGAGAGGCCTCCATGCCAAAAGAAAGGAGGAGGATTCAAAAGTTAAATGTAGGATCTGAGTCAACACTTCTCCAAAGAAGATAGAACACACAAATGGCCAGCCAGCGCGTGCAAACATGCTTACGTCTTTAGCCACTAAGGAAATGAAAATCAATACCACAATGAGATACCACTTCCTACACACTAGAATGGCTAGAATTTTAAAAAATAATAAAAATAAAGGAAAGAAAGAAAGAATAGGTGTTAGTGAAGATATGGAGAATTGGAATCCCTCATACATTGCTGACGCAAATGTAAAATGGAGAAGCCCTTGTGAAAAACAATTTGGCAGTTCCTCAAAATGTTAAACATCGAATTACCGTGTGATCTAGCAACTCCATTCTTAGATATACACCCAAATGAATTAAAAACAGGTACTCAGACAAATTCTTGTACACAAACATTCAGAAAAGAACTACTCACAGCAGCCAAAGTTAGAAACAACCCTCATATCCATCAAGAGATAAATGGATAAACAAATTGTGGTATACCCAAATCATGGAATATTATTCAGCCATAAGAAGGAATGAAGTACTGATATATGCTACAACATAGATGAACGTGGGAAACATTATGCTAAGGGAAAGAAAATCAGACACAGAAGTCATAAATTATATGACTTCCTTAATATGAAATATCGAGAATAGGTAAGTCCAGAGAGACAGAAAACAGATGATTGGCTTCCAGGGATTTGGGGGAGAATGAATAGAATATGACTGCTTAGTGGGTACAGGGGCTCCCTTGGGAGTGATGAAAATGTTTTGGAACTAGATAGAAGAAATCTTTGCACAACACTGCGAGCATAGTGAACACTAGGCTGATCTGAAACACTGTCTTTCCTCTGGGGTATGTTTTATGGCAACAACTTCAATTACTGTAACAAAGAAGATCACTTGTGCCCAGTGTTTCTCTCTGGAGTTCAGGTTATATAGCAACAAAGCCAAATCTCTCCCACTTTGAAAAACACCAGGTATTAGCAGCATCCTTGAGGCTTCGATAGCCAAAGCACAGCTGCTGTCTATAGTCTTGAAGCCACACTGGAGAGAGGGTGAAAGATGATGGAACTTCTGGGACCACAGTTTTAACCTCCCCCGCACCCCCCCCATATTGCAAACAGTCGCACACCTGCACCAAACCCATCTTAAGGATTTTAAAGGGGCCATTCTACCTTTTAAGAGGCAGGTGGCATTTCTCCCTTCTTGGGTCACAAGAAGAGCTGAGGGAAAGGGAAGGGAAAAGGGCCAAAGGGGAGTGGGGTTGAAGAGCACAGGATTCTTTCCAGAAGACAAGGCTTAGAAGTTTAAGAACAGGAGAGTGGGAACAAGGATGTGACTAATCGGTTGCTTTAGTTACTGGATGCAGTCTGCGGCGGAAGCTGGCACCTCAGTGGAGGTCCCTGCATGTGGACCCCAGCTTCTCCACCCACTCTCTAGGTACTTGAGGCAGGTAATCTATATGAGGTTCCATTTCCTCATATGCATAAAATGGGGGATGATGAGAAAATCTGCTTCCAAAGCATTTTCCATGAGGATAAAATGAGAAAATGCAGTTTTCCTACAAGCTTGCCTGATACTAACAATCTCCTATGGTGTTTTATAAATAACATGTTCCTGGGCCCCAAAACAGACATGAATCATGGGGTCCAGGGGAGAGGCCTGCAAATTGTATTTTGAATGCCTTTCTCAGATGAACTTCCACAGAATTTTTCTTTTTTTTTTCTTTTTTCTTTTTTTTTGTTTCACTTACTTCTTTATTATTCTTGGGACATTCTTTTTCCTTTGATAAAAAGAAGAGCAGTGACTACTGGTAGAAAATAAAGAGCCTTTCTATAAAATGCTACGAAAAGAAATTGCAATTATTGCTGAAAATGCCAATTTGGTTTAAAATATTCAAGAGAAGCCAGATAATAGTCTTCACAATCTTGAAGCAGACCCACTTCCCTCTGAACCAACGATCTGCTGTACCTCCCAGATAATCCTTCAGAAAAGTCTTTCCACATCTTAAACTGCACAGCTGAGAACACCAAGACGTGGGTACAGAACGGGAATGTGAGTGGAGCCTCCCTGTATCTGGTCTTGCTCCCCAGTTACTACAATGCAGTCACAGGACAAAGTAGGACAGGAATTTCTTATAATCTAGCTAGAATGGGAAGTAGCACAGCTCCTGGGTTATAAGTACTCAAAACTTTTAGCTATTATGAGTATTTTAGATAATTATTTTAGTGGTTAAGGCTAACTTTTATCTTAGGCTTCCAGGAAGTCAAAATAATTAATCAAAAATGACAAAGTCCATCCAAATGTTCTGTTTTCCATAGTATACCAGTCAACTTGACCGTTTTCCCTTATTCGACAGACTAAAATTAAGAGCAAAAATTAGTAACAATTTAAGTTTCTGAAAAAGATGACTATACTGTCAGCAATTAGAACAGTCTTTTGAGGGCTGTTTCTATTTGGCAATAGAGGATGAGGTAGAAATGATAACATGAAAAACCTCTACCAGCTTCCTAATTAGATTTCTCATGAGTCAATGATTAAGCACCTTCAAAGAAGAGTAATCAGTTGGTCTGAGGGTGTGCTTATGGATTTACCTAACTGAAAGAGAGCAAAACGTTCTAATTGGATCCAGTTAATCTTACTACATTGGCTTCTCAACTTTTGACTATGGTACATAGTAACAAATACATTTTACGCTGACTTTAAGACAGATATCTGAAATCATATTTACACTTATGTGCCCTTATGCCATGGCATGTATTTGGCTATTTATTCTATTCTATTTCCCATTTTCCCCCTACTTCAATGCTGGTTACAATTCACTAGTTGCTTTGACAACTACTAGTTTGTCCCAAACCATTAATGGGTAGCAACCTAAAATCTGAGAAGTACTGACCTAACATAGACACCAGAAGTTAGTATTTTCACTGTGTCCCAAATTGCAAATAAAAAAAATAACTGGCTTGGATCAGAAATAAAGCAGAGATTGATAATATTGGTTTGCAAGTCACCAAAGGGAAGAGATGAATTGACAATTTGGACTCTTGCAGAACTTTATGTTCTCATCTGGGTCTTTCTTATTCCAGCAGGTAGACATAACTTGGAACACTACATAGGAAGTAAGTTATGAATACTTGCAGCTTTAAAGTTTGTTATTAATTACATATAAAACAACTGAAAAAGTTCATCCATGTATGTACGTATTATTGAGTGTGAATTTATTATTTATCTTTTTCTAGAGAGGGAGAGAGGGGGACAGGGGCCAAGGGAGAGGCAAAGAGAGAATCTCAAGCAGGCTCCATGCCCAGCGTGGAGCTAATGTGGGGCTCGATCTCAGGACCCTGAGATCATGACCTGAGCTGAAATCAAGAGTTGGAGGCTTAACCAACTGAGCCACCCAAGTGCCCCTCTTGAGTGTGAATTTAAATATCAGAGAGAGCTTATGAAAATATGATTTGAGCAACATGTTCTTTGAGAGGAAATGGTAAAGGTGTGGAAAAGATTGTGACTTTATTATTGCACTGATAAAAAGTTGGCTCCTTTGTTTCATTATTTTATCCTTTCACTTTTCCCCCTTTCCTTTCATAAGCTGTTTGTCCTAGGATTTGGCACAAAAAATTTCCAACATGATACAAATGGCAATGTTATATTTTGCTACAGTCGAAGGTTTTATTGCTGCTAATGCAATAATACTGATGGAGAGAATTGGGGGGAGTTTAAGTGGGTGGACTTTCAAATAAGACATAGCAGGGTTTGCATCCTACCTCTCTACTAACTGGTTATGTAAACATAAGTAATCTTTTAAACCTCCTTGATTTACAGTTTCCTAATCTGCAAAATAGGGATAATGCACAACTCGGTGGGGGAAGGGTTACAAATTCCTTGAAATAGTGTATTACTACAGCACTCATCACAGTCATACTCCCTAATAAATTATATGCCACATGAAAATTATTGGATAAAAATTTGTGACAAATCTGTTTTTCCATATTCTGTACTTGATAATAGAATGATTTATTTGGAGGGAAGCAAATTAGCCACCATCTACTACCTGACCAAGTGGTTCTCATGGACTCAGGTACTTGTATTACCTCCCATTGGTTCACCTGGATTTTATAGCCAGAGTTTTTCTATCGTTAAATCTAAAAGCAGATGGCTGTGAGTTAGTTTGATTAGTATAGTTGCTATAGACAGAAGAACTCACTGTGCATATGTATTCTGTAAAAAAGAGGAACACCAATGAAGATGTCACTAATCAGTGGCAAATCATGTAGTAAGAATATTCACCAAACCAATTTGACTATCGGGTCAAGACTTTAATGGGCATAAATAGTAATTTTCATAGAGCAGAGAGGAGATCTCAGTTTTTAGCTAAAATATCGTTGATGCACAGTATAAATATTAAGACAATATTAGACAATCATTTATTCTTTCATGGTATGAAAACATTATGCAATGGTTCACCCTTTCACTCATTCACAGTAAGCCAACTTCTAAATTCCAAATTCAAAATATATTAGAATACCTTATAACACTTGGTGCTAGGGCCAGAATTATTACCCACTCTGGAGGTAAACTGTAACGTCACATTGAAACAGTTTACCATACCTGCTTGTTTGGATCCTACACTGGGTTTAGTTACAAGACAGATATCTACTTTGGAAGTGAAAGGTGAAGAAGACTTGTCAGTATGGGCCAATCATTAAATCTGACATAAAATTGGAAATAATCTTTTTCTTCCTTAAGTTACGAAATATATGGAGTGTAAGGTATTAAATACTCTTTAACTATACCCACTTTAACAAAACCTAACATTTAGACGTATTTTCTTCAGACATTTTCAAAAAACGAATCTTTCTATGGGTCTCTTTTCCAATCTGTATTCCTTTTTCTCTTTCAAGAAGTGAAAGAGACACAGAGGGAGAGAGAGACAGAACCTAGCTCAATTTTGCATTTACAATTACATGAACATTTCCTTTAAGAATTTATAAACTCTGAATGGATTAAAGACCAAATGTGAGACTTGAAACTATAAAACTCCTAAAAGAAAGTACAGGCAGTAATTTATTGGACATCAGCCTTAGCAACGTATTTATAAATATGTGTCCTCACACCAGGGAAACAAAAGCAAAAATAAACCATTGAGATTACACCAAAATAAAAGTTTTTGCACAGTGAAGGAAACCATCAATGAAACAAAAAGGCAACCTACTAAATGGGAGAAGATATTTGCAAATGACATATATAAATGGGGTTAATATCCAAAATACATGAAGAACTTCATACAACTCAATACCAAAAAACAAACAATCCAATTAAAAAATGGGCAGAAGACCTGAACAGACATTTGCTCCAATGAAGATTTACAAATGGCCAACAGACACATGGAAAGATGCTCCACATCACTAATTATTATCAGGAAAATGCAAATCAAAACTACAATGAGATACTACCTCACCCCAGTCAGAATGGTTAGTATCAAAATAAAAAAAAAAATTTAAAAGATAGGGAATAACCAAATGTTGGTGAGGATGTAGAGAAAAGAGAACCCTTGTGCACTGTTGCTAGAAATGTAAATTGGTGCAACCACTGTGGAAAACAGTATGGAGTCTCCTCAAAACATTAAAAGTAGAAATACCATATGATCCAGTAATTCTACTACTGGGTATTTATCCAAAGAAAACAGAAACACTAATTCAAAGAGATATAAGTAGTCCAATACTTACTGCAGTATTATTTACAATAGCCAAGATATGGAGGCAACAGAAGTGGCTACGGATAGATGAATGGATAAAGAAGCGGTGCATATATACAATGGAATATTACCAGCCATAAAACACAATGGGCTCTTGTCATTCATGACAACATGGATAAGTCAGACAGAGAAAGGCAAATACCATATGATTTCACTTACATGTGGAATCTAAGAAACAAAACAAATGAACAAATAAACAAAAAGCAAAAACAGACCCATAAATACGGAAAACAAATTGGTGGTTGCCAAAGGATGAGGTGGGTGAGGGGGTGGGTGAAATAGATGGAGAGGGTTAAGAGGTACAAACTCCAGTTAAAAAATAAATAAATATTGGAGATGAAAAGTACAGCGTAGAGAATATAGTCAATAATACTGTAATAACACTGTACGGTGACAAATGGTGACTATACTTATCATGGTGAGCACTGACTAATGTATAGAGTTGTCAGATCAGTATGTTGTATGTCTGAAACTAATATAACATTGTATGTCAATTATACTTCACTAACAAATTTTTAAAAATTAAAAAAATGTATCCATAAGCAGTCCACAGTACTGTATTTTGTAAAACTTTACTAATTGTACTCTACCACATGCACCATTCTATAATGTGTTTTTATATTTGCTGAACATTTTTTAATACTTTATCCATGTTCATATATATAGCAGCAATTTAATTATTTAACCTCCATATATTATTTCATATACAAATTACCACCATGTACAAATACTACTGAGGCATTTGGGTTATTTCCAAATTTTTACTATTAAAATGAATGTTATGATAAACAATCTACTACAGAGATATAGAGACACAGAGTCTGAGAATGTGTAAATCTTCACATTGACTGGATATTCCTCTCCAAAATGGCTTGAGAGTTCTTATTTATCCACATCTTGTACAATATTCAGTACTGTTAGATTTTATATTATTGCCTACCTGTTGGGTATGAAGTTATATTTCACTGTTGTTTAAATTTGTATTTTCACAAAACATTTAGGTTTCTTTGAGAATTGCTAGGTTTTGTTTATTTTTTATTGGGTAGTCTTTTGTTATATGTCATTTATATATTTATAGATATTAAGGATATTAGATATTAAGGATCCTTGCTCCTTATTTTATATGTCTATCTATCCATCCATCCATCCATCCATCTACCTATCTTTCCAAAATCAGCGGTTGCACTGATTGCAACCAAAATTAGAGGGAGAAGCATCAAGATGGGAACATGCAAGACATTCCAGAGCATCCAGCAGCCTCAGAGCAACCTATTTTATATACAAGTTCATCCCTTCATGTTCATTTCCTTTGCTTACTCCACAAACTCATTCCGGAGTCCTCCAAGGTAGACCGAATGATACCTGAGACATCTGCCTCCATACCTGCCTACTATTTATTTATTTGTGACCTTTTCTTACAATGTGACCACGTGAAGAAAGGAATCATTTAACCAAAGCAACAATTAAGCCAATAAGGCTCAAGTAAACCTGTCCCATGCTGTCAATCTTTAAAGGCATTTGAGTTCATCTCACGTCTCTTACAGTGAAGAAAACAGTGTGATTATCTTCTTTAACTTGCCTGCTTCGTCTCCATGACTTGGGAACCCATACATGTTGCTGTGAAATCGCAGGCTTAATGCTATCGAATCCTACTAACTAAGCTCAACACATGTTTCTCCTGTGATGCAGCACATTCCTCTCCTGGTCAACACAATCCTAAAAGTCCATGCAAATTCTTGTAGAAAAAAAAAAACAAAACAAAACCTTGCAACAAATGTTTCCTATTACTTCTGTAAGCATATATCCCTAGGAAAACTTGTTTGAATTTTTTCTCATACAAGAAGTTTTTGAAAAGCCAGTAGAAAATATAAATGGGAACAGACATGAATGGTACATTTCGAACAAACACACCTCGGGATGTATTTTATTTTTGTCCCATCCAAGATGTCAACACATTAACTTTATTTTCTATTATCTCTTTCAGCAAGGCCTATAATTTATCTTTTTTGAAAATAATTTATCTTTTTCTTTTTAAAAGAAAGTTTGGTTCTCTGTTAAAATCTATGAACGTCAGTTTGGGTTCCCGATTTTTCTGAACCAGTCACTGTCCCCACACATGTTAACTTAGTCTACCAACTTACTGGATATCTGTAGTCTTCTTCATAAAATGGATATAAACGTCACTGTGAAGCTAAAGAAACCACATTATTTTTATAGTGTAGAAGAATTGCCAAGCTTTTGCCTCTTTTTTTTTTTTTTTTTGATTAATTTCATGCCTGACTCAGTCAGAGATTAGGCCTTGACACAGGTTATAATTAAATATTGAAATCATGAAGTGCAAGAATGTTTAATTTTTAAAATATGAGTTTTAATTTACCTCATACAGAGAATGGCTCTGGTCACCTGCAGAGATGCATTACACACTACATTGCCTAATGTAGGATGCCTGAATAAGGCTGAGCATACAGTTAAAGTAAACTAATGCAATTTACTGAACAGCAGTCAAATATTTATCCAGTTGATGAAGCAGACTTTATGTGAAACTCAGACAATAATTAAAGAGAAGCCTTGCTTAAAACACGCTTACTCTGGTTTTCACAAATACATTACATCCCCTCTGCATCTTCCATTTTTCTAAATATTTCTCTATTTCTAAAACACTCCACAATGAGCATTCTATAGCATTTCATGGGAGGGATTTCCTGATATTTTTCTGTGTTTTAAAGCTCGGAAGGTAGGTCGGCTTGCAGCAGCAGCTTCGGTTCTTCTCCTTCTTGCAGCATAGGGTTGCGATGCGACGCCACCCTGCCTTCCATTGAAGGTGGAGTCTGTTTCCCCCTCTTGAACCCGCCTCGCTCGGGACTTGATTTGACCAATAGAATGGGGCAGCCGTATTGGCCAGTTCAGAACGTCTGCCCCACAAGACTACGTGCTTTTGCTTGTTCTCAGAGAACCTGCCACAGGCCTGAGAAAAAGCCCGAGACTGCCTCCTGGAGGATGAGAAACTACACAGAGGCCAGTCATACACTGGTCATCTCAGGGCCACCCTGTGGTCTCACCACAGTGAGTACAGTTAAGATCGGCCCAACTCAAGCTAGGCTGGCAGAACAACCTAGATTACTTGCAGACTCCTGAGAAATAATGAATGGTTGCTGTTGTAAGCCCCTTTGTTTAGGATAGTTTGTTCGACCGCAACAGCTAACTGAAGCAGGATTTAGAGATCTAATTACACTTCCCCATCTGACAGATGAGACAACTGAGGTCCAGAGAGCTTAAATGCCTTACTTACATCTACACATCACCAGTGGCAGAACCAGGTTTAGAGACTGCATGCCCAGCTCCACAGCCGAAGCTCTTTCTATTATGCAATACTGCCATTCTTTTTATTTGCTGGCAACAGAAGTCAATGAAAGCTTGCCCAAAGAATTGGAGTTTCAGCATAATAGCATTTGTTAAAAATAATTTTAAGGGCCTTATATGTATCTATGACACTCATATTTTAGATATTATCTGACAGTATTTCTCAGATCCCTTTTTCTAAGTTACGTGAAGAGAATTACAAATGACAGAATGAAGAATGTTTTCAAGTGGAGTAATCCCATAATTTTCAGTCATTGTGATATTACCGTTAATCCTTACTTTTGGAATATTTCAATGCTAAAGTTAACAGGCATCTTCTTGCAGCCTTGTTTAGCAGAACTCAAATTTTTGCTGAATTTCGTTGCATCCAAAACTATCATCTGGAAAATTACTAATAGCACATCAGCATCATCCTGTATTAAATATTCCATAGAATGAACATTTAAGAAACTCTCAAATACTTATATCATGTTGTATAAATGAATGAAAGCCTAAGTCCATCATGTCTTGCATGGGATGGAATGTTATGAAAGCCTGTTCAAATTTGCCCCAGTATAAAAATTTTTTCCAAATTATAATAAAAAGTTTCTACATGTATTCCTATTATATCTATAACTCTATGTCCTTCAGCACTTGCTCTCACATTGAGCACATCCAAGTCACCTGGACAGCCTGTTAAACCACAAATTGTGGGCTCCACCCCCGGAACTTCAGATTTGATAAACCCGGGCTGCACACTGAGGTTCTGTATTTGTAACAAGTTCCCAGGTGAATGCTAAAGCTGCTGGGTGGGGGACTACAGTTTGAGAACCACCGCTCCACAGTTTTCAACAGTTGTTGAAATCATTTGTGAATAGTCCATCTTCAAATATACCTGACTACAATATTTTAGTGAGAGCTCAAGGAAGTATGTAAACTACGTTCACAATTTACCTCAGTAACTGAATCACACAGTACAAAATCCTGTCAATCAAACCAATGAGACAGTCACTTCACTTATGAGTTTGAACAGCCTTGACTTTGGGTTGAGACATGTCCAGAGTCTGTCCACAGACCAGGAGGGGAGCTTGCCAAAAAACAACACAAAACAAAACAAAACCCTGCATACTCTCACAAGACCCATAATATTTGTAATGTAGGCAAATTAGCTCAAATGATCATCCTCCAAAAGGAAATAATTTGCCCAAGTTTTTATAAGGTAAAGAAATGCCTACTTCCAATTTACACTTTTTTTTTTTTTTTTAATGAGAGTATTCACATAACACTTTCCAAGACAGCTTCTGCCTTCCATCACTCAACTCTTTGTGAAAAGAGTCCATTTTTGGCTTAGTAACTGTAGGTTTGGGCTTAGTCCAAAAGTGAACTTCTTGAAAGGTTTACAAAAAAAAAATTCAGTTGTTTTTAATTCCTAACTGCTTCAAATAAAGAAAACAAACGATGAAAAGGGTAGTGGGATTTTAATTGCATTTTTTTCTATTTAAATATCAGATAACTTCCTAATGGCCCTTTACATATCTGTGTCCTCTACAGAAATCCCATACCTGCCTCAATTTGAAAACACAAGCGAGATTAGAAAAAGATTGGTGTCTGCAAATGTCCTCTGAGAAAACACACACAAAAGCACATGTGTGTCCCAAACTCCCGAGTATGCACATTTAAGAGGCGCCAGCCGACTCCATCTTTCTTCTTCTGGTAAACATGCCTCACTGGGTATTCAGAGAGCCCACTTCATGAAGGGCCCGCGCAGTCTTGTTTATAATTTTTATCGGTGTGGTTTTCTCCCACCACCTACTTAAAAGCTCATTTTTCCCAGTTTGTGTACTTCTTTGACTCTCCTTCTCTTATATGAAAAAAAAAAAAATGCAAACTGAGCTAACCTGAGGCATTGGGCAGAGGAGACTTTCTTAACCTTTCTACTTTTAACATTGAACATTGCCTTAGTGTACACTTTCCTCATCTTTTAAGCTGACACTATGTAAAAGGTGAAAGTTCCCGGGCACCTAACAACACACAGGGGTTCTCCTGAAGTGACAGATCCCAGGCAAGGGAAGATTTCTTAGGGAGGGTTAGCCTGATTTTAAACATCGCTTTCCTGTTCCCAAAGTAAATGGGTTCTTTAACAGCTGATTCTATTCACATCTTTTTTGATGTTTAGGGACATCTTTTTTTTAAAAAAAGATTTTATTTATTTTAGAGAGAGAGAGAGAAAGCGAGCACGAGTGGGGGGAGGGGCATAGGGAGAGGGAGAAGCAGACTCTTCCTACTTGGGGCTTGATCCCAAGACCCTGAGCTTAACCTACTGAGCCACCCAGGCGCCCCTAGGAACATCTTATTTATAACTTACAGACAGTGTCTCTCTACTTGTATCATTATTAGATATAATTAAATGTCTCCTACTGCTGAGGAGATATTTTCATTTTTCATAGACATGGAATTTCTAGCTACAAATGTTTTCAATACTTTCATGAATATTTCCCAATTAACTCCAACTTCTAGTGATCCTTTGAACTCATGTGGCTTCTATTTTTGCTATTATTCCTTTCATATTTATTTTATATGATCTTGTGATATTGCCAGCTAACTTTTTATGGACATGGGTTCTATCTACCTAATTAAATTTTAAATGCCCTGAGGACAGAGACTTCATGAGGATTTGACGTCACCAGGCCTTGCACATGGAGGACACCCCATGAGACTGTGCTGATGAAGCTCGGGTCAGGGATGGTTGAGTCAATCTTTTCATTTGAGGGTGGGGATGGCTGGAATGGGTGAGAATGAAATCAAAACACCTAAAGAACAGTTTCCCAACGTAGTTCAGGACTTTTTGGCCAAAAACAACCCCAGATGGGAGGCTGGTTCTTACTGGGAAGAGCAGCTAAGCCATGACTTATACTAATTATTTCTGGCTGAAGAAATGACATGTTGAAAGAAATGGCTGTTGGAAGATAACCAGGGAGAAATAACTACCATGTAACAGGTAAAGTCATAGACTAACCAACTGGTTCGGTGCCCTTTAGTGAGTTATACTGGTCTGTAAGGTAGGAAAAAGGGATATGCTAGAAGGAAAGGCTTATTCTGAGACCAGGAATGTGCAGTCTGTGCAAGAAGGAAGCTGTAAACAGGCCAGGAACTTCATTTATGCCAAGTCATCATCCCCTCCAAGGGACTTGTCTGCACAAGGCACTCAGTATACTTGAGGTCAGGAAGATTACCTGTCTTTGTGTGGTCAGATGTCCAAATGGCTCCTCAAATTCCTCTTTCTTGTTAGCTACATATTGAGAGAATTTTCTCCTTTTATTTTATTTTTATTATTTTTCAAATACTTTATTTATTAATTTGACAGAGAGTGAGCAAGGGCATAAGCAGGGGGAACAGCACAGGGAGAGGGAGAAGCTAACTCTCCTCTGAGCAAGGAGCCTGATGTGGGGCTTGATCCCAGGACCCTGGGATCATGAACTGAGATGAAGGCAGACACTTAACCAACTGAGCCACCCAGGAGCCCTGAATTTTCCCTTTTTTTTTTTTTTTTTTGCACTCTGAAAACCTTTTCTAGGTGGAATTAGAGAAAAATAAATAGTGAAAAATCAAAATATTTAGTGAAAATCTGTGATTACAAATGAACTGTCATCTTTTTTTTTCTTTAAAGATTTTATTTATTTATTTGACAGAGAGAGACACAGCAAGAGAGGAAACAGAAGCAGGGGGAGTGGGAGAGGGAGAAGCAGGCTTCCTGCCGAGCAGGGAGCCCAATGCGGGGCTTGATCCCAGGACTCTGGGATCATGACTGAACTGAAGGCAGACGCTTAATGACTCTGAGCCAAAGGCAGACGCTTAACGACTGAGCCACCCAGGCGCCCCTGAATTTTCCCCTTTTTAAAATCAAACAATTATGGTTGTAGGCAGAAGCTGTAGGCAAATGCACTAGGCATTTCTCCACAAAAGGTCAAACTCTCCTATGCTGAAACATTCTTCAAGGAATAAGTTAATGCATTACTACAATGTGCATTAATAATTATACTTAAGATAATCTTTCAAAAATTTATCCCAGTTTTCAAGTTTACTCCTCCCCACTTTCCCATGCCCCCTCCTGCCACACACACCTATCTGCATATGACTGTGACTTAGTGCTTATATTATCACATATGTGATATGTGGGGGATAATGCAGGTAACATATCTGGAATTGGATAATGCAGGTCTAATACTCAGTTCCACCATTTGCCACTCAGAAATAAATGTGTGTGGTTTTGTGTGCATACATGTTTACTCCTTATTTTGTATCTATGTCTCCTACATATTAATTTGCTTTTCTATGTGTACTTTCAGAAGTATACTCCACTGAATATGAAATATGAATATGAATATGAAATACACATGAGTTCATACCTTTGAAAATGGCATATATTGAAATAGAAATCTACACTGAAGCATGCCAACTATTTAACTATGCATACAAATGCCACAAAACAATTTAGAACCCTAAATGAAGGCTCTGGGTTCTTCATTCTACAAGTGAAACAACTGCAGGAACAGCGGTCAACAGAAAATAATCACACTCAGGAGAATTTGGACAGGACATCAACAAGAGCACCGACCATGAAATCTCCAGTGACCCAGACAGTTACAAAATTGCAACCAAGAGCTGTAACTTCCATCCAGGGAGAGATGCTTTTGTCAAGCTCGATAATTTTCTAATCCTCCCATCCTGGCATGACTTAACCCAGGTGCTATAATGGGCAAAGCTGACTGACCTCCATACTAGTTAGATAAAAGGAAATGTGGAAGTATCAACTCTTCTTTCTAGATGCATGAGTATTATGCAGCAAGTGGGGGGGAAGAATAGCAGACGTGGGATCAAATACCTCAGTCAGGGCTACCATGCACCCAAACACCAAGGAGTGCCATTCCTCCCACCATGGACCTATATCCTCCTCCCTTATCAAGTTGGCCATGAAGAGCAACAAGCCTATACAAAAGGCCTGATTTGGGATCTAGGTCTACAACTGCCATTTACCAGTTACACGAACTGGTCAGATCATCACACCTCCCCAGATGTATTTACCAAAATTTCTTGGTTTATTCCATATGTTACAGATCCCTTTGATAATCTGGTGAAAGTCAAAGATGCTTTCTCAGAATGATGCTTTTACTTGCATAAAATGAGACATAGGATTTTAAGAATTATTAATTTTTTTCTGATGTAGTAATGAACATGCTTCCTTCTTACCATACTAAATATCAGTATCAAGAGACAGGTCTTGATAAACACCAAATAATTGTGCTGATAAAAGTAAATAGCATTTTTAGATATCTGCAATCACTGTAATGTGATCTGAAACTATCTGGCCTTCCTACTGATGACAAAATGACAGGTACTTGTAATATTATTGCAGTCTATTGCTTACATTTACTAAAGAAGTAAATGCTGAATTTCAGTTAGGGGTTAGTGAAAATGAGAAGTAACTTTTTTCCCCATTCAAGTTCAAGGACTCCCTGAATTTTATCCATTGACTCCAGGTTAAGAACCATTGCTTCTTACTCTTTTATGCAAAAAGGGGAAGTAACACTTGCCCTCCAGAACTCATTGGGCTTTGCTGGGATCAAATTAGATAATGTTAATTCAACAGCTATTTGATGGGTAATTTCTATACGCCAGGCACTGTTTTAGGGTCTGGGGATATATCAGTGAACAAGAGACACTGTCTAGTGGAAGAAAAGTTTTATTTGTGGATGAAAGACTTTATATATATGTCTAATAGAATATATACATTAAATATATGTAATATCAGGGGATGCTACAGGAAGATGATAAAGAAGCTAAGCCAGAGTAAGGTATGCAGGAGACACAGACGGGAAGCCAAGGTGCCACATAGCGGAGACCCAAAAGAAGTGAGCAACAGGAAGCTATGAGGACACCAGGAAAGGATGTCTACAAATGATAAAGTTTTACAAGAAGACACAGGTTGACGTGCCTTCCATCATTTCAGAAATAAAATTATACTGAGTTGCTGCCACACGGTAGGCCCAGAGCCATGCCCGCAGCAGCGCTGAAGCCTGGGGACAGAAAGGTGAGTGAAGTCCTTAAAGTCCTCAGAGCAGTGCTTGGCCTTGTGAGAGAGGGCAAACACCTAAAAGCAGGAAGTGAATACCAACGCTAGGCTTGAAATACTCTACGGCCTGTACTACCACTCAGAGTGTGGTCTGCAGACCAGCAGCACGGCATTCCTGGGAGCTGTTAAAAACAAAGAATCTCAGGCTGCAGAGTACAAACCAGAACCTGCCTTTCATTTAACAGCATTTCCAAGTGATTCATATGTACCTTAAGTTTGAAAAGTACAACTCTGTTCGGGGCCGGGGTCAGCTTTGGACTGGTCTGTAAGGAAAGGTCCAGATTTTGACTATTGTGTTTCTTGTCTGCTTTTCATAAAAGTACCTTGGTATATGTCCTTAAAGACTACCTAATACCTGTGGTCACCTAATGACCATATCAAACACCGTTTTCTTGGAGGTTATGGCCATTTATTAGCATTATGAAGTTTTCTGGTCAATGGGTGATGACTTTGACATCAGACGGACTGATTAGTTAAAGGCTGGTTCAATTCTCTTGACTGGACTCTGAACCCTATTTCCCAAATGTGAACTCAACACTGGAGAGACAAACATGCATTAGATGGTCCTTGCCCTCAAGAGTTAATTTTTTCCCAGGGACTTGTTTTGAGTTACCATTTGGTCCAGGCAAGAATGTCTAGTCACTTTCATGATGAATAAATACTTGCAAATTCTTTACCACACCTGCAGCGTATAGTTCAGATAAATATACATCTTGCTCTGCCAGGACAGTCCAAATTTATTCTTATTGTCCCCACGTAGCTATCCCTTTTCATTCTCAAAAGCATTCCATTTGAATGATAGGTTTTATGGTCACCTATCTATAGCTAAGTGAAGGTCACTGAGGAACACACAGGCTGCTGCTTGGAAGCTGAGCAAGAGAAGGAAAAGGAGTGTGGCTCTTTCAGTAGAGAGCTTGTCACCGACACAACGGGGGTCAAGGAGTAGACCAAGGGAAGTAGCCATGTCCATTTAAATAGCCAGGCTGAGAGGGACCCACGTGTTTTACACACACACACACACACGCACAGACCATAAGATCTGCAGCAGAGCTGGAAAAAGACTGGAGAACCAAATTCACGAACATCTTAAGCATATATTGTACGGTCATTAGAACATTAGAGAGTACATTTTTTTTTTTTTTTTTTTAATCAATCTGGCTCCTTCCCACCCTTCTGGAGTCAAGCTCCTTAAAGGCAGGAGTTCACTTCAATTATTTACCTGTATAATCTGAGGAATGAACCAGTGGTCCATACAGAGTTGAGGCTGCTTGTCAAATGAATCAGTAAACTAAGAGGTGAATGAATTAGAAAAGATGGTCTCTGAAGTACTGAATTGTTAAATAAATTAAGTCCACCTGTGGGGGATTTATAGTCAGCATCTTTACCAGTCTTTGATTTGGCTGGCTTCAAAGTCCAAACATTCTAATAAATGAGGCACAGAAAAAGTGAAGGAAGTTGCCCAAGATAGCCCAGCTACTGAGTGAGAAAAAAAATACAAATGTAAGTCATACCTTCTTGCTCTTTACAATGCAGGCCGTTTACCTCTGGAAAGTGGCAAGCGAGAATAAATTATCTGAGAAATACACTTTGTATAGATGAGAAACTTTTCTATAAAATCCTCGTGAACTTCTTTTCTGGCACATAAAAGATTCAGTGTGCACTGGGGAGACGATGTAGGATGCAGGAAGTTTAGAAGACCAGAGGGAAAAAAACCTAACAAGAAGAGGTTTATTCTGTGAGCACTCCACTTCACTGCTGGTCTGCAGAGCAAAAGAAAGGCTTTCGAGAGTCACCTTTAATATGCAAGCACCACGTTAATAATCCAATCCACGGATCAATAAAGCCCGAGGAGATCTTTGCCCAGGGGCATTAATAATATCCTTTCGGGCGCCTGGGTGGCTCAGTCGTTGAGCGTCTGCCTTCGGCTCAGGTCATGATCCCAGGGTCCTGGGATCGAGCCCCGCATCGGTCTCCCTGCTCCGCGGGAAGCCTGCTCCTCCCTCTCCCACTCCCCCTGCTTGTGTTCCCTCTCTCGCTGTGTCTCTCTCTGTCAAATAAATAAATAAAATCTTTTAAAAAAAAAATAATAATAATATCCTTTCGGTCCTGAGGGGGGCACAGTCTTCTTAGCTGGCTCTTAGCTGAACTCAAGGCAAATAGAGACAGTCAGCCCTGTGGTTAAATAGGGCATAATGATGATAAATAGGTGGTGAAAATGTTCAATGGCGTAGGAGTATTCTTGAGGGGAGGCTCAGCAACTTCATATTTTCAAAGTTGGCTAATCACCAGTGTGATAAACCTGTTCAATGTGGTACATACTTCTGTGTTAACCAGGCAGTCCCGTATGGAAGTCCTTACTCCACGTAATTAAAATCTATTTGACCATTTAGAAACATTCATATTTACATATTTCCTCTGAGCTCCACTGCTTTCAGCTTGCTGCACTATGTATTCATCGAGCACCTATGGTTCTGGGTACTGATGTGCGCGTGTGTGTTGTATTTATGAATCACATATTACGCAACAGGCCATTTAAATCGATTATCTGATTTAACCCTCACAACAACCTTATAAGACAGGTTAGTTACTTCCGTGTAAAAGAGGATCAAATGGAAACCCTGTAGGTAGAGTGTCCTCCCGACACAACACAGACAAGTAGGGGGGTGAACACTTGACCCCAGCTCCAAAGTGAAGCAGGTCCTGGTCTGTAGATTTTCCCACCATCCCACCCTATGCACATGGTAGGGGCTCAACAAATATTGGTTGGATGGATGGATGGATGGGTCTCACAGTTTCTGACCCATCCCTGCCTACTGCTGTCCCATTGGAAGTACAGAATGCCTCTGGGCTAAGATGGTTTTTACCTGGACTGCAAGCCATAGTTAAAGACGCAGGGAGGGGACAGTGGTTTTGCTAAGGCCACTTGGAGAAAAGAAAGCGCCTGATAAGGAGTTAAGTTTTCACTCCTAACTCCTTGAAGCCTTAGAGGTACTGTGTCTTCTCACTGGGAAAGGTGACCACCACTGAGGGCACACTGTGGGTACTGGGTAAACAGAGGCCCAGAGAGTAGTCTCAGGGTGCCACAGTATCCCCATTTCTCACCCAAGACAGAAAACACACTCTTGATTCACTTCCACCTTTTAGAAACCTCTTCACGAACATCTGTGAAATTACAGCTAATATGTGAAGCCCTCTAGAAGGGGGCTAAATGATGTTTTCCCTTGTTATATTCATTGGTATAATTTAGTAAGCATGGACGCCAAGCTGATCTGAATTAAAATTCCAGCTTCAAAGAAAACAAGCTGTGTGGTCTTGGGCAAGGCACTTAACTTCTCTGAGCTTCAGTTCCTTTAAATGTAAAATCGCCTGATGTTGCTTGTCCCACACAATTATTATAAAGGTGATCAAGCAATATAATAGAGAGACTTGGCAGCAATTTGCAAGTGCCTGGATTCAGGCCATTTGCCAGCTCTGTGACTTTGAACAAGCTTATTTACTTTTCTCATCTGTAACAACTGCAATAACAATATTGTTAAATAAGAGACAATATGTCCAAAATGTAGTCTCTTGTGCTAAGCCCACATCACCAAACTGAGACTTAATACCTAACTTAATTACACTTTCAACCTCTCCCAGGAGTGGAATCTTAAACCAGTCGATCTGGAATTACCTGGTCAGCACTAGTGAGGTAATCTGCTTGGTAGACCCCCCACCATCCCCAAAAGGAAGGTGACCACAAGCAGCCCCCTCTTTCTTACTAACTTCCTTGTCCTGCTCCCTTCTGTCTATAAAAGTCTTGCATTTCCTACAGGTCTTTGGAACTCCTTTCTATTTGTTGGGCGAGATGCTGCTCAATTCATGAATCATTGAATAAAGCCATTAAGATCTTTAAAATTTACTCAGTTTAGTTTTGTTTTTAAGCAAGTCATCAAGTTGTTTTCATCTCTCCTGAGTTCTGGCATCTTTATTGTGATGGCTTTCCACTTAGAGACCTAAGATCACTGAAGTAGTTCCAGCAACATATTCAGACATGGCATCTCTCAGAGAGAGAGAAATGGGAGCATCCGTTCCTTGTCTTTTTAGAAACAAGAAACCCCTTTTTTTAGAAACAAGAAACCCCTTCTGCTGACTCCCCAGGGGCCTCCTAGGACACTGGCCACACTTCCTACTGTCCTCCTTCCCCACCTAGATTCCAATCACATGTAGAGGGAACGGGACACCCTCAACTGATCTAGAATAGTCAAAATTTAATTAAGGCCACCCTTTCCTGAGGGAAGTCTGGTTTTGCCAGCAAAAAGAAGTGGGGAATCAACACAGGGGAGGAACCCCTGTGATTCTTACACCCAGTATTCCAGAGGACACTGGGGGAATTCTGGACATGCAATCCAAGGCTCTTGCTCATCTGCCATGTGACCTTCACCTGGGGAAAAAGTATGCTTGAAACTTAAAAGAAAAGTTATATTGCTGTCAGGGGATATAGTTCTACAAAGCTCGGGCCATTCCATCTCCAAAGGGAACAATAGCAAGGGGGCTTTCATACCTGCCAGCATGAGACTGCAGGAGGCACGCTGACCTTGGCAATAAAGGTACCTTGGCCTGAATCACAATTCTAGCATTTACCCGTGGGTTCACTGGTCAAGGTAAGTGTTTCTTAGGACATCAGTCCCCATACCTGTAAAAAATGGACAATAATACCTGCTTTATGGGGTTGTCGTGAGGATTCAGATAATGTATATGAAGGTATTTTGTAAACTGTAAAGCTCAATACTGTGTAATTGAAAGGTATGATTATCTAATGAACCAGTCCGTTTTACCTCTGCATGTCACACTTCTCCAGCCGTTTAAGTCTTGTTTTCCTGCTGGCTCACCAAAGTAGCTTCCTGCTGTCTCATTACCACCTCATGTTTAACATGGCAAAGATCAAGATTTTAATTTTTTACCGGAACACACTCTTCTCTTTTCAACTCTGCAGTCCCTGTGGGGAATATTACTCCAATGCCAATCACACAGACCTGAGTCTGAGCCTGTTTTAGAAACTGCTCTTTCAATCTCTCCCTTTACAACTGTGAATTCATTAAATCTTGCCACTTCCTACATAGTTTCTTTAATTTCCAGACTTGTGCCCCCCTAAAAAAACAAGTATCTAGTTCAGATTCCTGTCATTTAACACATAAACCTTCTGCAACCTTTTCATTAGCTTTACTTCTTCAACTTTATGTGAAATCTCCCCAGACAAAATTTAAAAATGAGAATTCCTGCAACATGACATCTCTTCTGACATGCTCTACAACCCTAACCTGGCTGTTTCCCAACAGTGTAGAATGCTACTAAATGTAGAAGCCTGATGTCCCCATTGGACACTTGGGAAGCGGGGCCATTCTGCAAATCTGGGTCAGGGAGTTCTTTGAGAATACCCTTCTCCCCTCTGTTTTGCATTAGGTAGGATGGGTAGGAGAAGACCTGACAAATCCCTGAAGAAATGCAGGACTTCTAGGGCAAATCAGAAAATTTTCCCCGTTCTTTTTGTCCCAAGCCTCTCAATACTAATCTACAAACTCTAAGGAACCTATTTATCTACAAACCCTAGTCCCAGAGTCCATTTGGAAAGAGAGATTGAGAGAGAGAGAGAGAAACTAAGATAATGTTTGCTTTGAGGAAAGGGCAGACATGGATTACAATGATAGAGACACATTTGGCCTTCAGTTTGGATGAAGGGGAGAGCTTTGGAGAAGGTAAGGAATTGGTCCTAATTTATAACGGAATGCCTTTGGTGAGTATTATGGCAACAAAAGCTCATGAGGAGGAAGTGCAGTTTGGCCAAGGCACTGAGATATGTGACTGAGCAAGGGGCAGGGCACCTGGAAAGTACTGACATAATGTGCCAAGTTATAGGTTGTTAGGCTATGGGAAAATGTTAGATGCAGAATGGACCACAGACCCATGATGGTGGTTCAGAATGTTATATGCAGACTGAAGGGCTGTGATAAGATAAATTCTGATTTCAGAAGCTGAAGGGAGGGATGGCGAAGGCAGTGGAATAAACGTGTTGAACACAAACTATGCATTAGGCACTCTACTATGTTGAGTGCCTCATCTAATTAAGTCTTTGTAGCACTTCTATGAGTTAGGCATTATTTAAAAAGACAACAGGTCTGAAATGGAGTCACTTGTGCTAAACCCACAGCACTAAACTGAGACTTAATACCTAACTTAATTACACTTCCACTTCTCCCAGGAGCAGAATCTTAAACCAGTCGATCTGGAATTAGCTGGTCAGCACTAGTGAGGTAATCTGCCTGGTAGACCCCCCACCATCCCCAAAAGGAAGGTGACCACAAGCAGCCCCCTCTTTCTTACTAACTTCCTTGTCCTGCTCCCTTCTGTCTATGAAAGTCTTTCATTTCCTACAGCTCTTTGGAACTCCTTTCTATTTGTTGGGTGAGATGCTGCCCGATTCATGGATCATTGAATAAAGCCAATAAGATCTTTAAAATTTACTCAGTTGAATTTTGCCTTTTAACAATTTGATGATTATTTTGAAACTTCTGTCTTGAAAAATCTTGGAACCTATTCTACCTCTTGACTTACTCTTAGGTGAAATAATATATTTCCATTGTTTAACATCATTTGAGCTATCATGCAGATGATAGCTTCCTAAGTGATAACATCAGCTTGAGCCTTTATTTTTGCAAATTAATTCCCAGACCTTTGACACATTGAGAACCTAAGTGCCATGCTTTCCTCACAAATTTTCAACAGGACACATTATTTTAATTGCTCCTTCAGTAAAATCAAATGTGTATATTTTTGTCAACAATGACCACACAAATGTAGGTATAACTTGTTCCCTACCTCTTTTGTTAAGCAAAGTACCACTCTGAAGGCAGGTTTCCATCTTGTTATTTCTCATCTTCCTGAATATACCTTCCTGAATATATATGCCAAGATAAGAATACATATATATTTTTATGGATTTATGTATATGGTCTCTGATCCATGCTCATAGATTTGTAGAAACTATAGAATTTTATAACCTTCTCCAAATGAATGACTGTCATCACTTTCCCTTCAGCCTGTGATATAAAACTTTTGTCCCAGGAGAACCTGACTTTTCTTTCTTCATTCCTAACTCTTGGTCTCTCTGTTTTATTAACACCCTCTTAGCAAATGTTAACGAATCTAGAACTGTGAGCACAGATAAATGTTGTCATGGGGGAACCAATGAACAATGGATTGCTGAGAAACTGCCTAAAATAAATGGTTGCACTTCTCCCAGGGGGCCTTAGGAAAAGAATTTCACTCCAAGAAAGCGCTTATACATTAGAAGTGCCCTTACAGAGACCAAAGTTTCCAAACACTTCATTTTATTTAATAAACAGCAGATTGTCTCTATTCACATTTGCTAAGATAATATTAAACTACATAAAGGAAAAAGGAATAGAAAGAAAATCATATTCTATGCATTGTCCAAGTGACTTTTGGTGAAGTTTAAATAATACCTGATGGCTATTTATACTAATTCCATTGTTAAATCTAATAATATGCCAATTTTATATTGTATAGATTCACTTGTATTCAATGTAAACAGTACCTGTGAGTGATGTGAATGCATTAGCATGGTGTAAATGATATTCATTATATATGAACTGCCGACTCTGCTCTAGGACCCTTATGATAATGAGATGTTGCCTTTCCTGAAGCTTTCCCAGTGAGTAACCATTTTTAATAAATAAAATAAAATATGGATCCCTAGAAGACTTCATAGTTCTTTCATGGAGAGGAATATTTTTTTTTTTTTAAGAAAAGCATGTATCTCAAAAGTAGAGTCCTTCATATTGCTTAATCTAGAAGCTATTTCTCTCCTGTTCTTTGGAGAATTTTTTTTTCATTATAGCTGCCCATCATGGTCCTTTTACTGGACAAAGTTGGAAGCTGAATAGCTAGATTACATTGTTGTGATTTCTCAGCTGTTGGATTTCCCTTGTTGGTTTGAAAGAAAAAAAAAGATTTTATTTCATTTTGAAATGTATAAATGATGCCAAATTCCTATTTGAAGTTGTCAGACTGTGATTACCGGTAGAACTATAACCTTACTTATGCAAATCACTAGAGTTCATGGTAAGTCTGACATTTACAGAATTAATGAACTAAATAATTAAGTGACCTAGTAAGTGAATTGGTAAACCAGAACTATTAATCTTTTAATGAATTCTTTACTATCACTTAAATAATAAATTTTTTGCATAATTTTAAAGGATTACAGTAAAGAAACATTAGAATAGGAAACCCATTATGTGAAGGAACGTTACTTTTATAAATCCGTCATTATGTCTCTTTTTATCGAATTCATTTCTATTCAGGTTTAGAAAAGTGGCAATTCCTATATTGGTGACTAACAGTCCCCGACTTCGAAGTTTTTTTTTTCCCCCTCACTGAGACAGAGGGCTTAGGATCATTTACTGCTTCAAAAAACCAGAGCCTAAAATGAGTAATTAGCATACAACTATAATTTCAGAAATACCCTATTTGATGGTGTGCATCACATGTGTTTCAGAATTTTTAAGCTCTTGTAGGTTAACTAGCACATAAAATAAGGCCTTTGCACTGGTTGTCTTCCAAAAGCATTTCTCTCTTCTCCACAAATGACTATCTTTACTTTTCTCTTCAAATACCTTTTTTTAAAAAAAAATCAGATCACAGCTACTAAAATAACTGTACAGGACTAAACACAACCAAAATTTAGAACACTGAAATGTCCAGGGTTATATCAGTCAATAACGAGAGAGAAGTAAAAAATTAGATTGGGTCTTCAGTATCCATACTAACTGCCTGAAAATGGGACTGGCCTCCGTAGGATCAGGGATTATTGAATCATAAGTATTCAGTAACTTCCACTAGAAGGAAGAAAAATTCAAATGCTTAAATGAAAAGAAGAGATGGCAAAAGTGACAGTTACAATGGTTTTTTTTGCAACCCAGATGAAAGAAAAGGCTGATGATCGCTTAAACCAAGCAATAAATGTTTATTGAACAATTATCATGTACTTGATACTGTCCTAAGCCTAATGGGACATACAGAAGAAAAAGAAGATGCAATCTACAAGCCTAAAGAGTTTATAATCTAAGTGAAGAGATTCAACTAATATACACAAACTCATATCAAGCTACATAGGATAATTAAGAAAGCCTCCACTATTGCACACAAAATCGTGTGACATAGATTCTACATCCTATAGCTTTCTAGGTTGAGAGGTACACTTGAGTAGTCTTAGTCAGAAAATCTAAGCATCTGTGAACCTCCATTTCCGGGAATATGGCAGGCTACATATCCTGAAAACCTTCCTGGTGGAGAACATCTAGAAATGCTGCATAAAACATAATAATATATATTTTAAGGCAGAGCTGAGCCTGCAAGAAATTAAAGGAAATTCCCAGGGTCTCAAGATAAAGAATTTCTTTTTTTTTTTTTTTTAAAGATTTTATTTATTTATTTGACAGAGAGACACAGCGAGAGAGGGAACACAAGCAGGGGGAGTGGGAGAGGGAGAAGCAGGCTTCCCGCTGAGGCAGGGAGCCCGATGTGGGGCTCGATCCCAGGACCCTGGGATCATGACCTGAGCCGAAGGCAGACGCTTAACGACTGAGCCACCCAGGCGCCCCTCAAGATAAAGAATTTCTAACCAGAGTCATAAATGAAGGCTGACTCAATGGCTACTCTTGAGAACTTGCCAGTTTTGATCATCAATAACCTCATAAGGATAGAACAGTGTCTTGGGCCTTCACATAGAGCACAGAGAGCACAGAGTTGGAGCCAAGACCTGCACATAAAGTTGGGACCTTCAAAGGGCTAGACAGTCAATGCAACCGTAGATTAAGAACAAATACTTCCACTGGCAAATGGAGGTGGAGATGAGGCCCAAGCCTTGGGTAAAGTCCCTCTTCTGAGAATTTATAAATTTAGGACTGCCTCTATTCAGATTTGGGGATCAAATTTATACTTCTTTCCAAGTTTGGTAAATCCTAAGCCAAGAAATAACATAAATTATTCCCAGGTTGATAGCATTCCAGTACATTCAGCAGAAGCAACACAAATCCTCCTGTGAGAGACTTATTTACCTCTAATCCAGGTCCTGAAAGATCCCCAGAAATAAGATTCTGCTGGATTTGTCTCACAGTGGAAAATTACAGAACATATAAAGAAATAAAGTTCTTTGGATGTAGTGAAACTTGAGCCAGAGAAGATTTATTTAGCAGAAAAGATGATGAGGCCTCAAAGTGGGAAGATCGTGTGATCTTGGTCCTGAAATGGTGAGGAAAACAAGCATAACAGAGAGTACATGATAGAGAAGCCTGCCCTTTTGTTTAACTTGTGGCAGACTTTGCATTATAAAAAAAAGTTACTCCATTTGCAGATGACATGATACTCCATGTAGAAAACCTGAAAGACTCCACCCAAAAATCTGCTAGAGCTATACATGAACTCAGCAAAGTTACAGGATATAAAATCAACATACAGAAATCTGTTGCATTTCTATACACCAAAAATGAAGCAGCAGAAAAAGAAATCAAGGAATCAATCCCATTTACAACTGCACCAAAAACAATAAGATACCTAGTAACAAACCTAACCAGAGAGGTAAAAGATCTATACTCTGAAAGCTATAGAACACTTATGAAAGAAATTAAAGAGGACACAAAGAAATGGAAAAATGTTCCATTCTCATGGATTGGAAGAATATATATTGTTAAAATGTCTATACTACCCAAAGCAATCTACACATTCAATGCAATCCCCATCAAAATACCACCAGCATTTTTCACACAGCTAGAACAAACAATCCTAAAATTTGTATGGAACCACAAAAGACCCCAAATAGCCAAAGCAATCCTGAAAAAGAAAAGCAAAGCTGGAGGCATCATGATTCCAGACTTCAAGTTCTATTACAAAGCTGCAGTCATCAAAACAATATGGTACTGGAACAGAAACAGACACATAGATCAATGAAACAGAAGAGAGAACCCAGAAACAGACCCACAACTATATGGTCAACTAATCTTCAACAAAACAGGAAAGAATATCCCATGGAAAAGATAGTCTCTTCAACAAATGGAGTTGGGAAAACTGGACAGCCACATGTGGAAGAATGAAACAGGACCACTTTCTTATACCATACACAAAAATAAATTCAAAATGGATGAAAGACCTAAATGTGAGACAGGAAACCACCGAAATCCTAGAGGAGAACATAGGCAGCAACCTCTTTGACCTCGGCCAGAGCAACTTCTTACTGGACACGTCACCACAGGCAAGGGAAACAAAAGCAAAAATGAACTATTGGGACTTCATCAAGATAAGAGGCTTCTGCACAGCAAAGGAAACAATCAACAAAACCAAAAGGCAGCCTAGGGAATGGAAGAAGATATTTGCAAATGACATATCTGATAAAGGGTTAGTATCCAAAATCTATAAAGAACTGATC
>NC_138380.1:31534979-31624979 GCF_054177405.1 Leptonychotes weddellii
ATTAACAATACAGGAAACAACAGATGTTGGTGAGGAAGCAGAGAAAGGGGAACCCTCCTACACTGTTGGTGGGAATGCAAACTGGTGCAGCCACTCTGGAGAACAGCATGGAGGTTCCTCCAAAAGTTAAAAATAGGGGTGCCTGGGTGGCTCAGTCGTTAGTGTCTGCCTTCAGCTCAGGTCATGATCCCAGTGTCCTGGGATCGAGCCCCGCATCGGGCTCCCTGCTCGGCGGGAAGCCTGCTTCTCCCTCTCCCACTCTCCCTGATTGTGTTCCCTCTCTCGCTGTGTCTCTCTCTGTCAAATAAATAAATAAAATCTTTAAAAAAAAAAAAAAAGTTAAAAATAGAGCTACCCTATGACCCAGCAATTGCACTACTAGGTATTTACCCAAAGGATACAAAAATACAGATTCAAAGAGGGTACATGCACCCCGATGTTTACAGCAGCATTATCAGCAATAGCCAAACTGCGGAGAGAACCCAAATGTCCATCGACTGATGAATGGATAAAGAAGATATGGTGCCTATACATACAATGGAATATTCCTGAGCCATCAAAAAGAATGAAATCTCGCCATTTGCAAAGATGCAGATGGAGATAGAATGTATTATACCAAGTGAAATAAGTCAGTCAGAAAAAAACAAATACCATATGATTTCACCCATATGTGAAATTTAAGAAACAAAGCAGATGAACAGAGCGGAAGGAAATAAAAAGAAAAAAAGGAGGGGGGAAGCAAACATAAGAGATTCTTAATGATAGAAAACAAACTGAGGGTTGATGAGGGGGGTGGGTGGGGGATGGGCTACATGGGGGATGGGCATTAAGGAGGACACTTGTTATGATGAGCACTGTAAGTGATGAATCACTAAATTCTACTCCTGAAACTAATATTACACTATATGTTAACTAACTGGAATTTAAATAAAAATTTGAAAAGAAAAAAAAATAAAAGAAGTTAATCCAATAAGTCAGTGAAAAAAGACTCAGACCAAGGGGCACATCTAAAAATGGCCTGAGTTCACTTGACCAACTGAAATGTTCATATTAAAGAAATGACTGGCAGGAAGATTGAAAGAAACGTATTTTGATAAAAATTATTTTCCTCTGGCTACTTTTAAAACAGCCCACTTGGTCTGAATGCTTTTGTTATCTTTTGAGTTTGCTCCTCACTGAGTCAGTAGTTGGTTGGACCAAAAGGCACACAAATAGCAGGATAACCCTTTGTAAAGAAAATCGAGAGCCAGGTATATGTATCTTCCTGAGGTCCCAGCTCTTGAGCTTAAGTATCTCCGAAGTTTTACCCTTAACTACCCTTAACTTCCTCAGGCCAGAAGGGGTTCATTAAATATGTTCTTGTCCGTCAGATTGCTCTTACAGCTCCTGTGTAAGTGGGAGAGAAAAAGAAAAAAAACACCTCCCCTTTGTGCTTTGCACAGAGAAAGCATTTAATATATATTATATCAACTAACTGTTGTCACAATCTCTCAAGGCCTAAAGAAAAGCCAGGCCCTTTCATATATGGCAGAAGAAGGTACACAAAGCAAGATCAAGGAAGGCCACTGAGAGCCTACCAGGAGCAAGGGTCCCAACTGGATCTTGTCCTACTGTGACCAGCATGAACTGGACGGTCCACGAAGCTGTGTTAAATTCAAAGGGTCTTTTCTAGAATATGGGCAGCTATAGCTATTTATTCCTCAGATTACAACCTACCAGGTATCATATGAAAAAGTCACCACATGCTCTACTGTTAGACTCAGGTTTGGCAAGAGAACCCATGTGCAACCCAATCAAACCAGGCTAGGCAGGCTTCAGAATGGGGTTCAGGGCTCCCCAGGGCAATTTCACCTTCTCACATGGTCAACGCAACTTCAACTTTGCAAAACATCCTGTGATACCATGTTTTCCCATAAAGTACTTTCTTCTTACCATATGTTACTCAAATTAGGAAACTTCTCAAATAGACTCTCAGTTTCACTTAATTTAGTCATTTACTTGAAATTCATTGAGAAGTTGGCATTTTTAAGTCACCGTAGCCATAGATGTCTTCATACTTCATAACCGTTTGTCCAGACTCAAACTGTACAGAGGGGGCAATCCAGTTGTTTATTAATGATTATTGTGCCCATAGGCATGAAGGTCACCTGACAGAGAAGGTCACTTTGCCATGCAAAGACTCAAGCAAGAACTCTCAGCAGGTGAGAGAAGACATCTGATCACTTCTCCCAGATGAAAATAAATATTTTTTATTTCACTGGAATCAGTATTGAACAGGCATCGCAGGAAGAGCTGTGCAGAAATATTAACATCAGAAAGTCTACAAACTTGAGAAAAACTACCTTTAGAAACTCATCAATCCGGGCGCCTGGGTGGCTCAGTTGGTTAAGCGACTGCCTTCGGCTCAGGTCATGATCCTGGAGTCCCTGGATCGAGTCCCGCATCGGGCTCCCTGCTCAGCGGGGAGTCTGCTTCTCCCTCTGACCCTCTTCCCTCTCATGCTCTCTCTCATTCTCTCTGTCTCAAATAAATAAATAAAATCTTTAAAAAAAAAAAAAAGAAATTCATCAATCCCATATTTAAAATGCATGCTTTGTCAAAAATAGGTGGAACTCAGGAGTAATCAAACAGACCAAGTATGCTTGCACAAGTGTGTATGCATGCTTAACAGATGTTTACACCCTCAACTATTTTAACAGAACCAGAAGAAGGAAAAAAATCTGTCAAGTCTTTTTGAAGATTTAATTTTTAAGCCATCATTTTGGATGGCTTTTTAAAAAGCTGAACTACCTACCCTAAGATTCAAATCAGTCCTTATCTACATGTGATATCAGAAACACAATGTTGCTTATGATGTTTTTCCCCCACCCCCACCCCCACCCCCACCCCCGCTTATGACGTTCTAAGCCTGGGATGGTAATTGCAGCTGTACGAACAAAAGGAAGAACAAAAAGGAGAAACTTGAGACCCAGTCCAGTGAAGAGAATCCTTGGCGTAGACCACATCTTTTGTGGGCACTACATTTGACCACAGTCTTAGGAACTGTCTTTATGATTAATTTCCAACTCTGCTGCTGAATCGATCATGCAGTGATCTGCACTGATTATTAAGGTGACTGAAATAACCGAATCAGACATGGCTTACCAGTGCAAATTAGCTAATTCATCAACACATAAAGATTTCAGGAGGAATGTTAGTGATTGTCACATATCACCAGCAAAGACTTACCCTGTACTTATCAAATCTGCTAGGCCCGTTTTTACTGACATACACTGCATTTTAAAAACAAACACATTTTACCTTGGAACTTGAACTTGGAACTTGACATCCTTTACAATAGTAAAGATCTGTATTTAATCCTGAATCACTTAGGTGTGGCAGCTGAATTGGCTCTCAGAAAAATCACTGGCGTGATCTACTCCTTTAATATGACCTGTTAGTTAGCTACCAGAAGGTTGCAACTTTTGGTCACTCTAAAACAAACCAAACTCTAATTGCAGTAGACATCCATAATCAATTTCCTGAGACTAGGAGCCTAATGTAAATCAAAATTAACTTAGTAAGATCCCCTTGTGCTTCTATCCATTTCTAACAAAAACTTCTAGCGCTTACTCTTACTCTTTAACTAGATATATTAAAAATGATAACTTAGATGTTAAAATAAAATTTGGTCCCAACATGATAATCCGAAAGCCAAGCTCTTTCTGAAGAGGAGATTGTAACAATGAAGATTTAAATGTTTCATACCATTCTGTGCTACTTTAAGGTATATAATGTGACTGTAAAATGTGTACATCTTTTTTATTCTTTTTTTAAGAAGATTTTATTTATTTATTTGACAGAGAGATAGAGAGAGAGCACAAGTAGGCAGAGCGGCAGGAAGAGGGAGAGGGCACTGAGCAGGGAGCCTGACGGGGGGCTCAATCCCAGGACCCTGGGATCATGACCTGAGCCAAAGGTAGCCACTTAACCGACTGAGACACCCAGGCGCCCCTCTTTTATTCTGATATGTAATTTAAAAAGAAGGGGAAAAATGCTGGAAAACTATGATAATTTAACAAATGCAAAATTAACTAGAAAGCCACAAGGACGTTCTAGTGGCTTGCTGGTAAATACAAAGATTTGGGTTTTGAGGACACGAGTCCACCAGGAGTTAGCTCAATCTGAGCTAAAGGATTCATAGGAATTCTTCTTCAAGGCCCTCGGCCCCTGGCCCACGAGCTTCCTACTTTGCGAGGTACCTCTCAGTCCCCAATTATGCCGCCTCACACAAGCCTCCAAGTTTACTGTATGGAAATACTTAAAGATAAATGGGAAGTTTTGACATAGGGATACATGAAGAGACTCCAATGAGCCTTGTTTGGAGAAGAGCTACTGACACATCTTTTACTTGTTTCTGAAAAGCGAATAGAGTACGATTCAAAATTATACAGCAGCCAACTGCCAACTATTTAGAGTGGCTCACTTCAGCATATGCTGGGGCTCCCCATGCGGCTCATGTCTTCAAAAAGAAACTCTTCAGATTGGCAGTGAGGGAATATTTCCTTTGAACATTTAAGTAACATGTAAAGGTAGGAAAAAAGATATAAATGCTAATAATTAAAAAGTAAATGAAAAATACCCAAAGCAGAATACTTGAAAAGGCACAGTAGCTTTTTACATTCCCAGAAAGTGGCAGCCAGACACATTCTGCTCCCTTCAACATTCTCAGCTTTTGCTTATATTAGCCGTGGGAAGTACACAATTGAGGAGAAATATCAGGAACATTCTAGCAAACATAAATTCGCACAATTCACAGAAAAAAATTGCTTGGTTATTCCAGAACATTTGCTTCCCTTCTCCATTTTAGGGTATAGTTCTAGACAGAGACTTAAAGAGAGGAAAGCATGAGGGGGGAATGAGGCAGGACGGGGGAGCAGAAAGGAGGACATCGAGATTACTTTTTTTTTAAAGGGTATGCTAGAATTTAGAAACAGTTTATCAATTCTTATTATTTACTCCTTGAGCTTTGAATGGGGACAGCAGTATAACATACATTATTCTAGAGATGTTAGCAAAGAAACGAATTGTCCTTTATGACTATCTCTTCAGACCCATAAATTTGAAATCCTGTAGTTTCTGCTTGTTCATTTACTGGTAACAATGATAAACACAAATATCTCCTCTCGGCATTTTTATACACTAAATATGTTTTATTTCATTCCATAGTTGACAATGTTCTGCTGATTTAGTAATATATCTAATCCTTAAACCAAAATCTCTACATAATCTCATCTAAAATAATAAAACCAAATTAAGAACTGAAATGTTTAACCTTCAAAACTTCACTGAGCATGATGACTGTGTGAGATAAGTTTGATTTATGAGCTCGCTGCCTGGTTATGTCAGAGATCTTGCTTGGGAGATTCTGGGACAGTTTCTTCTCTAACTAGTCAGCTTCCTGAGTGTTTCTGAACAACAACCATTCCTATCAACGAAGAACATTCACTGTGAACTCACAGCTTTAATTACCTTTAAAAGTCAGAAAGACAACATATGAATGTTCACTTCTTATTAAACGACCGTCCAGATGTAACGCTTTTAATCTTTTTAGAAGGAGGGAGGCCGACTTCATTGCCATCAAGAATTCTTATTCAGGTATAGGCATGACCTGCATAAAAATTTCCCTTTGCTCTTTTGGCTACCCAATAAATATCCTAAGGATGGAAGTACAGATAAGTTAGGACAATCAAATCTAGAAGGACTGAAAAGCCTGCTGCTGTAAATAATGAGAAAAAAGAGATATATGCGGAAGCCAACAAGGGAAGCTGTGAAGGTCAGAACCCAAGAAACACCTTCGATAGCATTGAAAACCATCTTAAACAGAAGGCTGATTGCTCAGTATGTGTTCTGATTCAAGTCATGACGCATCCATTCATTCGTCCTTTTATTCTAGAAAAATGCTTCTACCATTTACCAAATACTAGATACTGTCTATATAAGATAAGTAAGACCCTGGAGGCACACATAAACTTGTGAGTTTAAGGACAGATAAAAAGATAATGAGACAAGGGGGAAGGTTGGTGGCAGGAGAGGGGCACCGGGCATAAGTAAGCAGAGGGAGAGCATCTAACCCAGTTTACAGATGAGGGGGACAGGGTCGGACAGACTGCTGGAGAAATGACTGAAAGCTGAGTGGAATTAACCAGGCCGGAGAAGAACAGTGAAACCATTTGTGCATCTGGGGAAGCTGAAGAGGAGAACGTGTGTGCAAACATTTCCGGTTGCTGGGATGTGATATGTCTGTCAGTGGCCAGGGAAAACTGTTTCCTGAAAGCATTGGAAAGCCAAGGACTGACATTTTAACAAGGAAATAAGACCTTCAGGGTTTGTTTTAGAAAACAACCTGGCTGCTGTGGAAAGGATGAACTTGAAGCAAAGATCAGAATCCTGGTATGAATGGAATGAACAGCACGCATTCCAGACCCAATGGAGTCCTGAACTGAGTGGCTGGGGGCTGAGATGCTCAAGAGGTAGAAGATTGCGATGGACCTCAGGGAGCTAATGACTGGCTTGGTGACGGCCCTCAGAAGCTTTGATGAAGACCCCCCCACACCCCCTTTCCCTATCCCCATCCCCTTTGCTAGGGGATCTGGAAGGATGGTCTTTCAAACCCTTGAGCATTGCACTTCACTCACTCACAAGTACCCTGTTGTTGGGACCACATTCAGTTCCTCTCTAATATCTCCCCCCAAATCTTAGATCTTGAGTTCTCACCTTTCCACCCAGGATGCCACAGCCCTTTCTGCACACACCTCTGTCTTGACGGGAAAAGGTCCCTACTTCTCCCCAGAATAATTCCAAATCTCATCCTCTGAATATCCTCACATCCCCCTTCTCCTCTTCCCTGGGCTTCTTCTTTATAAAAGATTTCTTGCCCTGGACGATTCTCCTTTCCAAATTCCCGGTGTTGCTGTAATTTCTCAATTAAGCTTGTCCACCCCATGGGAGTTATAGTCGGAGCTACTTAGGTCAGCCTGGCTTCGGGGCTTCAGTCCCCTCCCTGCACTGCTCTTTTGAGGAAGATCCATAACCAGATGGTGGAGCCATACCTGAGAAATAGCAGCCCCTACAGATCACAAGACTTCCTGATACCAAAACACTCCTCAACTTGATTCTTGGTCCAGAATTTCTTTAAGAGTCCCAGAGAAATCAAAAGAAACTTGTAATATCTGAGATTTAGTGACAAGTTACAAGGTGCCAGGTATTATGTTAAATGTGTCAAATATTTTATTTAGCCCTAAAATAATTCTGTGAGGTATGTACTGTCTGAGGCTTAAAAAGGTTAATCAACTTGCCCAAAGTCATGCAAAATAACTTAATTTACAGTGCTTCCTCATCTCCTGTAATTATCCTCTTTATTCTTTATTGAGAAAACCTCATCCAATCTATTCATTTCTTCTACCAACCCATACAGATTTTGGGTGTGTTTACATAGCCCTTAGTTAAGTTAAATATAATTTCAAAAGTTTCATTGCCTTTTTACTCATTCATTCCACAAACTTTTAGTGTGTACTTGCTACTGTGCTATAGGCAGGAGAATTCAAAGATGAATAACAACGCCTGCAGTCAAGGAGCTCTCAGCTTTCCTGCTGTGGATAAAGATGGCCCCACATGCATAACAAACCGCCATTTCCAAACCTCAGCAATAAATGGGGAGACTTCTATACATGGCGTTGAATGGAATCTTGATAACGGATAGATTATTGGAGTCTCTTTCCTCTGCCTTCTCAAGCATATACCTTCTCATATACGTTGTCTCTTCATTCACTGTCTGGCTTTGCCAAAATATCCAGTCAATCTGGTCATATTGGAGGCTTAATATTCAGTTAAGAGCTGAGAGCCAAGGAGTTTGACTACATATCTGACTTACCTGAACAAACTTGACTCTTAGGAAGATATCCAGGAGCCCAAGGGAAACTCCAGCAGAGCCCAATTCCATTGGTTGCACGTAGCCAGTGCATGGCATTTCTACAAAGGAATTATTATTTCCCCTGTGATTTTGAAGCACCTTCTGTACATTTATTTTAGAGTAGAAGCCCGTCATGAGGGTCCTGGCTGTGTTCTTTACAGAGCTATGGCATATTGAAGGTCTTCAATAAATGCCGTTATTTTTAATATTAATGGTATGAGCAATAATGAGAAATAGTCATGACTGTACATGCTGCCTAAAGAGAAGAAACTATGCTGAATATCCAAGAAAGTAATTATAAGAGTGTAGTTTACTTTAAATGAATTTATTCATGTTGTCATGTATTTGCTTTGCTTGTGTTTGCACACTGCAGCAGGCTATAGTCCCAAAGTCCAATACTAATAATAAAAAAAAAATACAACTCAGCCTTTGACTGATCTGCAGATAAGGTGAGGGAAATGTCTGGGAGAATCAGAGATGGGCAATTAGCAGAGAGAAAATCAAAATTGTTCCCAGGCCAGGAAACGTGCCTGGTAGATAGCCACATTTACACAGCTCCACTCCCTCTCCATCTGCAGAGACACTGCCTCGGGGCTCGGAGGATGCTCAGATCCCAAGTGTTTCCGATTTAGCTAACAGACCTACCACACTGTCCTGGGCACTGGAAAGCCTCTGCTTCCACACACCTGCACAGAGCACTGAACCTCCTCTTTCAAAGGAGGCATTAGGTAGTGGGAAATTAAGAGTGAAGGAAAAATGAGGGGTGCCCAGGTGGCTCGGTCGGTTAAGCGTCTGACTCTTGGTTTTGGCTCAGGTCACGATCTCATGGGTCGTGAGATCGAGCCCCATGTCAGGCTCTGCGCTCAGCCTAGAGTCTGCTTGAAGATTCTCTCCCTCTGCCCCTCCCCCCTCTCATAAATAAATAAATCTTTTTTTTTAAAGATTTTATTTATTTATTTGAGGGAGAGAGAATGAGAGATAGAGAGAGAGCGTGCATGAGAGGGGGAGGGGCAGAGGGAGAGGCAGACTCCCTGCCGAGCAGGGAGCCCGATGTGGGACTCGATCCTGGTACCCCAGAATCATGACCTGAGCAGAAGGCAGCAGCTTAACCAACTGAGCCACCCAGGCACCCATAAATAAATAAATCTTAAAAAAAAAAAAAGCGAGGGAAAATGGGAAAACAGTTGCCCAAATGTGTTTAGATGTTTTTTCTGAAATGAATAAGAATGGACCGACACTGCTAGATGCAGGAGCATTATCAGTTTCCCTTATTCCTTCTTGACTCACAGAACATAGGTGGGTGGTGAGAGAAAGAAGGGCAGAAATGCATGGAGTTAAAATACGCTATCAGTTTCCCTTGCCCCTAGGGGTGGCTACAATGACATAGTGATGCCCAGTGTTTCCATGTCAGAAAACACTTGTCAAGGATTTCTGGGAGAGTTTTTGCTTTATCAATACAAAATCTTCCTTCTTGCTTTTTCTTCCTGCCTGGAATGCAGAAATAAGGCTGAAGATGTAGCAGCCTTCCCGTGACCATGAGGCAACAAACACAAGAATGAAAGCTATATGCTCAAGGAAGGGGAGCAGAAAGAGAGGACATTGGGTGTTGATGACATCTGACTTATTGCTAAGGGAGAAAAATAAATTCCTCTTTGGTTAAGCCAATGTTATTGAATTTCTATTACATTTAGCTGAATCCTAGATGATGCATAGGATAAAAACAAAAAAGAAAACAAAAAGACAAAACACAGCTGTATATTCACAGTGAAACTGCCTCTAGCATTTCTATCATGTGTGGTTCGAATAAAGTTTAAGAATATTTTAACTGTGCTCACTGAAGGAGTGTGTGTGTGTGTATGTGTGTGTGTGGTCACTGTTGTTCTGATCTCTATCTTTAACTCAGGGTAGAGAAACCACATGCGGCCACATAAATAGCACAGTGTGCTTTAGTTGAGAAACTGAATGTACATGGAGATCTTAACCTGCCAAAACCCAGGAGTGGTGGGTCAAATTCTGGGCAGATAGCGAGAGAAGCCTGAAGAAGTGAACATACTTCTTCGCTAAGGCAACTGGGATTCCTTCCCTCTCCCTCAGGGAGTAATTAGTCACTTCACAATGTGAGCACGGTGGTGTCCTTCTCTGGAAGCTGAGCAGGCTTGGAGTGAGGGCAATCTCTCTTCTGAGCCCTTGGGGGTGGGCCTACGGGGGGCTGTAAGGGCCCTCCTAGACGTGCTCTGTTGAAGAAGTTCTTACAAAAGCAACTCCCTGACTCCTGTTACCCAAAGGGTCCTTACTAAAAAGCTCGAACAGAGCTAGGAAACCTGTAGAGAGGTGGACATAAAGGCTTCAGTGATGGCGTCAGAAATGGATGAGGCCCCTGTCGCTGTTTGGGGCTGAGAACAGCACTCGGAAAACCTCTGCCTCTAACCCAAAGGCCGCATCCTGGGATAGGTCAGCCGCAAGGGACCAAGGGCGAATGTGTTGGAGAATGTGGTTCATTCGACGCAAACTGTCACTCCAATTTAAGCACAACCTCGTGCTCTTGTCTTCCTGATAGCAGCAAGGTAGAGCAGGAGAAGCGCTCCAAGGAAAGACTGTTCAGGCCATCCGGAGGTGAAGAGGCTGGGCGGGAGCACACAGGCACGCAGACTGACAGAGGCCTAAGATGCCCTTGACCTCAGCCCTGACTAAGTCGGGCTCTTTGCACTCGAGCGCCCACAGCAGGGAGGCCCACCCTGGAGGCTGCTAGTCTTCTTCTTAAAACAAGTGGTCCTTTCAATCTGTCTTCTCTACCCCACTTTTATTAGGTTCTTACATACAAAAAATACTCTCCCACTACATGAATAACAGCAACACAAGTAAGACGACAAATGGTAACTAACACATGACTTGGGTCACAGGGAGGCATAAAGGACTCGTAGAGACTGTGGTGACTTGGGGAATTCTTACTCCATCTAAAGGTCACAGGTACTACACAGCTCTGGCCAACGGCTGCCACGCACGTCCAGTATCGCAAGATAGTCTGGTTCTTTCAAGAAATGCCAGCAATTTCTCAGGAAATCTCCACATCTTTAAACATATTTCTGCTCAGACAGAGCCTATCTGTGGGCTAGATCCAGCACATGGACTGCCAATTGGAGATTTCACATTTAAAAAATCCAAACATGTTAATAGTTGTGGTGAATGCCTAGTACAGACAAGGTTTGTCTTTACATCTCAATCTCTTTACTCCTTTCCTGGTTCCCTGCGTATCTCTAAGTTCCAGTCTCTCCTTTCGTCCTCTCCTCCCCCTCAACTCAGTTTTAATTAGTAGGATTGAAGTGTTACCTGCCCCAGGATTATATATATCTAATAAGACTGCTGCAATTAAAAAGAAAAGGTCTGGGGCACCTGGGTGGCTCAGTCGGTTAAGCGTCTGCCTTTCAGCTCAGGTCATGATCTCAGGGTCCTGGGATTGTGGCGCATGTCAGACTTCCCTACTTAGCAGGGAGTCTGCTTCTCTCTCTTCCTCTGCCTCTGCCCTCCCCACTGCTCATGCTCTCACTTTCTCTCAAAAAAAAAAAAAAAAAGTCCTGGAAGGACTGTAGAGGCAGCATTTCAGAGAGATTTGGGCAGGGTGGCTCGGTGCAGCATGCCTCATATCACACAACATATCTTTAGCAACTCCTGCTGGGGCTTTATCAAGTGGAGGTCACATATTCCCCATTTCATATCTAAACCCGGCCACACATATTTATACACACCTGCAATAACTATGATTTCCCGAATAGCAACATAAGAGATAAAATGACACCCCCAGAAGTGGCAGATAAGACTCAGTGAATATAAACTAGTTGACATATTTTACGTTTGTTTCCTGGATTGGGTTTCAGTTCAGTTTGTATCCACAGGAAATGTTATGATGGAAAATTCCACAACTGGCCCACAACTCACATTCCACCTTGGATCCAAGAACCAATTTCAGCAAATCAAATAGGAAATATAATACAGAACTTTTTTGGCTATATCTTCACACAAAAAAAATAGTAATAATAAAACCTTATAGTAGTGTTTGCACTAGTTAGAGTTTGCAAAGCACTTTCATGCCCATAATCTCATTTGATCTACCAGGCTAGTAGAAGCACATAAAATAGAGTTAGACGTAGACACAGGCATCATTTAAAAAATTACCTTGCAAAAAGTTGTCAGAAGCAATGTACCATTAATTCTAGAAATTAGCTCAATCTCCATGGGAATTAAGTATATGACAAAAAGAAAGGCAGCTCAAGTAAACAGACTATGGTAGTTTTAAAAATTTGTCCAAAATTCTTTGATACCCCTCTTTCAAGAGATGGAGCTTAACTCTCTTGCTCGTGAGTGAATACTGGACTTAGTGATTCACTTCTAATGAATAAATAGAGCATTGCATGAGTGATCAAATGTCACTTCTAAGATCATGCTATTAAAAAAAGAACCCTCCAATATCTGTGTGGGGTGCTCTCTTTCTGTCTTGAATCACTCACTCTGGTGAAGGTGATACCATATAATGAGTACACTCAAGTACCCGAAGGAAAGGCCCACATGGTGAGGAACACAGGCTTCCAGCTAACAGCCAAGGAGAAACTAAAGCCTACCAACGACCAAAGGAATCATCTTGAAGCTGGTCTTTGAGCCTCCAAATGACTGCATTCCTTACCAATAGCTTCACTCTAACTTTATGAGGAACCCTGAGCCAGAACCACCCAGAGAAGTGACCACCCAGATAGGTCACTCTCCTATTCCTGACCCTCAGAAACTCTGTGACACGATAAACATTTGTGTTTCAAATTGCTAAGTTTGGGGCATTTTGTTACACACAATAGATAATACATGGAGTAATAATTGATGTTGGTACCACTGGGAACCCCTCTGGAAGAAGATAACACCTGAATCCATGCTTTTTCTTGTTGACCAGGATCCATTCTAAATGGATCAAAAATTTTAATGGAAAATATAAAATGTTCTAAATTATTACCAAAAGCCATGAGCTGATTCCTTTAAACCAATGTTTCTCCACGTCGGCACGACTGACATTTCAGGCTGGATAATTCCTTATTGTAGGATATTTTCTTGTGCACTGGAGGGCAGTGAGCAGCATCTCTGGCCTCTACCTACCAGATATGTAGAAGCCTGGCCTGTCTGGTTGTGACAATCAAAAATGTCTTTAGACACTAGAGTGGGAGGACGAAAGGGGATTTCTGATTATGATAAAAAGACAACACAAGCTGTGGGGGAAAAAAAATACCTGCAACTCATACCACAAACGACTAATAATACAATAGGAAAATAGGCAAAAAAAAAACCAGACAATTTTTAGGGAAAAATAAAATACAAATGGCCCCTAAACATATAAAATGATACTCAATCCCATTCAAAATAAGAGATTTTCAAATCAAAACTAAACTGGGATACCTTTTTTAAAACTTTCAAATTGACAAAAAGCACCCAACTCTGACGATACACTTTCTTGTCATGCTGGGAAGACAGGAGACATACTCTCATACGTTGCTGATGAGAGTACTGAATGGTTCAACTCCTATGGAATTCAATTTAGTATTATCTTCCAAAATTACAAATGTATTTATCCTTTGGCCCAGCCATTCTGTTTCTAGGGATTTACCTTATAGATATGCCTACTCTCGCTTCTACCATGATGGTAGAAATGTGGCTAACACATGGCTGCCCCATCAGACCCTGCATTTTCCATCCTCCTTTGCAGCTTGTGGCAGCCACGTCACTAGCTCTTTGCCAGTGGAACGTGACTGAATGAGATGTTCATCATTTCTTGGTCTGGGTCCTCACATGTTGGGCATGCACGTCTCCATGATATCTCTTTTGCTTCCTGTGACACAAAATAAGGATGTGTCCTTGATCCAGTTTCAGTCATGCAGACTAAGACCTTGAGCCAAGCTGGAGGAATGAGATGGAAGGAACCTAGCCCCTTGTTATGGACTATTTGTGTTCCCTCAAAATTCACAGGTTGAAATCCCAATGCCCAATATCATGGTATTAAGAGATGGGACTTGGGGCGCCTGGGTGGCTCAGTTGGTTAAGCGACTGCCTTCGGCTCGGGTCATGATCCTGGAGTCCCGGGATCGAGTCCCGCATCGGGCTCCCCGCTCAGCAGGGGATCTGCTTCTCCCTCTGACCCGCTTCCCTCTCGTGCTCTCTGTCTCTCGTGCTCTCTGTCTCTCATTCTCTCTCTCAAATAAATAAATAAAATCTTAAAAAAAAAAAAGAGATGGGACTTTGGGGGGTGATTAGGTCATGAGGGTAGGGTCCTCATGAATGAGATTCATGCTCTTATAAAAGGGACCTCAGGCAGATCCCTTACTCCCTCTGCCATGTGAGGACACAGCATGAAGATTTCTGTCCTATGCACTGATCTTGGACTCCCCACGTCCAGGACTTTAAGAAATAGATGTTTGTTGTTAAAGCCACACCATCTATGGCAGTTTGTCACAGTGGCCCCAGTGGACTACGTATGATACCCTTGAATGATCACAAGTAATAGACCACCAGCAAACCGGACTCCCCCTACACTACTCTCTGCACTGCTCCATGAAGGAAATAACCTTAAGACACTGTATATCTGGATGTTTTCCTTAGGGTACCTTAAACCTTTATCCTGCTATACCCCTGACCACATATGAAATGATATATGGATAAGGTTATTTATTTCAACATTGTGTGACATTATAAAAGACTGAACACAGCCCATGTTTCCATCAGTAAAGGGCTGGTTATATAAGCTACGTTATATGCACAAGATGAAGTACCATACAAGTATTTAGAAAGTGAAGAAGCCCTCTCTATATTCAAATCAGTAGATCTCCAGGCCACACTGCGAAGTGAAAAACACACGGTGCAAAGCATTGCTCTCTAATAAGATTATACATCCCCGATATTGGGCTCGGCCATGTGATATGCTAAAGCCACTGAAATAATGTGATGCCTGTTAGGTCAGAGCTTCCTGAGGCAGCATGAATTCCCACCAGCTTCTTGCTCCAGCCCTCTCCCATAAGAAGAGTATGTCTCAGACAGCCACTGCTCGTTTGGCCTGAGTCCCAGAAAAAGAAGACCCGCGAAGCCCGCAGGTAGGCCAGGGGCGGGGCTGCAGGTGGAGCGGAGCACCCTGTAAACCAAGTGAGGGAGAAAGGAGAGTCTGAAGTCAGGAATTGTTTGTATTTATACAGAATAACTTAGTACAAATATCTTTCGTGTAAAAACATCTTTTGCGTAAAAACAAGGGGGGATTAATAAGAAAATGTATCATATTTGCATTTATTTTCATAAAAAAGGATCTAAAAGAAACTAATGACAGTTTTTATATTACCGTAATGACACCCACCAAAGCTGTTATAAACATTTCGCTGTATCTATTTCTAGTCTTTTATTCTGCATTTTTAAATAAAAGAATTGTGTGGCAATACTGTTCTATAACATTGCTTTACCACTTAGTAGTAGATGAAGGCAACTTCCCACATTCATAGTAACCATTTTAATACACAATGCCCAGTTTAGTAATTTTGTTGTGTTCTGATATATTGGAGGAAGTTCTAGCAGAGGTCTGTGTAGAACCACCCAGCACGCAAGCTATGGGGCCAGTCTTCCAATGTCTGCAGATCATCCTGTTTAACTGAGCCTAGCTCTGTGGACATGTGTGCGAGGGACCACGTGAGCTCTTGCCGACAAAGCCAGAGGCCTCTGTGTAGCTCTAGCAGTGGGAAAGGCAGGAGGGACTCTAGTCATGTTTTATACTTGGGCAGTATCTTCCTTCAAAGTTTTGATAAGGCCACAGGCAAGTGTTTTCTTCCTAAAGATGATTTCTTTGTTACTGTAAGATCAGAAAATTTTATCCCAAGCCAAACTAGAAGTTGCAGGAAAAAAAGTTTTACCAGAAGACCCTGAGAAAATTTCTGCTTTCCCCAGAGAAGAACATCTCAAGAAGGTATGCTAAGAATCGGAGGAAATTGAGATTTGGATTGAAGTTTTTGTACCACCGGGCAAGGCACAAGGTCACGGAGCTAAGGGCAGGGCTTCTGGTGCCCACGCCGGAGTGCTGGCATGAAACCATGATGTCTCTGTCCCAACAGCATCTGACTTGTATTTGTTTTTTGTTTTTTTTAAAGATTTTATTTATTTATTTGAGAGAGAGAATGAGAGAGAGCAAGCACATGAGAGGGGGGAGGGTCAGAGGGAGAAGCAGACTCCCCGCCGAGCAGGGAGCCCGATGCGGGACTCGATCCCGGGACTCCAGGATCATGACCTGAGCCGAAGGCAGTCGCTTAACCAACTGAGCCACCCAGGCACCCAGCATCTTACTTGTATTTGTATTTGTAGTTTTACTGCTATCTCACAGATCACTTCTAATTTAACACATATCACCTTTGCACCAACAGTGAAAAGGACATTCTGATAGCATGGATGTGTATGTTTTAAATAATATAAACTACAATCCACATGTAACATTCATTTGTCGGAATGCAGCACCGGGGTACCCAATGGAGGGAATTACTGTCAGGGTGCGTTTCTTATTCCTCTAAAGATCCAGGGAATCGACTCAACTGGCCTGGAGGAGAGGGTTCCCTGCAGACTTTCCAGTGCTTCAGAAGCCCCAAGGCAGAATTTTCAATGCCAGAAGGTGATTTTGAGGGCTATATTAGCCCATAAGCATGCCCATGAGGACTAATGAGAACACTGTAAGATAAAAAAATATATATTATAAAAGACAAGGTGAAGATGAAACAGATTCAGACTTCTCTGGCAGGTCTAAATAATTTAAAAGCACAAAGCACGGGCTTCTAGGATGGGTTAAGCACATCCAGCTGTGAATCAGAAGACCTCTGTTTTATGAGTCTAAATTAACATTTTGGATGGTAACAAAGAAGGAGGGGTTGCAAGCTATTCAAGAAGAGTAGATAAGAGAATGCTGGATTCTTGCTCTTTTCAGATAGAGGAAGCAATGATTCATTTGGAGGATGGCTGATAAAGCTAGAAGTAGCTACTCAACTAAACAAAGAAGGGAAAGAAGGAAAAAGGACCTTTCCAAAGAGCCTTTACCACTAAGCTCCACTGTAAGAGAGGGCGTAGAGAATCAGCCTAGCTGTGTTAGAGCGATACGTGATGTGTCACTGTGGGCGCATGGTTTAACTACAAACGTGACACTAGCAAGAACTGCATAATTGGATTTTATGGCGCCAAGCTTTCCAAATTTAACTTTTGTTTTTATATTTCAAGGGTGTTCTAGGAGATATGAAACTCACGTGGGAATACTATTGCAGGGTGGGAGTAATGGAAGTAGGAGGCACCATTACTGCCATCTGTTGTGGGGCCAGATGCCCTGGAGGGGGAGAAAGGGAGTTGGGAAGAGGTAAAACAGGAGGAGGGACAGCCTGAACTCCCTGCCTTACGTGAAAATGACGGAGAGGAGGGGGAAATGCTCATGACAAAGAATGAGGACGATACACAAATAAGACTTTCCTAGTCCTCATCCAGCAATTTCAGCACTATTTGTCTAGGATGGCAGAGAGTCAAGATTCTCTTTTGGCCCTTTTAGGATTGTACCACGGAAGAAGGGAAGCTGTGAAATGTGCTCCCAATATGGGCCAGTCAAATTTCTGATGTCAATCGTCCAGTGCCCCACGTCCAATATCATCATGTCTGAATGATTGCTCTGAACCCCTTCACCAGTGCTGTCAGTTCTACGTCAACGGATTTCAGAGCCGGCATCCTCATACTTGAGCTCATTGGCGCTTGTAGTACGTTTTTTTCTGTCAAGTCATCCTGTCCTTGACAACCTTCTAAAGCTCATGTAGGGAGAGAACGTTGTCTCTGCAAGTGTTCAGTATTTATGAGCTCAGGGCCCTCTCTGGCTAAGAGTAATACTGACTCCATGATAAAGCCAAAGGGGGAAAACTCATTTTTCTTGAAGAAGACCTGTCTCCCTAAAGCTGTTACGAGTTATTGGCTGGTGTGGAGACCATCAGAATGAAAACTTGATTTAAGTAAAAGGGTACTATTTCGCTGCCATATATTTTAATCTTCTCAATCAATATCGTTGGCCAGGTGATCTTACCCTTTCTCCTTATTTTGTTTGTCTGCATTGCATTATTATTACTATTTTTACTGATTGAGCCATATTGGCTACATTGCCAATTATACTTTTGAAACAGAAATCTAATGATTTGACAATCGTATAGAAGCACTACCTTCTGGATTGTTGTCAAGCCATACTTAACTCATTAATGCTCCAAGGTGACAGGAGCTCTTAAGTGCTAACACTGCACAGAGTGTGAGATCAGAGCCAAACACCAGAGGAACTCACAAGTTCCTGCCTCCTGGTGTGAAACTGACCAAACCCTGTTAGGAAATTACTTTTGTTGCAGAGACAGCAGTGTGGCTGTTATTATTCAGTTTCAATGTATTCTCTTAAAAATAAGGTTCACTGCACAAGGTAGTACAGGTGTCATCATTAAAACAATGTTCTGGGGCGCCTGCGTGGCTCAGCCATTAAGCGTCTGCCTTCCGCTCAGGTCATGGTCCCAGGGTCCTGGGATTGAGCCCCACATCGGGCGGGCTCCCTGCTCCGTGGGAAGCCTGCTTCTCCCTCTCCCACTCCCCCTGCTTGTGTTCCTTCTCTCGCTGTGTCTCCCTCTGTCAAAAAAATAAATAAAATCTTTAAAAAAATTAAAATAAAAAAATAAAACTGAATGTTGTGTATATATTCCAGGATATCACAAAAATGTAACAGAACTGCTAAAAGATATGAACGCTCAAACTGGCGCTTTAAACGATCTCTCTCCTTTAAAGATTGGTTAAACGCAGGGACTGGAGGAGGATTTTCGGTCAACTATCAAAGTTCTTTTTATTGGGCTTCTTTTTCTCATAACAATATTAATCTTATTTCATTGTCTTTTCTGGGGTCTCCCTGCCTGTTGCTGAGATTCCTTCACTGCCGTAACTTCCAGCCGATATATGATCCTTTCTACTCAAAGAGATGCATCTATGTTGTCTACCTTGGATTCAGCCTCCTCTTCCTTTCATAACTCCTATATAAGAATTCCCCCAGCTGACCAATGTTGACCCATAATTGGGGACATCTCCAGTACACCCCTCTTCAGCAGGAAGAAGTTACAGAAGATAAGACCTTCCACCCTCAGCTTTAAGATTTAAGGGTCAAAATTGTTCAGGGGGGAGAATGATAAGGAGAACAAAGGCAAGAGAAATGTAGATAAAATTAAATGTTCTTACAACTTGCAGCAACTGTTGATAGATACCCCAGACAAGCCAACTGTGGCATTCCTCCACGAACTCCTGGCTGCCTTAATGTTGATGTTTTGCTAGAGACTAAAAGGCAACCTGAGCTTGACAAGAGCCAGACCTCCAGGATCCTGTAAGTCTTGTCTAACATATGGAAATCGCTTTAGAGACTTCTGTTATCTCTACCCCACCCCTCAGCTTAAAAGTATATAATCAACTGCTCCTCAGTCACAGTGCAGCTCTTTCTGCCCGTGGTCCTGTCCCCGTGCTATAATTCAAACCACGTTTTGTGTATTTACTTGACAGAAAGAACGAGGACTCGCTCCTCATTCACGGAGGAATTGGCCACCACGACCGGGCACCAGGCTGGGAAAGACTGTGACACAGAATCACCTGTCCTCAGACCCTGGCTTCCTCTTCATGCTCCTCTCTCTGTGCCCCTCTACTCAGAAACCTGGGCCCCTGGTGCTGCCCTCTGTCTGCCCCAGACCAAGACTAGGATGTTCCACTCACACCCACAGTTCCTCAGCCAGCCCCCTCTCCTCCGGGTCCCTCTCCACTGTCACTCAAGTTTCCATTTCTACTGACAGAAGAATGGGATGAAATAACTCACCCACAGTGTGGACAGCTTACTATGTGAGCAGGTGAGAGCCTACATGAAGCACATGAATCATCCAGGGTGTTCGTGTTTTGAGGAAGAATGTTTGTTTATGAGCACCAAGCAAAGTGGTCTACCCTCAGGACACATACTAGGAGCTAAGCAAGTGTTTAGAGCCCTTCAAGTCAAGCACAAATAAATCATTTCTGGGTTGGTATCTTTGGAGTGCTATTTCTACTAGCAATCCTGGTATATGGGGGAGGCTGAAGGTGTAGGAACAGCAAAAAATCTGAATCCCTATTGTGGGTGGGGTGAAGGTCATTTGAAACTTCTTCCCTGACAGCTGTGGTATTCTCTACATCCTCCTGCCAGGGAGCCATGCTTCCATCTTCCAGTCACACTACGTTTTAAAGAGAAAATGCAAATTATAAAAATCTGATTAAGTAAAAATTAGAATAACCCCTATGCAATAAGGACAGTATTTTTCTTGCAATATTGTGGGTATATACATGATATATATAAGAATTTAATATTGATACATCAACATGATATGAATATAATATTGATATACATATCAATATGATTAAGAATATCACATTGACATATGTATTGGGGATGGGGGGGGGTTCCCACACATAAAAGCCAAGAATAGGATTTTGGTGCTTCAGAGGTAAGGCAGATACCAGGTAGAAGACCCAAGCTACTGCAAAGCTCTGTCAAAGACAAAACCTTAAAGCCAGGTTTTGTGGGAAGGAAAAGAAAAAATAATTTTCTACATTCTTCTGGCATATTAGGGACCAAGCCTAAAAACTTAAATCATAGTTTTTTCTATTAATTTAGAGAAGATGATTCTTTTGCCCAGAAAAACCCCTGGCCACACTACCCTAAGGGGAAGAAAATGCTCTCAAAAGGAAGGAGAGCCCAAAGTTGGCCCTATCCTGTCCCGAGGCATCATCTGAGCGAGAAGAGTGAAGGAGAGCTTGGAAGTTGGGGCCAAGGTGCTATTTCCCCCTCTGCCAGTGGTGGGTGCAGGGAACTTTACAAAGTGCCCATCGATAGAAACGTCACGTGAAACACAAATGCTAGCTGCGTCCTATACGCTCAAATCTTCTAGTCGCCACAGGAAACGGTGAAAAGAAGCAAGTGGAATTAATGTTAATAATATATTTTATTCTAACAAATATAACCAAAATAGTATTTTGACATATAATCAACATAAAATTACTAAGGAGGCATTTTACATTTTTATTACTGTCTTTGAAATCCATTATGTGTTCTTCACACACAGACCAGCCATGTTTCAAATATAGCAACTTGAGTTTCAACTACATGGGTCCACTTACACATAGATTTTTTTTTTTTTTACAGTACTGTCTTTTTTCTTATTTATGATTTGCTCAAAAATACTTTCTTTTCTCTAGCTTGCTCTTTTATAAGAACACAGTATATATAATACATTAACATACAAAATAGGTGTTAGATTGACTGTACATGTTATCATTAAGGCTTTTGATCAACAGTAGGCTGTCAGTAGTTAAGTTTGGGGGGAGTTAAAAGTTATACTCAGATTTCCACTGTGTGGTGCATCAGTGATCTCACCTTCCTGTTGTTCAAAGGTCAACTGTACTCAATAGGTACATGAGTGGGGCACTTGGGTGGCTCTGTTGGTTAAATGCCCGACTCTTGATTTTGGTCTCAGGGTCCTAAGATCAAGCCCCGAGTTGGGCTCCTTGCTTGGCGGGGAGACTGCTTGAGATTCTCCCTCCCTCTGCCCTTCCCCTCCTCTCTAAAATAAATAAATAAATCTTCAAAAAAAAAAATAGGTGCATTTGGCCACTGGCCACAGTATTGGACAGCACAGCTTTAGAATATCTTAAGAGACATATGAAAGCACTGGAAAGCACCAGTCCTCAGCTTGATTCCATGACCTAAATGACACAGCACTGGGAGTATGAAGGTGGCTCAGGGAGAAGGAGAATAAAATGAGACTCAGGCAACGCTATGGGCCCTCCTGCCATCTTCACTAGGGCTTGCTGGTGCCTTCTAGAGGATCTAGAAGTTTTCCTGCTCCAGTGACCAAATATAGAATACCCAGTTTTGAAGAAGAGTCAAGGAGCCTGGGCCAGGAACAAGAGGGCATTTAGAGTTGTGGTTTCAAGGTCAGGACAAATGGCTAAGGTCATAGGCCAAATAGAGCAGTCCCACTTCAGCAGAAAAGACCACATAGAGTCCAGAGGACAGAAAGTTGCAGCCTCTTTTCTCTTGGTAAGCCAAATCCCCACTAGCACTTCACTTGCTCATTTATCCAACAAATATGGATTTAGGGCCTGCTCTATAAAGGCCACTCATCTTGGTATTGGGCACTTAGGGGTAAAAAAAAAAAAAATTACAGAAGTCCTTCCTTTATGGAAATTACATTCTAGCTGAGGAAGAAAAAAACTGAAAAGGAAAAACAAGAGGCAAAATATAGAGGGTGTTAGATAATAGTAAACACTATGGGAAAAGATCAGAAATAAAGTGGGGTAGGAGGACAGCAGTGGGGAGATATGTAATTTTAAATAAGTTGATCAGGGAAGGAGCTGGGCAGAGGAATAGGAAATCTTAGAGATGGAACGTTTGAATTATTTTTTCTTTTCTTGATACCCAAGGTGGGGGCAAGGTCAGGGGAGGGCTAAAAATGGGGATCAGAACACTTAGGAGAAATAAATTGCCTTATATTTGGTACATCTGTGTATAGTGTGATTAAATTGGTTTTTAAAGTCATAAATTTATGTGGAGAAGACTGACAGTATGTATTACAAACTATTAACTGTGCTTATCTCTGGGGATTACGATGAACTTATTATGATTGTACTTTTCTCCATTTTCCAGATTTCCTACGATCAACATAACCTACTTTAATCAAGGGGGGTGGAAGCCCTCAATAACATTGTTTATGAAGAAAAGAAATAAAAATAAAGCCAGCTCCCTTTGCCATCCGCTAATATTTTCATAATTGAAGAATCTTACCATAATATGAAATTCTGAATTCAGTACCACTTTGTGTTCTCTTAGGAACTGCCACTCTAGCAATCCTTTCTTTAGATTTTTATCTAGTTTTCTTTTATTTTTTTTAACCCAAATGTGTTGAACTTGAATCTTCCCATTGCATTTTTCTGATATTCAGCATCTAGCATCTTATTGTGCTGACAGCATCTTTTCAGAAATGCTGACAGATTTCCATTGTGATGCACATTCATTGCCCCATAAACAGGCTCCGTTGTGACACCTATCCCAGTCTGCCCCACCACCTCTTGGTGTGCTTTCTTCTGGAAACTTCTTGTGTGGATAAACTCCTCAAAGACACTCCAGAGAACTGCCATCTGGAACATTTAAAGTTGTCAGCACATTACCTCATATAGATTTATTTGCAAGTACTACCAACAGCACCAAAGAAACAGAGCCCACTGAAAGCCCGCCCCTAAAGGCTTTTTGTTTTAACTTTTTGAAAGAGAAGTCATATACAAACAGAAATAACCAGAAATGCCACTCCTTTGAAGTGATATCATTGGATGCTAACAGAACATCTTGATCTCCAATAAACCTCTGAGAACAGTACAAATATTCTGATGAATGTATAAGCTTGGCCTGATATCCCACTAAGCTGTTGATCTTTACATTAACTTGTTTTAGTACACAGGCTTTTCAATTTTGTTATCTACATTGAAAATATGGAAGATAAAATGTAGCTAATATTTCAATCAGAACTGTACTATATAAGGTCTCGATAGTCCATACTTTCAAAAATAATTGTGAAAACTTGGCAAAGTGCTCATCTTTTTTCTGTCTTTGCCTTCTTTTTAATTGAGATATAATTTACATATAAATTATTTTTGGGGCACCTGGGTGGCTCAATTGGTTGAGTGTCCGACTCTTGATTTCGGTTCAGGTCATGATCTCAGGGTCTTTGGATCAAGCCGGGGTGGGCTCCTTGTTCAGCAGAGTCTGCTTGAGATTCTTTATCTCTGCCCCTCCCCCCACTCTGTCTGTCTCTCTCTCTCTCAAATAAATAGATCTTTAAAAAAAACAAACATTAGTTTCAAGTGTACAACATGATTTTATATTTTTATATGCTGCAAAATGTTCCCCACAATAAGTCTGGTTAATGTCTCTCTCCATATACACTTAGTTTTTTTTCTTGTTTTGAGAAATTTTAGAATTTATTCTCTTAGGAACTTTCAAATGTTTAATATGGTATAATTATTAACTTTAGTCCACTATGCTGTACATACATCTCCAGGACTTACGCATTTTATAACTAGATGTTTATACTTTTTGACCCCCTTTATCCATTTCATCCACTCCGCCCCAGCAATGTGTCTTTTTTTTTTAAGAGGTTCTTTTTTCAAATGAGAACTCTGCTAGGAAATATATAGAGTGACATATTTTGGACAACTGAGAAATGTTTCTTGTAAATATAATGTTAGGGGTTCAAAGGGGTTTGGAATCTTGAATCTTTCCACTAATCCCTTTTCCCTTTCAGGGATTCATACAAGGAGCTTGTACACAGGAAACATTAGCCAAACGGGAAACAAAGTATCACTTTAGCAAGGGAGACTGGCTGAAATCATTCAAAGTATCTTCTCTCCCCACAGTGGAATTACACTAGAAACATATGACAAAATACAGCTAGGAAAATCCCCAATTATGGAAAATTAAGCTTTTAACAAAATTAAATAACCACTCATGATTAAAAACCAAACTAAAATTCAAAAATTTCTTTTTTTTTTTTTTTTTTTTTAAAGATTTTATTTATTTATTTGAGACAGAAAGAATGAGAGACAGAGAGCACATGAGAGGGGGAAGGGTCAGAGGGAGAAGCAGGCTCCCTGCCGAGCAGGGAGCCCGATGCGGGACTCGATCCAGGGACTCCAGGATCATGACCTGAGCCGAAAGCAGTCGCTTAACCAACTGAGCCACCCAGGTGCCCTAAAATTCAAAAATTTCTAAAGCTTAAAATAGGAAGAAAATTCCCTCAACTGCTAAAGGATATCTATAAAATGCTTAGAACAAGCATCATAACTTATTATTGAAAGCTTTCTTCTGAGGTTGGGAATGAGACAAAGATGCATACTGTCAATATTGTCCTGGCACTCCTAGCCAGTTCGTATCTTTAAAAAAAAGTTCTCAAGGAAGAACTTAAACTATCAATACACAAAAAAAAATTCTATCTCTATATGCCAGCAAAAAACAAGTTACAGACTTTTAAAATAATGCCATTTGAAATAATGATAAAAAGCACTGCATTTCTAGGAATAGATCTAACAAAAACATCAAGACATCTGCAAAGAAAACCACAGAACACTACTGGGCAAAATAAAAGGAAATCTAAATTAATGGAATCATATGAATTTTTATGTTAAAAGACTATTATAAAAATTTTAATTTTGCTCAAGCTACTATACAGATTCAATCTCATCTGATACAAATCTGAGCAACTTTTTTGTGTGCTAGTGAGGTGATTTAAAAATTTATATGGAAATGGAAAGGACCTAGGATAATCTAAACAATTATAAACAACAACAGACAATAATGAAGTCAGAGGGCTCATAATACCAAAAATCAAGACTTGTTAAGTTTCAGTAATAAGAGCAGTATGATACAGGTGTAAGCTTAGACAAACTGACCACGGAAAAATTTATAAACTCCAACGGTAGATCTCTTTTAATACAATCACTGATTCATGATGCTGCAACACAGTGAGAAAAGAATGGTCTTTCCAATAAATGATCCTGGGTCACATCTGGATATCCATATGGAGAAAGGAATGAATCTTGATTCCTCCCAAGAATAAATTATGGGTGAATTTTTAAGCTCTAAACATAAGTAAAACAATGAAGTTTCTAGAAGACAACAAAAGAGCTTATCTTTCTGAACTTGGAGAGGCACAGTCTTCTTCAACCACATACCAAAAAAAAGTTACAAGCTATAAATAAAAAAATGGATACGCTATGGACGCCTGGGTGGCTCAGTTAGTTAAGCGACTGCCTTCGGCTCAGGTCATGATCCCAGGGTCCTGGGATCGAGTCCCACATCGGGCTCCTGGCTCAGCGGGAAGCCTGCTTCTCCTTCTCCCACTCCCCCTGCTTGTGTTCCTGCTCTCGCTGTCTCTGTCTCTGTCAAGTAAATAAATAAAATCTTTAAAAAAAAATGGATACGCTAGACAATATTAAAACTAACAGCTTCTATTTATCAAAAGAAACTACTGGAAGAAAAATGCAAGGCACAAAGTGGAGAAGGCGGCATGTGATATCAGTATTCAAAAAAACACAATAGAAAGAACAAATGGAATTCTCCTATGTTGCTGGTGGGAGAGCCAATTGCTACAACCACTTTGGAGAACTGGTGAGCAGCCTCTACTTCCAACTGAACGTTCAAATTCACTCCAAACACCCAACAGAAATGTACATTCGTGTGCAGAGATGTGTGAACTAATGCTTGGGGTAAAATGCTTTGCTGTTTATGCAAATCCATCTTTCTTCTTAGGTCCAGTGTAAGTCATCTTTAGTGTCTAGGCCTCCTGGATGCAAGATGTCTGAAGAAGAGATTATATCTGAGGTCAATGTCTAGAGGTAGTGAAGGCAGTAAAAGGACTTTCTCTTTTCCGTGTTTCTTCAAGATTAAGGAAAACCTTTTGCAGAAACACCAATCCCACCCCTTCTTCAAGCCAACTTGGCCTTGTACCTTGCTGACCATAATTGCTTTGGATTCTCATGCCTCAGTGAACCAAGGGGAGAGGGCAGACTTCAGAGGCTAGGGATCCTTCATGCCTTCCCTGAAAGTCACATCTACAAGGAAGAGTGTGGATCTTACACAAATGAGAGTCCTCTAAGGAAGGAAGGAGCCATGACTGTGCACACCAACCTGGGCTACTGCACTTTTCAACCAAGTTGGGGATATGTCAGTGTTACAGAGCACATCCCTCTTTGTGGTGCTTTGGTACTCCTACCCCCGCCCTAGCCGGTCACCACCCTTAGCAGCTAGGGCCTTGCTACGTCCACTGCACACCACTAGAACCAGCCTTTAATACCTAGTTGCTGAATTGAATGGCAAGGGATTGTTTATCATTATACTTCTCAGGAGTGGGAAAAGAGTCTTTCCAGAGTTAATTAACCTACACAAACCCATAACGGGCCAGCAATGCTTATTAGCAAGAATGCACCACTCTAGACCCATTTTCTTCTGATCTATGCTTTGATTATTAACCTGGGATCCTGAAAAGGACACATATGGCTCCTCTTAGCACATCAATTCTCTGATAGTGAATTGGTTTTTAGTTTCATTTCTGTAGCCACAGCACACCGTGAAAAAATTTTTCATTTTTCGTAACATTCAGCTCAACTCAATTGTTCTAGTTACAATATTCCTAATTTTTATCTAGCTGATTAACTAGAGAATAATCCAAATACATTTCAAATTATAAATCTTTCATGATTTGGGAGATTTTATACAAATGTACATTTGGATGTGCTAATTTAAAGCAAATATCAAAGATGATTAAACATTCTCAAGATAAGAGGGATAAACCATTGGATTATTTTATAGATTTAACCACCAGTGGTCATAAATTGCTATAAACGGAAATATTTTGATGTTCATCTTTTCTTAAAAGTAATTATTTGGGGAATGTTGAAGAAGGACTACAGAAGTGGGCACAAAACATTTGTATTCTTTACTATGTAAACACCAATTTATTTATTGCAATAATACACTATTAAATATTTATTAAATAAATTAGCATTTTGCTGAGCTTCCCTCCCAAATCGTTAATATGGTTCATGGCTATTGATATAGCCAGGGCTATGACTGTTTCTCATGTCTGTCTTCCAATTGTTTGCTAAGTATTTATTCACCAAGCACCATTCCCCAGAGTTTAAACTATCTGTGCAGTTATTCTTTGGAAAGCTCATGAAGTAAAAGGTTTTTGGAAATCATTGAACTTTCATTGAACCATGGGCTTATGTTGTCCAATTCCCTTATTTTACAGATGAATCTGAAAACAGGTTTAGTGACTTGCCCAAGACCTTGGAACTAGCACTATCTTTTACGTAAGTAGGAAAAGAGTTGGTTTTTAATGTGGAGAACAGTTACGCACTAGGATTTAACTTCTGTGGAAAGAATTTGGGGGTCTAAAGACAGGTTTCATAAATCTAAAGAAAACCCCAAACCAAACAAAAACCCCATCTCCTTTACATTTTGTTTAAATATGCGTGGCCCTTTAGAAAATGTCATCAAATTGAGGTAAAGTGATAAAAAGGAATGAATCTCCACATAGGCCTCATAGAAAAACTGAAGAGAGGGAGAGATTTATTTGTAAAGATTATGGCCTGCACAGGTATTGTCCACTCACACTACAATTCTCAGAACCACTTGCAGGGCAAGCTAAATGCAAACAATAAATAAGCAAGAAGACAGGTAAACAAACAGCACAAGTGAAAAAGTACACACTGCCGAGAAAGCATTAAACCCGTCCTCCCCACTGGAAAATGAGCAGAACACATTCAAGAGCTGAGAATATGCAGCCGCACGATGCTCTCCCAGGTAATGTGTAAATGAGAGGCAGCAACCAGGGATGACATCCTCTGAAAATCTCAATTGGTCTCTCGATGTCTCAGATTTAAAGTATAAAGCATACATTTTCTCTCTTATTTCTCTACTTCGGTCAATACTGGATAACATAATTCTTTCTCTAGTAATCTCATACAATACATAAATGAAAGCATTTTCCATACATAATTTAATATTATTTTCATATTTATCATATTTATGCTGAAAAGAATCATGTATTTCTCTGGTCCCACTGGCTAATGTACCCCCAATTTTTCGTGTTTTATTACAGGAACTCTTTGTGAGACACATCTTTCTTCTGCAGAGCTCAATAAACAAATAACATGTGAATGGAGCAGAAATGTTTCCAGGCAGCAATGTTTTCATCAAATTTCCAAAGAATTAAGGATGCCGATTTCTAAAAATGTAACTGAACACTTCTCCAGCAAGCATAAGTAACAACTAAAATTGCTGGCTTGACACTACCTGTCATAAATTGAAGCCCTAATCAATTTGAAAAGAGTCATCTACACTTTTCTTTCTTAAGATTTGTTAGTGTATTTTTTTTTTCAAAATAAATATAACAACCAGGAGCTTTTCTACCCATTTTTATCTTCCATAATAAGTCAATTGTCAATTAAGAGTGCTCTTATTTGGTCATGATTGGATTTCATGATAGTAAGTATGTATTTCATGATACTAGATGCCTTAATATTTACGCCAACAATGATAGAATTTTTCTTTTTAAAAAACACTATAGGGGCGCCTGGGTGGCTCAGTCGTTAAGCATCTGCCTTCGGCTCAGGTCATGGTCCCAGGGTCCTGGGATCGAGCCCCGCATCTGGTTCCCTGCTCGGCGGGAAGCCTGCTTCTCCCTCTCCCACTCCCCCTGACTGTGTTCCCTCTCTCGCTGTGTCTGTCAAATAAATAAATAAAATCTTTGAAAAAAAAAAGAAAAAAGAAAAAAGAAAAAAGAACACTACAAAAATAGATTTTAACTATGAGAGAAAAATATTTTCCCCCAATTTTTATCTTCTCTCATTTTGGGTATCTGCATATATGATTTTTATATAGTTTAAATTCAGAATGCATGTACTCCTTTCTGTTGCCTGCTTTTTTTTGCTTATCATAATTTCATAAATTTTTCTACATATGTACATAATTATCAAATAAATCAATTCTGGCTGAGTATCAGATGTTTCAGCCACATTGTCTTTACACCTTCATAATTATTGTCTTAATGGCTGCTTAATATTCTAACACATTTTTATACCATAATTTAATTGCCATTTTGTGATCAGTAAACATTTGCACTGATTTCGATGCTCCAGCGTAAGTAACCCTGTAGTAAACATATACATATGTAATAGTCCTTTTCATCTCTGGATTATTTCCTTAGGGTAGATTTCCGAAAATAGGATATCACTGGACCAAGGAACATTTTGTCTCTGAAAACATACCAACAAATTGCTTTCCATATTTATTTATTTATTTATTTTTAAATTTTTAAAAAATTTTTTTAAATTTTTTTAGTTTGCTAGTTTTCCCACATCTTCATCAACACTGGGGATTGTCATTTTCAACTTTTGCTAACATATTTAAAATACCTCCTTGTTGTTTTATGTTTTGTATTATTTTATTTACTTAATAATTAATGAAAGTAATTTGTTTTCATGTCCTGGATAATTATGGCCCAGGGTGTTTTCATATAGGCCTGTTGAACACTTACTATATGCTGAGTGCTGTGCTGGGGACCTGAGAGGCAGAATGATAAAGCAAGCAGGATTTCTGACCTTCAGGACGTCACTAAATAGTGTGTTTCAATATCCTTTATTAACTTATAATGGAAAGTTATTTCTTTCCCTTCTTGATAATCGATATTTGCATAGCAGCTATCGTTTTTTGGAAGAGTATCTTTTTTAAACCTTAGTTTATATATACATGTTTGGGGAAATATTTAAAACACAGAAACATTCAGAGACATATACAATAAAGGACTATGTACTCACCAAGGAATGTCAAATGTTAACCTTATAGAATTGTGTCAAGCCTTTTTATTTTAATAAGAAAATAAATTTAAAGTCCTTTTTTGTCTTTTTCCTTCCCATTTCCAACTCTCCTTTTTCCTAAACAACCACTGTCATGCATTTAGTTTGTATCATTCCGGTTCACTGAATAAATAAAATTTCAAAATTTCAAAATTATTTGTGATAATATATAGTATAGTTCTGTGGGGCTCTTTATTTACATAAATCATATTCTACAACATATATCATTTTACAACTTGCCTTTTCACTGTTTTTGGGACAGACCCATGTCACAGTATAGAGAGCTAATTCATTTCCCTTAACTATGATATAGTAGTCCCTAATATAGATTTATCATATTTATTTATCTATTCTCTTATTCACGGACATACATACAGTTTCCTCTTCTTCTTTATTTTTATTTTTATTCATTTATTTTTAAAGATTTTATTTATTTGACAGAGAGAGAGAGACAGCTAGAGAGGGACCACAAGCAGGGGGAATGGGAGAAGGAGAAGCCAGCTTCCCACTGAGCAGGGAGCCCGACACGGGGCTCAATCCAGGACCCTGGGATCATGACCTGAGCCGAAGGCAGACGCTTAACGACTGAGCCACCTAGGCGCCCCCGCCTTCTTCTTAAAAAAAGCATGTGCTATAATAAATATCCTTACACATAACTCCTTGTGCTTATGTGAGAGTTTTCTGTAGTATATACATACCATGAAGTAGAAACACTGGATTGCAAATTATGAGCATCTGCAATTTTTTTGGATACTGCAAAGTGATGGCCCCACTCTGCACTCCCACCAGCAGTATATGAGAATTCCCGTTTTCTGAAATCCTCTGATACTGTCACACTTAAATTATCACCAGTTGGATGAATGATAAATGGTATTATAATTGTATATATTTATGTCCTTGATTATTAGAAGTGGGGATTAATGTCTTTTCAAATGTTTACTCTTGAGTTCCCCAGTCTGTAAATTGTCTAGTTATATAACTGGACCAGTATGTCTATCACACTCTTTACATAATGTTGATGAGGATGTTTATTGACTTTTACTATACAGAGTAACTGTTCTTAGTGCATAACACATAGTAACCCCAATGACTCCTCAAGGCAGCCACATGAGGCAGGTTCTACAATTATCCTACTTTTACAGATTGGGAAACTGAGGCCCAAAGATACTGAATAATTGATCCCAAGTTAGAGAGCCAGTAAGCAGTGGAACCAGAATTTAATCTTAAACAGTCTGGTTCCAGACTGTTACATCTATTGTCAGTCTGACCGCTTGAAATAGTCTCATAGAACAGGAGAATAGAACTAACCCTCAGCTCATATAATTTACGTATACTGGCTAATCATTCTCAGTGTATCTTCTTTTTTTTTTTTTAATAAAACAAAAACATGAATGGGTAGAATAGACGTAAAACTAATGACAGCTATAAAGTATATATATATATATTTTTAAGATTTTATTTATTTATTTGACAGAGAGAGACGCAGCGAGAGAGGGAACACAAGCAGGGGGAGTGGGAGAGGGAGAAGCAGGCTTCCTGCCAAGCAGAGAGCCCGATGTGGGGCTCCATCCCAGGACCCTGGGATCACGACCTGAGCCGAAGGCAGACGCTTAATGACTGAGCCACCCAGGCGCCCCTATAAAATATATTTTTATGTTTATGAACACAATGTCTTTTTTTTGTAGAAAGAAAAATACATACAAAAGCATTTAAAAAGTATAAAAATTACTCTGTACCTCAACACCTAGTTGTTACATTTTAGTTTGTCTTTTAAAATAAAATAATAATTATTTCATTTTTATTGGTTGAGAGTTTTCCTTCCTTTTAAACTATATCTAGGGTTAAAATGTTCAGAATAAAAATTATTTTAGCTACACATTAGGGAGTCTGTAGTGTATCCGTTTAAAATATATATCAATATGGAATTAGCATATCTAATTAAACCAAATTGGGCAAAGAAAACAGCTCAGCATCTACTGGTACTAATAGAACAAGCCACTGCGCACTTGAGGAGAGGACCAGTCAATAAAAAAACAAAAGAGTAATATGTTTTTGCTGAAATGGACATGACTCTAAATTTCCAGCTACAGGCAGAATGAAGAGTGATTTTTGGCAAAAATAAAACTATTTGCAGATGAATTCTGTCAGCCAAACAACCCTGACTGAAAGCTTATGAAAGATTTCTACGCATGTGTAGAAAGCAATTTTTTCCTGCTGGGTACGCCCATTAAGGTACAGATCTTGCAAATATTAGTTGTTAAAGGGAAGGTAGATAAAAAGGTAAGAGGTGGGTATTGCCCCTTAGGATGACGTTAACAGCATTGCTATTCTTAGTAAGTCAAGCTCATGTTTCTCACTGTTTTCTACACCGAGTAAGCTCATTTGGCTTTAGAAAGAACCCAAGCCAGGCTCCAGGGTCTTTACTCTTTGGCACTTCAAACTCTGACTGAAGCTTCTTCCCTGGCCCCACCACAGCACACATTTTCTCTTCTGCCAGCACAGTGCCTGAGCTTAGCTTAGTCATTTTCAGTTTAGTCCTGATAATTCCTGTCAAGTGGCAAATCTTCAAGCTGGAAGTGAGTACAGCACATGAGGCCTTTACCATCCATTGATATCATTTGTTGGTGGGATTTCCAGGCAGTCACTTAACAAAATTTGAAGGAATGGTACAGTTGAATGTTAAGCTTTCAAAAGATAACCAAGAAAACAAAAGTCTAGAATGGAGTTTCCCCAAATGTGTTTTCTCCAGAAACTGCTAAATGCTGTTAATTGGATTCTACTGGGAATTACAGTGCACGGGGGTATCTCGCTCTTTAGAGTCACAAGATGCACCGCCATTTAAAAAGCTATGAGAAGTGTTCCACTAAAAAAATTTTTTTTTTAATTTTGCCGAAATTACCACAAATGAAAACCATTAATAACAGAGTGTCTACTGACAAACAAGAAGAAACTTCATTTTTGGTGGAATGAACTGTGTGCGAGGGGGGGTGCATGCTCTTTGATGAGATGATTGGCAAGGCATGAGATCGGAAGGGTTGAGACCCACTGACAAGAGTATATCCGAATGCATATGCAACTAATTATTTCTAATTAGAAAAACTCTCCAAAGTATAAGACACAGCTTTAAAAATGTTAAAAATTAAATACACTTTGTCATAAGTAATCATGTTGAGTGTTGCTTTTCCTGATGAGGTGTAATCAGGATGTGATGTGGGAACACACTAAAGTTAGCATCAGAAGTCCTGCATTTGAGTTTCTGCTTTGCCACTTATTAGCTATGTGTTGTATGTGAAATTTGTAATTTTTAAGTTCTATATAAATGTAGGACATTATTAGAATCTAGGACATTTGCGGGATAGCAGAATTCTTCTGTGTCCTCCCAAATAAATAAAATGTGCAGAATATGTTAAAGATTGTTGGTATTTTTTTCTCCAGCTTGGGGTTATAATGAATAAAGCTGCTAAGAACACCTTTGTACAGTTTTTTTTATGGACACACTTTTTGTTAGATACATTACCAAATTTAATGAGTTTTCCATTTCATTAGATTTTCATGTTTTTCTATCTCTGACAGGGTGCTAACTTCTGGCCCAGTGTTCAGTTAGGATTCTCATCTATTTCTTCTATAACAGCTAATGGTATTCTGATTTCTTATTGCTTTTTAAGAATTGAAAAGATACTTCTGAACATCATAAGAACACATGTTGACTGAATTTTTTCATAACAAAAGGGGAAAAAACAAGTGCTCTTTTTTTTTGATGTATTAGTGTTTTCCTGTTTTGTTAACAAGTGCTCTTTTAACAATTTATGTCCACAGAAAGATCTGTATAAGACAGCTCATTGCATTTTTTTCAATATAGCTCCAAACTGAGGGAAAAAAAAACAAATATCCATCAATAGGAAAGTAAATAACTGTATCACGGTATATTTACACACTGGAACACAATAAAACAATGAAAATGTACATATGACGTGGATGAATCTCATAGATAGCATGCTGAATGGGAGAGAATTGGCACAAAAGAGTACATACTGAATAATTTGTATTTATAGGAAATTTAAGAACAGGCAAAAACTAAGTGATGGTGATATGAGTCAGAACAGTGGTTCCCTCTGGGAGTGGGGTGACAGGAATGATCATGAGGGAAAGATATGGGGTGCTAAAAGTATATCATACTTCATGTGGATGGAGGATAACAAAATGTATACAAATGGAAATTGGCATCGAGTTGTGCACTTAAAATCCGTACATTTGCATATTTCACTGTACGCCACCTTTCAATTTCATAAGCTTTTCTTTAATAAGAAAATGCTCACCATTCCTACCTGCCTCTAATCAATATTATATCTAAATTCAAATTTACTTATTCATGTCATATTTATTCCATCAAAAATAACTGATTAATTCCACTGGAGTCCACACTGTGCCAGGATGAGGAGCTGAAGGCTGAGCACTGAATGGGGCGTCCACAGTTGCTACCCTCAGACAGTTCTCAGCCCAGGAGGAAAGGAAGCTGTGAACAAAATCATTATAAAACGACAAGTGTGCCAAAGGAAGTGTGAAACCCAAGGTACCAGCCTCATCTGCGAGGTCAGGGAAGGAAGTACTATTTAAGTGGCACATGAAGAATGAGCAGAATCTAATTAGAGGAGGAAAACATGCTGGGGGGAAAGCATGTGCAAAAGCCCTGAGGCAAGAAAAGTGTTCCCAGCATTGAAACAGATACTTCTGGAGCAGGGAGAGTCAGGGGAGAGGTAAGCAGGGGCCAGAGAGATAGTACATCAGTCGATGAGAATAATGCAGCTGTCCTGATACCCATGACAATTTCCAATTAGACATTATTTCAAATTTGCTTGGAGTGGCTGCAGCCTTATATCACTGTCAACACCCAATTGATTATTTTATTGTGGTTGTCCGGTGTTGAAAAAGTCCAGATTAACATGGACAAATGGTTACAAATGGTTTTTAACAGCCTGGCTAGCAATCCCAGGAGACCTCATGATGAACTAGAGATGGCAGAAGATGCTTTACTCTAAGTTTGAAAAACAACAGTGACAAAAACTGCGTTAACTGACAGCACAGGCTAACCTGGTTTGTATGGTAGGGACTGTGTTGTGTCAACTTCTGATATATGAGAAAATTACATGTGTATTGTATCTTTAATCACATTTAAAAAAAACATATCTAAAAGAGTTTTAAAATGATATTCTAATACAATTTTTGTAGAAACCCTGAGGCACTCAGTTTGAAAATCTCTGGTGTAGCCAAAGGATTCTGACTGGAATTCTCATCTTGATCCTGTCTACACAAATTTGGGCAAGTCACCAACTTCCTTTCAGTCCTTTATAAAATGGTGTCTGCTCTGTATCCCAGGTGTGTTGGTCTTAGAAGCTCGTGTAGGGCAGACTCTATTGGTCACCTACTTTGCTCAAAGAACATCAAGTTTCCTTCCGGTGGCACTGTGGCCACCCCTGGGACCATAATCTTGATTGGTCAAAGTCTACCAAGCTAATCCCATTCCCTTTGACCATGTGTTCACTTCCCTCAGCCTCCCTGGCAGCTCAAGGTGTCCATGTGACACCGTTCTAGGCAATGAATTACAGAGGAGAAATCTGCTTGGGTGCTTCTGGGGAGTATTCTCCTCTTACATAAAAAGAACACCCCTGAGAAGGAACCCCTTTATTTCTTCCTCCCTTACTTGCTGTCATGTAAGGAGATTACACACACACACACACACACACACACACTTGATGCCAATGCAGCCATCATGTGAGCATGAGGAGAAAGGAAAGAGAATTACCCACCTAGCACTCTGGCATCATGGAGCTGGTGAACTGTCATTGCTACCGGCTATATCCAGCATTCTTGTTACGTGACAAAAACAATGAAAGGCTCCTATTGTCTAAGTTACTGTTAGGCATTCAATTCATTGCAGCTAGAGCCATCTCAAATGATATACCGTGACATGAAGCTTTCCACAGTGAGTGGCTGAGTGAAACCTAATTACCAGTCCCAAAGGATCTCACTATATTCTCCTCCTCTGGATCCATGTGGTAACTCATCTTCTATATGACAATGCCTTATAATAAAGAATTTGAGTCACTAAACTTCTTTGGGGATTAATGTGATATAACAGAAAGCGCATGGACCTTGAAGCCTGAAGAACCTGGACTTAAATCCAAATGCTACTACTTAGTAATTGTATGATTTCAGACAAGTACCTTAGTCTTCCCAAGCCTCAGTTGCCTCATCTGAAAAATGGGGATAATAACAGACCCCACCTCAGAGGATTGTTAGTGGTGTGAAATCATCTAAGACATGTGAAGTGCTTAGAACACCATCCCATGCATTGAAAATGTTGTAAAATGTTTGCTATGCTCTGTCTCCTACTCATCACTTCTTTCTCTTCCAGTCAGAGAATTTCAAGACAGACTTTACTATGTCAAATGTCATTCCATATCAGCTTTTCTGATTCATTAGAAACAGAGGAGACGGGAGTTAAAATCATTCAACATATACTCTCTAATAAGTAGAACTATTATTCTGTTAGATGATACTTTTAAAGGGCTTCAAAGTCATCAGAAGGAGTATATGTAAAAATACAACTTGTAACACACTAACTCATATTTCCTATGAGAGTTTATATTTTGAAAGTATGAGCAGAATCTTCAGGGATATTTTCTTTATTTTTTTTAGGTATTTTCATTTAAAAAAATTGATTGTTTTTCAAAATACTTATAAGTAAATTCTTATCACTGTATTTCTTTATGCATGATTAAGAAGCAAGAGTGACTGGATTTACTTCTAGATTTATTTTAAATCAATGGTTTATGGAGTATCAAATACAAGAATTATCACAACTCCCCACTACAACACAAAATATAGAGTTTTCTAAATAAATTCCCATGTGTCTACTATACTTGCCACCCTGCCACCAGAAAGCTATTAACAATTATAAACTTTGGTAAGTAAATGGCCACAATGGAGAGTTCCTTTATGTCCCCAAAATACAAATTTTAAAAATAATAAATTAATTCTTAGCACTTAATTAACTAAAAATGGCTTGGCCCATGTACATAAGGTTGATTGACTATAGTAACAGTTGCTGGATTGAATGATTTTGTCCAAGGCCTGGACTAGGATGTTATTCAAAGGAGTCATCTTTTGTAGTCTGAAATTACCTGATAATAATATCCAGACACATTTTCCTCTTATTACACTGGAGGGCTAACACAGGCAAACTCCTTCATTCATTCACTTACTTATCTGATAAGTACTTTTTGGAGAACATACTATGAGACAGGCATTGTATTAGCCCAAGGGACAGAAAGGTGAATTAAAGGGACAGGATAATTGTTCTCACAGAGCTTACATCAGGGCTATGGGGAGATGGAAAGAAAACAGTTGCCATGCAGTTGCGTGTGATATGGCCCCAAGGGACAGTATAGTGTACTGTGGAGAGCTTCGTAGTGACACAAAGTGCACATGTTGGGGATGGAAGTCCGTGGAAGCTGAGGTCTGTAGAGTGAACAGCAATGAATCTAGTTGGAGGACCATGGGGAGGGAGAGAGTGGGGAGGGCAGTATTTCAAGCCAATGAAGCATAAAGTTTTGGGAGTGCAGTAAAAGCTTGTACAAACCTTACAGGGAGGTGACAGCCTCGAGTTTCTTACTGATTTTACAGGAACCAGAAATTTCCCTCTTAGACATCAGACCAAGGATGATGCATAAAACAATCTCTCACTTTTAATTTCCCCCAAACAAGTAAAATATATCATTGTGACAGAGAAAAAGAGAGATATGGTACTGCTAACCGAACACAGTACCCCATTAATTAAATGTAACTAAACATTTATGTTCTAATAAGGGAAACCATAAGCAAGCCTATGGAAAACTTACAAACTCTACGCATGTTAAGGGATAAGGAAGTGACATATGAATAGGGTGACCATACCTCCCAGTTTTCCCATGACAGTCCCAGTGCATGCCTCCTTTCACTCTCCAAAGTAACCTGGGTTGGATAATAAATTATAGCCCCTGGTTCTGAAAAGGGGAGGTGTCGATAGACTCGGCTGTTGGAAGAGGCTTCCCAGAACCAGTGGGATTTGCAATGTGACTTGATGGCAGTGTGGGAGTCAGAAAGAAGAGCCAGTTACAGCTGAAGATCAGATGCAAGCCCAGAGATACCTGCTGAGTGCTCACCATTGCTATGAACGAGAAAGCTCTTCATTCATTCCCTTACTCACTCATTCAACCAATATCTACAGAGCTCACACTCCACACCAGGCATGGTCCTCCCAGTGTGGGGGGAGAAGCAGAATTTTGTTAAAAAAAAATAAATAAGCTGGATGTTTTCAGATAGTGAGAAGTGCTCTGAGGACAATCCAAACGGTGATACGTTAGTGAATAGCTCTGGAAGGTGACTACTCTAGACAAGGCTCTCTGAAGAGCTGGCCTGTGAGTTCTGACCTGAATGAACAGAAGCAGTCACCAATGAAATGATCTGAGGAAGCATGAAGGGCATGCAGAAAGACGAAGGCAAAGGCCCAGGTGCAGGGCTAAGCTTGGGCCGTGGCTGGCAGGAATGATCAAGAGGGAGAGTGACACTTAGTCGCGGAATTAGGCAAAGCAAGTAAGGTAGGGCACTGAAGCTCGGGGGAAGTGTGCATTTGATTGTGAGTGCAAGGGCAAGCCATTTGGACAATAACTTACCCTGAATCATGTTTTAAAGAGGTCCCTCTGGCTGTCTGGTGGCAGATGGAATGCAGGGGAGCAAAGAAGGAGCAGGGAGACCATTAGGGACAAAGAGAGGGTGGTCACTTGGGCCAGGCGATCGCAGGGGAAACAGACAGTTGAGTTCAAAATACGTTTTGGAAGTAAGCTACCAGGATTTGCTGCAGGTTTTGAGGGAGAGAAAGTAGGGAGTGAATGCTAGAGAGAAATGAGGAATAATTCCTGGATTTGGCCTAAAATTGGGCGCATAGTACCATTACTACAATTACTGAAATCTACTCACCGTTCTACTTTTAAGCACCCATCATACTTTGATCCAAGAGCAACTAACTTTGACAATGGGAAATGCGGATTCCTACAATGAACTCTTAGAACAAAGCTCACGTCAAATTCATCTTTTCATCTCCTATGGTGTCTAAATGTGCCATTGCACAGTCAATGCTCAAGAAAATAATAATGAATGAAAAGTCTTTTATGTGAATTATTCTAGATATTTCAGGAAAACATCTAGAGGAATACAGGGTAACTTCATTAAGCAACTAGTTCATTTGTTCTTTCATTTACTGTTCATTTACACCTTTAACACATATTTGTTTAGTGATTACTTTGTGCCAAGCACTGAGTTACACAGTGCTAGGGTTAGGGCAGAAAAAAATGTGAGGACAACGAATGACAAAGGACTCTGATGGTGACTGAAAGTCAAGGAGGGTTTACCTGAGGAAGAAACTGTGCAGCAAAGTGCCGAAGGCATGAACTTGGCAGGAGTAAGTTCATGTAAAGAGAGGACCCAAAAGAGGCCCTTGCTGCCAGAGCGGAGAAGCCTCTGAGCGGAGCCAGAAGCAGGCTCTGCAGGGTCTTGTATGCAGGGACCGCTGAAGGGTTCAGAGCAGGTGACATGTGACCAGACTGCATCTTGAAGAGACCAGTCTGACTGCTGGTGGCAAAGGACTAGACTGAAGCAGGCCAGCCAAAGGGTGACACCTGATCACATTCTTTTTGTAGCTAATTAACATTCTTTGCCCAATCTAGAAATGTAACAGAGTCTGAATAATTGTCTTTGGAGAGCTTTGGATGAAAAAAAAAAAAGAGGAGGAGGAGTAGAAGAAGAAGGAGAAAAAGCAATATAGGCAAGAAGCTCAAATATTTGGCATATAATTTCAAATACCTAGGTAATATATTTGAGGCTTCTCAAGATACCCAACCCCAGGATACACTTTTAGCAGTTTCACTATCAAAGAAATGGCTAAGAAAATACCATTGCTTTTTTAATTCTAATTTTAAACTAATGGCCTTTTCCCCCATTTTAAGTGTAATGCATGTTCATTATAAAAAATTAAGGAAATGAGGGAAGAAAGTAGAAAAAAAATACCTCAGTATCTCTGCAAAATAGCCGCTGTTAATACTGTATTATATTTCTTGGCATACTTTTTACTAAGCTTTCTCCTCCTTCTTCTTCCAGGTTTGTTATCACACTGTTTACACGATTTTTTTTACTTGTCTTTTCACTTAATATTATAACACAATCGTGAGAAATAAAAACAGTCTCTTCCTGAATTTATCCAAGATCTCAGGTAACCCTATTTCTCCCCTCTAAGCAAGTATGTGGCCTCTAGGTGACATAGGATGAAATGCTGGTCTCCTGAGAGTCCTAGCATTGGCAAACCTTCTGAATATTTATCGATTTTCATCATTGACAGAAATGTCCGATTCCCCGTTACCTTCATAAGGGATTGCTATCCCATTGAGGGAGGGATGTCAAAAGCTACTGAAAATTTCAGAGGCCAATTTCTTTTACATCATTGAGCTGGCCCTATGTGTCACTCGAACAGCTACGCTGTGATCTTCCAAAGACAGAATCTAAGTTGTGTTGTCCTTTCCAAATGTTAGAACATTAATGAATCCATAAAGTTACATATACTTCATTGTATTTACTGAAAGTGCTCCAGTTTTAACAAATTATTGTCAACCAAATGCAAGGCATTCTAGCAGTCCTTTTCCTTGTTCAGGTTTGGGAAGCGGGGTGGGTTGAAGAACACATCATTTCCTTTGCCTGGGAAATAAATGAAATCACAGTATGCTAAGTTGCACATATTTTTCATTAGCACTTAGCTACCGTGTCTATACTAAGATCCATTTATCTCATACATTTTTTTTTCTTTTCAGCTAAAACTTCCAAATGCTTACGTTTCACTGCATATTGGTTGATTGGATAATTTGAACATCAAAGGAAACTTTCATTTAATATAAGCCATAAAGTTGTCTTTTGCTTTATTAACTCTCGATCAATAAACAAGCAATTTGGAAATGTAATCAGGAAATGCTTCCGATTGGCTGACAATGTATCAAAGCCAGGCTTCAAGGGCAGCAGCAGGCTGTAACAAGCAGTTTATTACCAGTAGCTGTTACTGACATTAGTCAAAACCAAGAAAGATAAAATGGAATAAGAAATGTAATGCTAGAGGAGCCTTGGGCGCTGTGTTCTCTTCTTCCTTTTGAAAACGGCAAGCCTGTCTTTGATATGATAACAAATATAAACTGTTTAAAAACACCAAATGCAGAAAAACTGAGCCTAGCCTGTCATGGAGTTAATCCATTCCAGAGTGACACACAAATAGTGTAACATCCAGCAGATATATGTTATGGAAATATTTTGAATTGGATTTACATGTAGTGAGCAAATTGGAACTTTTGATTTTTACCAGATATTGTAATATGGATGTTCTCATATTAACAGAATGTAATCCTATTTGAAGATAATGAGTTTTCAACAGACTCTGCAACTGGAAGCTACGTGAAAAAAAACTGTTTGGTTTTTAACTAGAGATGGGAAAAGAGAATTCGACCCTAAATTCGCAAGGTAGCCTCACTTTATATCAGTCAGCAGCATGTTATTTTGCCCTCGATTACTGCTTACCAAGAGATTTCTGGGATTGATGCTTTTCAGGCTTTTTTCCCCCTCTATCTCTGGACTGTCCATCGCCATAGGCAAATAGCAAAGAGGGGAGCACTTGACAGGGATTTTTCTTTGCACACATCACTTCTTATAGTCATTCTAAACACCCTGTGCATATCTTTCAGACAATTAAAACAGGAGAGAGGGGGAAATATCCTTTACCCTTGTTGGTTCAAAAACTCCTTGAGATATTGAACACAGATTCACAGAATTATTTTTCATTGCACCCACACCATTATAAGCCACACTGACAGCAAAATCAAATAGACTTAACACAAAGGTGAGATAAGAAGAACCAAGAAGGGATTCTATTTTTTATTGCTTTTGGAGGCATCTCTGCCTTGGCACGTTGGGCCGGCTGAGCCCAGGTGCCTTTTCATCATCACGTGAAGTGTTGCCCCTCAAAGAGCGGTTAGAGATCTCCATATTTCAAAATAAAAAAAATATACATTGTTTGATGAAGCTTTCCTTTAGGAGCCTATATATTGAAATGAGTCTATGACTCATATAGACCTGGCTGGTAGATTGTACTGACCATAATTTCCATCTAATTTTTTTTTCCAGGGTTGAGGCACATTAGATAGTCATTTTCTCTGAATAACTAGCTGGCCACCTGCCCAATTTGCCCTCAACATACAAACACACTGAAGCATTATAAAAACTCGTCTGAGATAAATGGTCCTTAATTGGGTGTATGGGTATTTAAGACTTGGTTTGATAACCTCACTATTGAGCCACATGATACGCACTTTGAAACATTCTTCTAGTTTGCTTTTTGCTTATAGGTTGGGATGTATGCATATGCAGAGCTATAAAATTTTCTACCTCTACTTCGACTCCTATAATGATGAAAGCAAAACCTCTGAGCTGATTTGGTCACTGGGGTTTCAAATGACAGCTGCTTTTGAATTGATTTAAATCAGCTAAAATTTTTTACTCATCTGGCATACTACAAATATTAGGAAAAAATAGTTTAATTAATGGTTGCAATTCAAATTCTCAATAGGTTCAACCAAGCAATTCCAAAGTATCTTTAGTTACAGTAGCCTTATTCTTCCCAAACCACCCCCCGCCCCCGCCCAAGGTACTTTGTAGACTTTTGAAAATCACATTTTAAAAAACAAGATATTTTATTTGGTACTGATGCCATAAAATGTCACACATCTGTTAAACATCACTACAGGATATTATTTATATTCTCTAATTCTAATGATAGTTGGATTTTTAAAAAATCAGCTTCTGATTCACAGAGAAGGGGCAAATTTTATCAGTATTCTTATGACCTCACCAAAATTTAAAATGTTTGTTGCTTCAGAAGTAGCAATAATAAAAGTCTCCTCACCTTTGTAGTGACAGACTGAACAAGCAGTTCAGACTTAGCCGGAGACACTGTGAGAGAAAAAAGTATGTACCACCACTGATTAATACACCCAGAAATACAGATAATTCCAACATGTTTTCAGCCCTTCCTTGTTTTCCGTGCTCATTGTGCACATAACTTAACATCACTTAACATCAGGGGGAATATGTGGAAGTCAAAAATCATTTTTAAGTAGATTTATCATTCACCTATTAACACCTGAAGACTAAATAAGTCAGCAGTTTAACACTGTTAGGAGATTTCTTTTGAGATTGTTCCAAAAAGATCTATGTGAAGTTACTTATATCACCTGCAGCTTTGTTCCTCTAAAACAAAATGTGGGAATATCAATGTCGAAACAAAACTTTAGAGAGGAGACATTAGATATTGTGAAAAGAATAAAGAATGTCAATTGTTTCAAGACCAAGGGCAGTGCAGAGCTGGAGAGAGAGAAGGAGCACAAATGGTGTCATTTATTAGTTCTAGAAGATTACGTGACGTTTCACTGCTTTCACTATGCTTAATAGAGAGTGAAGCAATTTGTTATGAAAGTGGTTTGTCTGGGATAAGTAAGAGTGTTGAGGCAGTGGCTATGAAGATTACTTCGTAATGTTCTCCCTTATGTAAGAAATAAAGACCATCACCAGGAACACTGGAAGAAGTACCGAAAAAGTATCAAAGTATTCTGTTTTGTTTCTTACCTATGCGTGTATGTGTGTGTGTGTGTGTATATATATATATACACACACACACACATATAAAATGGCACTATCAGTTCATTTGAAGGAGAAGTCTGGAAGGTGGCCTCTTTATAAAAGAAGGCTGCACCTTCATCACTGGTTCCATGAATTATGATGTGAAGGTACCAAGGGGCAATGGGCCTGCATGTGTTAACTCACATATAAAGTCGCAAGGGTCTAGCAGATAAACATACAAAGAAATATGTGAAGAGGATAGGATTTACACTACAGGATACATACAGTACAAAACTTGACATTCTTAAACCTAGATAATAATTGAATATGCAAAATTTAAAAATATTGACGGTCTGGGCCTGAGGGAAAGAGAGGAACACAGGATGATGTCTACATGTCTGGCTGGAACCATGTATATAAGATGGTGCCATTCACTGTAATGAAGAAGATGGGGGAGGAACATAGGTTTAGGGGAGAAGAAATAAAAAATTTACATTTTGGACGGACATGATATTTAAGAGACCCAAAAGTTATTGAGGTCCTAATGGTAATGTCATAAAGGCTGTGGAAAACATGAGAAAGGCGGTCAGAGGAAAAAGCTGGAATAGCTATATAAACATGGGATGACCAGCAAAGAGTTGAAGGAGGTCATCTAAGGAGAGAGGGCAGGGAGAGAAAAGAACTCAGAACCAGGCCTTGAAGAACCCCATATTTAGAGGCTGAGAAGGAAGCAGAGCCAGCAAAGGAGAATGAGGAATAAAGCCACAAGAGAATGAGGCTGCCAGATGCAAAAGAAGAAACAGGGAAAAGAAAACATTGCAGACCTGTTGAGTGACTCTAAGAGCTCAGGAAGAATGGCAACAGAAAGGTGTTCACTGGTTCTGACAGCATGGAAGTCTCTGGTGTCCTTCACTAGAGTGACTTCAGCTGCGAGCCAGGGTGTGCACTGCATTAGAAGGAACTGACTAGAGTCTCAAGGATGAGGAATTTGGATTGCAGAGAAACTGGTGAGAAGGTACAGTTCTCTTTCCTTCTATTTTTTTTTTCTTTTAAGACAGGCAATAGAAGAGAACGTTTATATGTTGGTAGGAATGATCCTCCATCCACAGACTGATGCCACAAGAATAAGATAATCACAGAAGAAGAGAAATCACTGAGAAATCGAGAAAAATGGGATTGGGCTTGACATTGCTAGGAGTACTACTTGCTTCAGACTTGATATAGATAGGGGACCACTGGCTTCATTGTCACAAGAGGGAGGAAGGTCATGATTAATGCAAGGAACACTGATGACTCTTATTTCCAAATCAAGACCAGCATTTTATTGAAATAGGGCTTTTTACCATTCTCTCATCTTTAGCACTTGCTATTACACAAACCAGTGATTCTCAAAGTGTAGCCACAGATCCCCCTCTGAGACTCTGTCAGGGGTTTCCAAAGGTGAGGTCAAACTACTGTTATAATGACACTATTTTTTTTTTTTTTTTTTGGTCTTTTTCACAGTGCAGACCTTCTGCACGGATGATGAGTAAAACTGCCAGCACCTTAGCCCAAATCACGGTAGTGGCACCAAATCGTACCCACAGTCATTGTGTCTTTTACCAGCACGGATTCCCAGTAGATCACACAAACACAAAGACAGGTTCACTTGAGAATGCTCTTGAAGCAACAGCAATTATTAATTTAATAAAATCTTTATTAAGTTAAATTATGAATTTTTAAAATTAATAACTTGAATACATGGCTTTTTTAATATTCTGTGTGATGAAATGAGAAATACGCATAAAGCACTTTTGCTGCATACTGAAGTATGATGGTGATTTCAAGGAAAAGCACTTGTGTGATTATTGTGAGCTTAACTCAATGCCTTTTCATGGAACATCATTTTTACTTGAAAGAACAATTGTCAGACTAAGTATGGTTATGCAGATGTGGATATTTGGCAGGTATTTTAAAAAATGTCCAAAATGAGCCTGTCACTACAGGGAAAACATTTGACAGTATTTGTTACCAATGATAAAATTCAAGCCTTCAAGTAAAAATTGGAATTTTGGAAAATTTTCATTCATTACTATAAGCTTGACAGTTTCCTGACATTTGAAGTCTTTTCTGAAGAGATTGGTGATGATATAAACATCAATTAAAAACACTGATGATGGGGTTTTTTTTTTAAATATATCCTATAATGAAAACTGTTAGTATTTGGAAGATCTATATAACTCAATGATTCAAAGTTTCCCAGATGACCAAAGTATGATGATGTTATAAAATTGCATATGATTAAAAGGTCCATTTAAAGTATAAGACTAATGATTTCAATGTAACAGAGTACAAAACTTTAACTGACATATTTCCAGGTTACAGACTGCAATTCACGCCTAGTTTCTTTAAGAAACCACCACTTGTCAAGTTTTAGTGCAATATCAAAGAATATTCACAATTATTTGACAAGGCTAATAAAATACTTCACTCTTCTTTATTTATCTGTGCAAAGCTGAATTTTCTTCATTTAACTCAACCAATACAACTTATTGCAAGGGATTGAATGCAGAAGCAGATATGAGAAGGTCTTCCACTTAGCTATACTTGAGATTTGCAAAAAATGAGAAATGACACTATTCTCACTATTTTTTGTTTAGTTTTATAAAATACAGTTTTTTATAGCAACTATTAATCATATGTACATGAAACAATTATTTTTAAATGAACCAATAATAGACTTTAAAAGATGTCTGCTCTTAACTTGCTTTATGGTAAATGTTGATAGATGTTACCCCAATTATAAAAAGCTCTTTGGGGTCCTCAAAACTTTTAATAGTCTAAAGGAGTGGTAAAACCAAAAGTTCAAGATCCATGGCTATAAACAAAATATTTAAACATATCTTGGTGGTTCATGAAAATTTTTTTTCTTAATTTTCAGTTTTTTAATGTTTGGCCCCCTCTGTGAATTGTAGTCCTGATTAATATGTCCAATTTTCAATTTGATCACATTCGAGACAAATGCCTGTTGTAATTAAGTTGATAGGCAGATGGGTGAACACTTCAATTTTTACTTTCATACGTTAACTTTATATATGTATGTATGTCAAACTGAAAATTACAGTCCTTCAGAAAAGCCAGGATCTCTAAATCTCAGTGTTTTGGCTGATGTTCCGCTAGGTTATTAAGCCAACGATAATGGTGGTGAAGTACGGTACAAAGGCTTGGTTTCTACTCCCAGCTCTGCTCTTAACTTTGGTCAAATCTCTTAAACCCTTTGGACCTGCAATTTCTTATATTTACAATACGGAAATGTGACTCTATTTTTTTCTCACTTCCTTTCAGCAATTCACGTAACTCTGATAAAGATGTCAACATACAGTCCAGTCTAAAAGAGTTATCCCAATAAAAGAGTTGAGCCATCAAAAGCAGTATCAAGATAACTCAAGTTCTTAACCTTCATTTCTTGAATATCACAAAGACCACAGTAATAATTCTTACAATCACCTTGTCTCCCTCATCTGATTCTATCTGCAGGCTCCCCACCGTCTTGTGTACACCCTCATTTTCCTTACAATCTTGTATGAAAGAAGCCAAAGAACAGGTCTAGCAAAGCAGGATCCTCCTGCTCTCTATAACCCCACCTTGCAGAAACACCATTCATAGTTTTCTATATCCTTCATAATATTCCCCTTTATGGTTGTTCCATAGTATTTTAATCATTTCCCCGTCAAAGGATATATAGAATATCTTCAGATTTTGTTATCAATATAAAAGGCCCTTACATAACATTTTTACACATGTAATTGTAAATATTTTTGCAATTACAGCTCTGTAATAAATTCTTAAAGTAGCATTATTTTTTTTTCAAGTTGTCCTACCAGAAGGCTGGGTGGATTTTTATTCCCACCAACATGTAGATCAATGCATGCTCTCTCAAACCTTCATCAATACCAGGTCTGATCAAACTTTAAAAATTTTTGCCTGACTGACAGATTTTAAAGATGATATCTCATTACCATACAAATTTGATTTTCTTTAACTGTTACTTTTTATTTATTTTTAAAGATTTTATTTATTTATTTGAGAGAGAGAGAATGAGAGAGAGCACATGAGAGGGGGGAGGGTCAGAAGGAGAAGCAGACTCCCTGCCGAGCAGGGAGCCAGATGCGGGACTCGATCCAGGGACTCCAGGATCATGACCTGAGCCGAAGGCAGTCGCTTAACCAACTGAGCCACCCAGGCGCCCTAACTGTTACTTTTTAAATTAAGACGCATGCTTTGTATATGTTTATTGCCTATTCAGATTTTTTTTTTCTGTAAATTACCTATTCATGATCACTTCCTAATGGGTTGCTAGTCATTTACTAAATGACTTACAGAAATTATTTTCTCTACTCTTGACTTACAAATATTTTTCCCAGTCTTTTCTCTTTTTACTTTATTAAAATATTTTGTCTATGAAGATTTATTTTATTTTTTATTTAATCTAATCTATCAATAAATTACCTTTGGCTTCCAGTTTTATCATGCCTAAGGGCCCTAAACTTAGTTTTTTAATCACAAACTTATTTCAGACATTTTATGATTTCATTTTTATGCTCAAACTTTTGAACCAACTAAAATTCATTTTGAGTAAGGAGTGAGATAAAGCTCCAGTTTCATTTTTTTTCCAAATGGCTAGCCAGTTGTCCCAGTACTCTTTATTGAATAATCCATCTTTTCCACAATGTTTTGAAAGGCCACCTTTATCATATCCTAAATTTATACATTTTCCTCTATCTTTGACCTCCCAAACAGGGAGTTGTAAGTGAAGGATAAGAAACTAAGGAGGAAAAAAAAATGAAATAGAAAACACAGTGGTTAAAGGAAATCAGGGGGAAAAAAAGAAAATAATTTTAGAGAGATATTAAGAGCATCATATTAGTCTACTTTCGTGGTCCCAAGAGAATATTCTGCAGTTGTCAACCAAGCCATAGTAAGTTGAAAGTATCACCATCCTACTCAGGAGACTTGGATTCTTATTGCAAAGAGTGTATGGTAAAGAGATAAGCATTATCTGTCATCATTTTTCTTAATCTAGGATCATTAGTAATTTGGTGGCATTGGGAGAATAATGTGTCTTTAAAAGATCTTGTACCGGGCGCCTGGGTGGCTCAGTTGGTTAAGCAACGGCCTTCGGCTCAGGTCATGATCCTGGAGTCCCTGGATCGAGTCCCGCATCGGGCTCCCTGCTCGGCAGGGAGTCTGCTTCTCCCTCTGACCCTCCCCACTCTCATGTGCTCTCTCTCATTCTCTCTCTCTCAAATAAATAAATAAAATCTTTAAAAATAAATAAATAAATAAATAAACTAAAAGATCTTGTACCTTACAGGTAAACAGTACATAAAACAGTGCACCATCACTAGTTTATAAAACATCCGCCACACCCCTCCCCAACCACCACTCCCATTCTGAGCATTTGTCTCTATTTTCATGGGAAGGGACTATCTTTAATTGTAAAAGGAAAGAATAAAATATTTTACGCTGGGTATGATGAGGAGTAAAAGTAGAGGGAGATGCAAAGCCTTTATCTATTTCCAAGCACCTATGGACTACTTTTGCCTTCCTTGAGTCTAGGTTTAAGATTCAGAAGCGGATGGGAGTCTGGGAGTAAGGTCAGCTGCCTCCAGGGAGCCCGAGACTACAGAAGGTTGAGAACTTGAGGGACAAGATTCTCAGCTCAGCAGAGAGCCCAGTATCCCGCAGACGCCGCATGGACTGGAGACCCTGAGGAACAAGCAGCAGTTGGTGGAAGCGTTCACTTCTCACAGTGCTCGCTAGTCTTCTCCAGAGTCCATTTTCGGCAGCATTTGAAGAAGAGGGAAAAATGGAGTAGCAGAAACAAGGGACAAAGGAAGCTTAATAACTGCAACTGAACTTTGTCTTTTGGCCACACGCAAGGTACGTCTTTGTAGGACCCAGGGAAAAATAAGGGGGCCATGGGCCTGTTCACTCTTGTGTGGAGGCTCTCAAGGGAGGAGATATTTGGAGTCACAAATACTGGGAGAATGAATGAATGAACCAATCAATGAATGGCCCTGACTATAAAAATAATCCTTTTTAAACACTCTTAGTGGTTGATCTTGCTTGGACTGAACATTAAAAATCTGCCAATGTAGCACAAAGTACAAGAAATACAGTCTTTCAAATTTAGAAATTAGAAATTGAGAGAATAATTGGCTATTTTAAAGTCCTTCTGGTGGCATACAATTATTTTTGATCATGTTTTTAACCTCCACTCCTGGGGTTTGATCACTTCATAACATTATCATCTGTGAACGCAAATTTTCTAGTAATTATAACATGGGAGCCTCAGAGGTATAAATCCTCAGCTCGAGGGCCCTGGGTGAAGTTCAGGGCAAGCAGGACACACAACATCCGAGGCGATATTGTAGGATATAAGCTGGAAGGAACTTAGGGGTGAAACATCTATTCCTTCTTTTTGTCTTGGATTTCCGCAGGACTCGATATCTAAGTTAATTCTCATAAGGGAAAGAAGTAAATGGGATGAAGCAATCACACCAGGTTGGCTAGTGGAGAAAGTTCCCCTGATAAATAGCCACAGTACCTTGCTGATTCTGACAAACACAGCGTGGAAAAATAAAATCCATTGTTCCTTTCCTACAAAGAGTATACTTTAAATAATTCTTGATACAATGTTAAATAAACACTATTATCCCAAGAAAACCAGGAGAATTTATGCAATTTAAAGAGTTATTTAGGACTACAACCCTAGAGAAAATATTCTTTTTCTTTTTTTAAAGATTTTATTTATTTGATTGAGAGACAGAAATAGAGCAGGGGCAGGGAAGGAGGGGCAGAGGGAGAGGGAGAGGCAGGGAGCCTGATTGGGAGGGGGCGGGCACTGGATCCCGAGACCCGGGGATCATGACCTGAGCTGAAGGCAGACACTTAACCATCTGAGCCACCCAGGCATCCTGAGAAAATATTCTTAATATAGTTTTCTCAGAATATTGATAAAATAATGAAGTTCTTAAATAACATGCTTCTGAAATTCTGTTTTACAAAATACTCTGAGTTAAATTATTAATCCACTAATTGACATATAGGACAAATTGTACTGCTAAAGTATTTGAACAAAGTGTTCCCAACGAGGGTGGGCATTTGATTAAACCAGGTAAGTACTGCATCCTGCCATGGATAGGTGGTCTAGGCACCAACTGGCTGCAAGATACGTTTGCTCTTTATGTGAATTATGTGAATTAATATGAATTACCTCCTGCACAAATGGCGAACAGAGCAACAGAGACAATATAACTCAAAAAGTGTGTTGGTATATTTTTTCTAGCACAAAGGTTTGTTGTTGTTTTTTTTAAAGATTGGTTGACTGATTTTAGAGAGAGAGAGAGAGAGAGACAGTGCCTGCACATGCCAGCAGAGGGAGGGGCAGAGGGAGAGACACCTCTAGCAGACTCCCCGATGAGTGTGGAGCCCTACTGGGGGGGGGGGCTCCACGCGGGGCTCGAGCTCACGACCTTGAGCTCACAACCTGAGTGAAGAAATCAAGAGTCAGAGGACGCTCAACCGACCAAGCCACCTAGGTGCCCCTCCAGCGCAAAGTTTTGACGCAATCATGGGTGAGCTTTGATACAGCCAAATAGAAAGTCTCAGCAACTTACAAAGATTTTAAGGAAAATAAAAGCTGAAAAACTACAAATGAGACCTCCTTTAATGGGAGTAACTGTTGGTTTAATGGCTTCAAGAATTTTGAGGCTTTCTATCATTTTAGGCTACTGGAAAAGCCACAATGTAGGTGATGAAACTGTAAAGCTTCTTCCCTGCCCTAAAACAACGGATTTACAGGAAGCCTACACCCTGAATCAGATTTTAATGAAAATATCCTCTCTTAAAAGCAAATGTCCTCCAAGACACGCTATCTGGAGGAGAAAACACAAACTCAACATTTCAAGAGTATAAAGAACTAACTGATTATGATGCTTGGTATGAATGCTGAGATTTAATTATTGCCAGAAATTTTATTAGGACTATTTCATTTTGGTTTTGCTATTACGTTCATGATTGGAGTATCTGCTCTAATCCTAGTTTTCCCACAATCCCTTTTATCTTTAGGATAAGATTCTGCAGACCCCAAGGTTTTCCAGATCATAGATGGCCTTCTAGCATTCACGCCTATCCTTCCACTTGAAATAGCTGTTCACAGTCTCCTCGAGTGAGTTAATCCCAGGGCTACCCACATTTCGGCTATGGAATGTCCTCACCAGGAGAAAGAGATTTATTTTTCGTCACAGTAAGGACATCTGGCTGCCAGTGGTGTGCACTCGGAGCTGAGCTTGGTGGGGGAGGCACATTTGCGAACCTGCCCAAGGTTGCGGTGTAAGGTACGGAGCAGCCTTGGTTGTGAGAGTCATTCAGAACAAATTAATTCTCCCCACTTCCTTCTGATTGGTTTGGGAATGCAGTACCTAGGGGCGGAGTGGATAAATCGGCACATTAAGAGGATTCCACGGCTGGTGATAAGGACTTCTCTTGTAAATGGTCAATCTTAGCAGACACGGTGTGCTCGGGCACCATTCAGGAATCCTCAAGGAAATGCTGGGTTCCCTCAGTCAGGATGCTCCACTCACTTTTCCTTTTCATTTCTGCTCCAAGAATGATGGCCAGTTTTACATACGTGATGTACTGACGAAACCCTCTACATAAATACAAAGGCAACAACAAAAGATTTTTGAAAAATGATAATAAGAACACCTCTCTTTTTAATTTCCATTAGAGGTGTTGAACTAAGCCACAATGAGCATGGGGATGAATAAATGTATATTAACAACATATGTATTTTGTGGGTGAGGTGGTTGTCCATTTCTACAATAAGGCCGGGGTTTGCTCCCAAATAGAAATGGAGAATGAGCATAGAAGGTGCCAGGTCTCATCCTAGATACTCATTCCTCTTCAGTGTAAGTTTTTACATCCTTGACAGAGTTGCCAGAATCACTATCAATACACCCTCTTAAACTCGAGATCATTTCTAGAGAATCAGCATAAAATAATTCATTCTTTATAAATAATATCAAAGTTGTTTGTTGATTTTCTTTTCCTATTGCTTTTCTGAGCCATGTCCGAATCTCTGGTGGAAATAATTTAAAATATACTGAGGATGTCTGTAAGTTAAAAGGATAATATAGAGATGGTTATTGAATCAGCACATTAGCTGTTAGCCTTTCTATTTGCTTATCATACAATAGGAGCTGCTGTTTACTTTTTATTCTACAAAGGACAGGCCACTTTCTGTCTCCAAACAGTTAAAGGAATTAAATGAGAAATTATTCCAAATGAACTGTACACAGTTTGATTAGCCTAGCTGAGGAATATAGTTTCTGAAAAAAGAGTCATCAACACACCGAGGTCAGATGCATTCTTATTGAATAATAAATTGAAGCCCCAAATGCTGCATGCAGCAGCATGTGTGTGTGTGTGTGTGTGTGTGTGTATATATTCTTTCTTATAATTTCTTGTTAGCAACGCAGTAAGCATTCTAATTGGCTGGATATTTATGACGGGTTATTTTAAAGCTGTCCAGTTTAACATCACAACATGGTAAAGAGGCTCAGTTAAATGGATCTCAAATGATATATACGGGAGGATAGATTTTTATTATACCGATCACAATATAACTTGCTAAGATCTTTATGCCTTAAAAGGCTCCTTCTCATATATATTGTCACTTCATCCTTACCACAGATCTGTGGGGCAGGGGGGACAATGGATGTTCAGACACCAAAAACTGACCTAATGAAAGGATCTATTTCGTAACCTAAAGAGGAACATAAAAAATTATGCAATGAATATATACATATATACATATATGTATGTACCTAAAGTGTGTGTGATTACATAAAAAGGTATTTGAAAATCATAAGCATAAGTCAAATACTTTTGTTACTATGTAATAGAATAAAAATAGTCCGGTATTAGAGATAAAAAAAATCACACACAAGGGCAAGAATCCCAGATTTCAAGGGGACTGAATAAATTTTCCAAACTCTAGCGTAGTCTAGCACCAGATGTGGTTTCCTTCCAAATTGTTTATCAGTTATTTGGGTATATATGGGGGTGTGTGTGTGTGTGTGTGTGTGTGTGTAAAGCAATCTAGAGATCCTTGTTTTCAAAAACATGCCAAGAAAAATATTTTGAAATGAAGTCAAAAATCAAGGTATTGTTCACAGGCTTCTGCATTTTTATCAGTAAGACTGTAAGGCGGTTTTCAAACGGAGGCTTATAAGACAGGTTTCCTGAGGAGTAAAAACATGTTTTGAGCCAAAGTGTAGCCACTTGACTTTACCTTCAAAGTAGTTATTCTATAATCCTTTACACAAATGTGAGGACAGCTCTATTGTGTATCGGTGTATTATTCGTGTTTTACTGAATTTTCCTAGGGAATGAAATTTTAAAAACCGAAAGGTAGATGATGTGAGGAGGTAAAACATTCCCACTGGACAGCAAAGATGTCCACAGGCACCAATCTGTGAGCACCACTCAGCCGCAGGACATATTTCCCGGCCCCGTCCTTAAATGGTATGTGGACAAAGAAGGCAAGACAGGGTCATAAACGAGAAGCGTGTAGCAGCGGATAGGATAAATGATTGACACCACAGGTTGCTAAGTATCATGGATGCTTGTCTGAGTTCTTTCCTTCTTTAAAAATAAATAAGGAGAAGTTAGCAAAAACAATAAAACAACAGATGTGCAAGCCCGCACTTAAAACTCAAGTCTTCCTTCTTCCCTTGTCTTTCCTCGTTCCTTTTCTCCGCCTGACTCCAAGCACACCTTTCCAGCTCATTACTGCAAATCATTTGAATTCCGGCACACAATGTCACCTGCTCTGTAATCTGATTACTTTATGGAGGAATTAGTATGTATATTTAATGTAGAAGGGTTTTAATCTTGATGAAAATAATCCTAAGGAACTGTGATAGGGCCGCTCATATGTCTGGCAGATATGCCAGTAACATGCTAATAAATGACAGCTGATTTATGTATCTGGATTCTTTTATTTATAAAAATAGCAAGTGGACTGATTTTTGATATTAATAATACAAGTGAATCCACTTTGATTAGACTTCTGTGGAGAGCTGTGCATATCCGGCATTACAATTAAATCTTGTGATGTGGAATGGGAATGACATGCTAATGAAGCAAGCCAGTGAGCCTGAACCAAGAGTGTCCAACATCATTATGGGATATCTTAGATGAAGAGTAATTATAAGAGGAACACTGAAATGTCATTAAAAATCTTCACTAAGAGATTTAACCTACTATTTTGTACTAATGCTGGATTTTTTTTTTTTTTTTTTTTTTTAGCAACATAACCGAACACAAAGTTCCTTTTCAGAATTTACAGGAAAAGGTTTTTAAATAGGTCTGGATTTAAGAAAAGATACAATCTAGTGTCCTAATTTAATTTGGTACATCAAAATTCAATGGTGGTATGTAATTGAAATCTCTTTTTAATAATTTCAGATGAATTAGCAATTAGGGCTTGATCCGATTTCCATGAAATTTATTAAAATTGAGGGTTAAAGCCCTTGAAAATTTTTATTCTTTTCACTCCATTAGCACAATACATCTAGTTTAAATGACTCTGTCAGTTAGTATGGTACATTCCTTGTTTATTTATGAGAATTTGTTTCAAGGAAGTTCAAAAGAGGTAACGTCATGCATATTCATAAACTATGGCTTATAATATATGAATCAAGAAAGCTCTCAAAGCTTAAATTCCCTCCCTTTTCGGAAAAAAGAATTGCATGACCCTCACCTTCAGAACCATATTCGCTTCTGAGCGAGTCTCACTCGGGTACTCCCTGTGAGTGACTTCATTGCATCCCTGGCCCCTGAGGGAGGAAGACTTCTTTGTGACAAGTGGCAAGTGGGCACTGCCAAAAGAGGACACGGGAGAGCTGAAACGGTGCCGACTCTCAACAACATGAAATGTGGACTCTGAACACCGACTCCCACTTCATAAATCCAGGAGTGTGAGTACAAGAAAAGGCAACCAAAATCACAGTACCTCTCACACTGCCTTGGTGCCCAGCAGGAAAAACACAGTGCTTCTCAGTGGCAAACAAATACATTACGCACACGCTGAAAGACCAAAAGAAATATGCCAAGCATTTGTTCGCCTTCCCCAGGCTCTTTGTGAAGAACTGCAATTATGCTTAACAAAAAACACCATAGAACTAGTTGGCATCACTCTGAGACATAAATGTGTTTCTGTTCCAAATATGTAGCATTTTCAGAATGTTTGTATGTATTATGTGCAATTTGTTCAGTGTATCATTCTGGGAAAACCAGGTCCTGGCTGGGTAATTATGGGAAGGGTAAACAGTATTTTCTGACTGTGAGCTTCCATTTCTAAAGTTGTAGCAAAAACTCTTATTATTTACCTTTTTGAGGAAACATTACCAACACAGGCCTTGCCTACATGCCTTCCTCAAATTTGATCTTTACAAATGAGATCTCCTCATTGTTTAATAAAATGGGCCCCCTGGAGGAACCTGTGTGGAAAATGGCTGTCTTTCAAGGAGACTGGGAATGAGTACAGGATCTCTTAGCTCATGAGGGTTCTATAAAGGAAATAACACTGACTCTCGAAAACCCTTATTAGAAAACCCCGGGAGTTTCTAACTTGGTTAAATTTTATTCAACAGGTCCCTGTTCTGTGCCTGCATGATTTAGTGTAGGACACGTGCACATCAGTGATACTTCACCATAATATTGTAAGGGCCAAGAGAGACATGCCCATGGTGCTATGGGAGTAGCGTGAGCAGATGCCTCCTCCAGGCATCCTGGAGGAGGACATGCTGAGCCAGGGATGGCCAAGATGAGTGGTGACAGACCAAGATTAAAAGGGCCTGGCAGGCAGAAGGAAAAATATGACCAAGACTCAGAGCCCTGAACCTGAGTGGTGTGTGTAGAGACGTTGGAGATGGCAACCGGCAGGGGTGGGAAATAATGCAAGGGCCTTATTAGCGCACAGGCCAAGGTAGGAATAGCGACAGAAGAAGCAAAAAGTAGGTGTAAGGGCCAGGTCCTGGACAGCCTTATATATCATGCTAAGCAAATGAGACTTTATTCTGTAAGTGGTGAACAGCCACTGAAGGATTTTAAGCCCCAGAGAAGTATGGTCGGACACGCAGTTTCGGTCAGTCACTCACTTTGCTCCCTCCACCTTTGCTTGAATATTATGCCCCTTGAATGCCCTTTCTCAGACGCAACAGATTCAGTTTCAAGTAGTTTTATGACTCTAATGGAAATTCAGCAGTGTTTCTACCCAAAATGAATAGCATTTTGAAGATTATGGAGCTACCATGGGTTCTCACAATGCCAGTTCTGTTCATCTTGCAACACTGCTCCAGCTTCTTCAGTGTACTTTCCATTCACAACTGTTCTAAGGATTTTAGATGTTCAAAAAAAAGCAAGACAAACCTGAAATGGGCCAAATTCCAAGACAGTGAATCTGGACATAGCGGAAGCCTTGCCACTGAAGCCGATTCTATAGATGAGACCTTCGGGGACACAAACATTTTTGCCCCAAAACCCCTCCAGAAAGAAGGAACACAAGAGGCTCAACAGGGAAATGGCTATAAATTTGCAGAGCTGAATTGCTAATGCTGTTTCCCACAGCAATCATCTGATTTCAGCAAGATCACTTCTGAACATTGCAAACCAGTTTGGGAAGCTTGGCAGAAAGAGGGCAGACAGGAGTGAACAGAAAAAAAACCAGAGAATAAAGAAGACAACACTGAGAAAAACAGAAGTCAAACAACAAGACAGGTTAAAGAGCAAAAGACAACTGTCACCTGTGTTACCAATGACCTCCAGTAAGTCATTCTTGGGAGCGTTAAATGCCTGGGCTTTCTATTATTATTATTATTATTATTATTATTATTATTTTTAATTTTTGCCCAGGCTTTTTAATATGAAATATTTTCTGCCTCCACCCAATTTTCATTTTATTTATGGTTAACAAGCTAAGAAGTCTAAGAAAATTTAATGCACTTAATTCATAAAGGAAATGACATATAGTGGCCTGTGGAATGTCATTCAAGCCCTTTTCTGCCACTGGAGGGCTTTATCAAATTCTGCTTGGATTTTTCCACCTGGTCTCCTTGTCTAGAGGTTCCAAGGTAGAAGTTCCTAAGTAATTTCTCGATGGTGGGGGAGAGAGACGGAATGGAAAGGAAATACGGCAAGGCTTGACAATATTATCCAACTACTGAAAATGAAGAACAGAAGGAGGAAAAAGAGAGAAGAATAAGCAAGGAGACCCTCACAAATGACACAAGAGCCAGAGTAAGTTGAAGCATAAGGTAGATAGAAAGAGCCCCTTTTCAGTAGCTCCAAATGAGGCAGCCGTCTCTCCCCGTCACCCACCTCCTTCCTTCCTCATCTCCCTTCTTCCACTGAGTCAACCATATTTAGTTTCTTAAGGATTTAACTAAGAAATTGTAGTCAGAGGATATTTGATTAGGGAACTATAAGATCCAAGAGAGAAAACTTAAGTTCAAGATACCAGATATATTTGGAACTATATAAACAACTGACTTTGCTTTATATATATATATATACACACACACATACACATCAAGGGCAATACATGTGGATTTATAACATATTTTCAAAACTAATTATTGCTTCTTTTTCATGATAAAATGCCATTTCCTACTCACTTAATAAGTGTAAAATATGAATTTATAATTTCAGCAATAATCATTTTGTCAGTAATGAGAGCAATTAACATTTCACACCAAACTGATGATATTAGTAAAAAATAAAGGAGATGTGATCTATTTAGATTTAACTGAAATTCACCCATAGGGAGAGAGGCCAATTAGGCACCGCATATACACTGCATCCCACCTTTTTCTTCATTGCCTTTTGATTTTTACAAAAAAGTCCTAAACTGACTTCCTCTTACATTAATGGAAACTACATTTTTATTCGAAGGAAATGACATCAACTGGAAGCAGAATTAAATCCTCAGAAGTCAACTAAGAGGAAAAACTAATTAATCATATTTTCCCAACACTGATAGGACACTAACAAATGGTATCCTCCCCAAAACGCATTTTTTAAAAACTCTTTTCCTCATCAATATGTATTGAGTACTCCTTATGTGTCAAATAAAATCTTAGAAACTAAAGAGGAGGAGGAAAACATAAAAGGACTTTGTGTCACACGAAAAATGCCATATATTCATTATACCATTTATTCCTAGGCACAGAGGAAGATGATGACATTTCTCAGTTTCCTTCAGGTATGGCTCTGTGACTGAGTTTTGGCCAACAGTATTTTGGCAGAAGTGATGCTAACAGCTTCCAGTCCTGGCCCTTAAAAACCTCCCTCAGGGGCGCCTGGGTGGCTCAGTTGGTTAAGCATTTGCCTTTGGCTCAGGTCATGATCCCTGGGTTCTGGGATTGAACCCCACAGCCGGCTCCCTGCTCAGCGGGGAGTCTGCTTCTTCCTCTGCCCCTACCCCCCTGCTCGTGATCTCTCTCTCTCTCTCACACTCTCTCTCAAATAAATAAATAAAATCTTAAAAAAAAAACAAAAACAAAACCATCTCCCTCATGACCTCCTAGTTCTTACTTCTTTCTTGGGGGCTACACATTTCAGAGAGCACAGCTATAAAATGGAAGGGGCTCACTCCATCTCCATCAGACTGTGAGGCAAAAGCAACTTCTATTGTGTCAAACCACTGAGATTTGGGGGTTTATTTGCCACCACTGAATAGCCTTTCCCAATCCCATATCTGGAGTATAAAATGGTAACAATGAAAACGGGTAAGATAATACGGGAATGTAGAGATAAAGTATTATCTGTGGACAGCAAGAGAGAAAGCACCTATTGCCTGTGGACTCCACCAGGGACGGCATCAACAGGAGGTGCTACTTCACATCGCTCTCAGATTCTGGTAGGAGTTTGCAAAATAGAGTAACACAAAATGAGAGATTGAAGGAAATGATCCACCATTGCTGAAATATCCTTCATTATCAAGTAATGCCTTGACGTTTCCTCAATCAAAGGCAGCTAAAAGAGAAGGAAATAAAAAATGATTTTATATGGACTCTGAGAAACAAACTGAGGGTTCTAGAGGGGAGGTGGGGAGATGGGTTAGCCTGGTGATGGGTATTAAAGAGGGCACGTACTGAATGAAGCACTGGGTGTTATGTGCAAACAATGAATCATGGAACTCCATATCAAAAACTAATGATGTAACGTATGGTGGTTAATGTAACATAATAAAATAAAATTTTTTAAAAAAGAGGATGAGATGGAGAAGAATCTTGAAAGGGATTTCAAAATAATGAAAATATTTTATTTCCTGTGTAGCGTGGCTGGTAATAGGTATTCATAGTATTATTAGACTATGTGATTGATTAAATATGATATATATGTATATATGTGTATATATGGGAATATAAATATTATTTTGCATCTTTTTTTTTTAAGATTTTATTTATTTATTTGACAGAGAGATAGAGAGCACAAGTAGGCAGAGAGAGAGGGAGAAGCAGACTTTCCATTGAGCAGGGAGCCTGACGCGGGGCTCGATCCCAGGACCCCGGGATCATGACCCGAGCCGAAGGCAGCCGCTTAACTGACTGAGCCACCCAGGCGCCCCTATTTTGCATCTTTAAAAAAAACTATTTTAAGAGCTACATTTAACATTGTGCCAAAACAACACAGGATTACCGTTTAGCCTACTTAACTAGAAAATTGATTTGGCCAGACAATACGTTTACTATGTAATCTTACGGCACTTTTATTATGATTTCATGATAAAAAACACTGAGCAGTTTGCTCAGAAATGTCAAAACTCTCTCCAAAGTAGAACGTATTGATTAGTAAGGGATCCTTCATGCCCAGTATCTAACTGGTGCTATTTTAAAATGCAAGCTATTTCCTGATAGCTCAGTAGGTTTCAAGGTTAATGTAGTAATACCACCATCTATAGTTGCCAGGAGAAGCTGGAGCCATTTATACTGAATATCTTAATGTAGATGTACAAAGTTTCCCCCAAGATGAAACAAAAACCAAGCAGCAGAAAATCCGAACTCGTTTACTATTCAGAGAAAGTAGTGTGTTCTGCACTGGTCTCTTCTTCTGAGAAGGTATGAGGCGAAGGTTTTGCTGTGAATTGTCAAATCTGCTTTTCTAGAAAGGATGTTTGAGTTATAGAAAGAAGAACCTGTGAATTTGGGGAAAAAATGAAGAAAACCATATTAGGAACAAATGAAGAATGTGTCAAGGGTCTTATCACTGGACGGCAATGGATAACCATCCTCAAGGTGCAACATATGAGGGTATTGAGTTAGAGGAACATAAAGATTGCAATGAAAAGATTCAGAGCATTGGGAGATCTTTGAGGAGCTTGATCTGTGGAGACCACATTATAGCTCTATAAATTCAAGGCGAAATGAATGGCGGTTCTGCAAGTTTGAGGCGTGAATCATTTCTAAGGGGGACTTGTCGGGATGCAGTTAGTTCTGAGCGCTGTAGGTGAAGGCATGGCTTTTTCCTGAATGAAGTGGACCAGGCAGAAGTGTTAGCCCTAGTAAAAACTGTAAAAGCACTAAGTAGACCTCAAAGTTAAATTTATGGTTAGGACTTTTAATTGAAGATTTTCAACATAATGACCAACCTGTGCACTTATGAATATTCCTACTTGAATAGAAGTGTGTCAGATATTTCCAAGAAGAAAATGAAGATAAAGCCAAGCCCAGGAAGAGTCTTCTCTTGAAAAAATCACGAAGTGGCCCCAGCGACTTAGGGCATAAGAAACAGAAAGCTAGCAATGTGATTAGAATAGTGTGTTTGACTGCACGACTTCTGCATTATAATGATCTTCAATTTTCTTCTCTTTCCATTACTATCACCTTATTAACTAAAATATTTCTGCAGATATTGTTGCTGAGATCCTTTAAGTTTCTTGACACCAGACATACATGATCCACCTTTGGTTTGGAAATTAGGAAAGATGGCAACATGAAGGCTGAGGCCATTTACCAGCTTTAGAAATAAAGTGGAAGTAAAATACTGAAACATATTCTTCCTTTTTTTTTTTTTTTTTTTTTAGTATACATAGATCCTCAGGTGTCCTTGAGCAGTCTGCCTTGATCAGGGGCACATGCACCTGTTCTGGGATACAGAAACTGTCCCCCAGGTAGTACTCCTTCAATTTAAGTTCTTAATATTTGCCCTTTACTACCCATATCATAGCAGGATTCCTTGAAACCTATGAATGCCTTTGGAAAAAGCGTACTTAAAAACAGTTCTTATAACTAAGTAGAGTTAGCAATGTGACTGTTTTAATTAAATGAAGACTATAACCAAGAGGCCTATTTTTTTTCCTGTATCATTCTATATCTCACTAAACTTAACACAAATGTGCAAAGACTCTTGTTAAAATATTTGATGTGCACTTCTTTTAATGATTCTGATGTTTCAGGATCAATTTATGGTTATATATTTTTTAAAGGAAGATTTCCTCATTGACTGCCCCAGCCCCACTTTCCATTACACACCAACACTGTTCCTACGAGGATCTAGGAGAGGCTTATAAGTGTTCTGGGCCACTAATAAAGAGTGCTTTAATACCTAAGAAGGGCACATTAACACCTGTGAACAGAAGCTCAGCAAAAGCTCTGGGCATGAGGAGATGTCCTGCTAAATGGGCTAGAGTCAGTGCTGGCCATGATCCAATGAGGGCCTTTGCTCAACAGCAATAAAAAGATCAGTTGATGGGGTTTGGCTCCAAGGGCAAGGAACTCTATGGATTCTATCTCAGCTTCTCCAGCATATTTGACGTCTCCCTCTTTATTATGGTAGAAAGTCTAAGTGGGGGCCCCTGGGTGGCTCAGTCATTAAGCGTCTGCCTTCGGCTCAGGTCATGATCCCAGGGTCCTGGGATCGAGCCCCACATCAGGCTCCCTGCTTGGCGGGAAGCCTGCTTCTCCCTCCCCCACTCCCCCTGCTTGTGTTCCCTCTCTTGCTGTGTCTCTCTCTGTCAAATAAATAAATAAAATCTTTAAAAAAAAAGAAAGAAAGAAAGTCTAAGTGGCACACCCCTTGAGGCTTTCCCTTTTGATTTGCCAGAGCATAGATTGGGAGTCAAAGGAAACCAAATGCTCTGTATTCCTGCCCTAAGGATCCTAATTCTCCCCAACACTATGAGGAATAGTCTTGACTAAGGAAGGTTATGGAAGGGGGAGAGGTACCTATAGACTAGAGTTTCCATATTTTATCTCACCATATCTTTAGGATGTGATGTAAACTATGGCTATCTACTTCCCTTGGGGTAAAGCATGTATTTGAAGCCTTTGGAATGCCAGGTGTTCTGGACAACTCTCTCCTTTGGTTCAATGCTATTTATCTGTGTAGGATCACTTCTTATAAAATACACTCCATCAGGACAAGTAAGCTTTCCCTTTCTCCTATGTCAGTGGTTCACAAACTTTGCTGCACATTAGAATCACCGGGGGAACTTTGAAAATTCCCCCTCATACCAATTAAGACAAAATGTCAGTGGGTGGAATCTGGTATCAGCAAATTTTCAAGATCCATGGGAAATTCCAGTGTATAGCAATGGCCTAGTAGTTAGTGGAAGGTTTCGGTGTGATAATCAGGCGGAGGAGCTTTCTGATAAAGGAATTAGTGGTGGAAAAGTCTACAGTAATTGGCACTGAAGGAAGCAAAGGAAGAATGAGATGAAGAGGCAGGGCTTTAATGGCAGGTGGTCCTGGAGAAATGGGGGTGGGGGATGGGAGTGGTACCCATTGGTAGTCTTAATTCATGGGAAGAAATGTTCTTCTTTTTCCCCAAGTGTCAATACGTGATTGGGAATCAATGTTAAAATAGTGTCATTGGTTGAATTGTGTCCCCCTAAATTGATATGTTGAAGACTTAACTCCCAGTATCTCGGAATGTGACTGTATTTGAAGACAGGAAGTATGAAGAGGTGATTAAGTTAAAATGAAGCCCCAGAGTGTGCCCGAATCTGACCTGACTGGTGCCCTTAAAGGAACAGGAAGTTTGGACACACAAAGAGATATCACTGGTGTGTGTGCACAGATAGAACCATGTGAAGATACAGCAAGAAGGCAGCCTTCTATAAACCAAGAGAGGCTTCAGAGGAAACCACCCTTGCTGGCACTTTGATCTTGGACTCCCAGTTCCCAGAATTGTGAGAAAACACATTTCTGTTGGTAAAGCCACCCAGGCTGTAGTATTTTGTATGGCAGCCCTAGGAACTAATATCCAGAGTATAAAAAGTGATGGCATAATAAACATTTCAGATGCTTTTAAGTATAGATTTCATTGAATTACCAGTGCAACTTATCTTAATCTAAATAATTTTCCTAATGCTTTTCAAGCAGTCATGAAACTGTTTCCTGCAGTGAGCATAAGCTGTTTCTCAACTGTCATGTTTTGGACAGCTCCTTACCTAGTAAATCCTGCCCCAACTTCAAGGTCCTGTTCTAAGTTATTCTCTTCCAGGAAGTCTTCCCAGATCCCCCAAACGCTCGGTGCTCCCTTCTTTGCCTGAACCCATGGGACTAGTGATCTATGTCATAAAATTGGCTCCTAATCATAAACTGATCTTTGCCATCTCAAGTGTTGTTGCCACATCTGCCATTTAACTTTCCATACGTTTTGATCTTGCTTCTCCTACCAAATTATAAACTCCTTTTGCAGAGGGACCATAACTGTTAATTTTCTCTATAATATCTGACAAGGTTCTTCCAGAAATATTGATTGATAAGTAATTGAGAGGGTTTCTACAGACACTATCACACTTTGTACCTGAGCTTAATTAAATCTCAAAAGATCAAAGACAGGATAGAAAGATATTCTTTCTATAATGACTGTGTCACAATCAGCTATCAGCATTTTAACATTGATGAGCAGTCACGAGTGACTTTGAGACCCGTAAATGGTTATTTTCTAATTCCAAGTGAAGTTAAGAGATGATGGAGAAAAAATATAACCTAAAGGTTATGGATAGTGATCTTTTTTTACCTGGAAACACTCCAGTGAGCAGAAGGAAAGCATCTCCTACAAACAAGACGGGGACTGCTGCTAATGACTAGATTTAAAACTTCAAAATCTTCCTAATTAGACCCTATTCTAGTACCACTTGATAAAGTTGTGTTGGAGAAACACTGTCATTGCACATTTTCAGATGACATAATCCGTCACAGCTCAGCGAGTCATAACATTAGCTAAAAAATTCTAGGATTAAGTCACCATATTTTATTGAACAATAAGGTAGAACTGAATTATTCTTACCCTGATTTTTAACGATTTGCCCATGGGTCTCTGAATGTTTTGTGGTGTGATTTTAAACATAGGATGATGATCAAGACAAGACAAAATAATTTGCTAGGGGTCAGAGAAGATAATGAGTCAAATTTTGAAGATCTATCTACATAATACCCTTCATATATTAGGTGCCATCATATGTGAAGTATGAATGGTGTCAATAATTGGCCCTCAATTTAAAAATCAGCCTTCCATGCAACGTATGAGCTACTGTTTACTCTTGTATTTGTCTTTTTTAAGTTTGCTTTAATAACAAAGTTTTGGGGAAGGAAAGAGAGTACTGGAGGAGTGTCAGTCTTGACCAATTTTTGTTTTTCTTCTCTGTATCAGCTCATTATTGCTGTGTAACAAAATCTCTCCGTCTCCTACTGAAATGTTTATTCAGTGCACGCACCCCGGTAAGCTTCAGGATGGCTGATCTAGGTGGGCTCATGTGGGCAGCTCTGCGAGTTCGCTGGATTGCCCATGCATCTCCTCTCCTCTTGGGTAGCCCATGTCTGTTCTCAGGGTAATAAACGGTGCCAGAGAGCAAGCCTAGTCACATATGTGTAATCGCACCTCTGCATATGTCACCTCCGCTAACATTCTTAGCAAAGCAAGTCACACTGCTGGACTCAGAATCTATGGGCTAGGACATACGCTGTAGTGGGAGAAGCTCTGAAGAGACATGGCAAAGGATGTAGATACAAGGAAGGACGAAGAACTGGGGACATTACACCAATCTACCACATCCTTGTTGTTTTCCATTCCTTATTAATCCACTCATTAGAAATTTGCTGGGTGTACTAAAAACCTCATATTCAGGGTGAGATTCCCGCCTTCTATTTGCCTACCATTTTGTAAACAGCTTTTCTGTATCTTGGGGGAAGTGTATTCAAATCCCCATTTGAAATGGCAAGACAAACAGATAAAGCAGGGGCTGCATGTGGCACGGAGCTGCCATTTTTCTCGTCACGGTGGGTAAAGAACATCTGGATGGCAGTAGCAGCAGGCGCTTTCCACCGGTTGCCAGGTTCAAGTGCTCACGCACAAGCTGCACTGGGACTGTGGCATAAAGATAAATTTCTGGCATTTATTTTTATTTACTTTTTTTATTGCGGTTAGAAGGCTAATATGAGATTTACCCTTTTACCACACATTTAAGTACACACTACAGCACTGTTACCTACGGGTGCTGCGTGCTGTACAGATCTCTAGAACTTAGTCGTCCTCTGTAACTGAAACTTTATACCCACTGAAAAACTCTCCCTTTCTCCCTCCCCTCAGGCCTTGGCATTGACCCTTCCAATCTCTGTCTCTATGAGTTTGACCACACTAGGTACCTCATATAAGTGGAATTATGCAGTATTTTTCCTTCTGTGAATGGCTTATTTCACTTAGCATAACGTCCTCCAAGTTCATCCCTGTTGTCACATATGGCAAGATCTCCTTTTTTTGAAGACTGAGTACTATTCCACCGTATTTCTATACTATATTGTCTTCATCCACTCCTCTGTTGATGGCATTTATTTTGTTTCCATATTTTGGCTATTATGAATAATGGCATAATGAACATGAGAGTGCATATATCTTTTCAAGATCCTGATTTCAGGGGTGCCTGGGTGGCTCAGTCGGTTACATGTCTGCCCTCAGTTCAGGTCATGATCCTAGGGTCCTGGGATCGAGCCCCGCATCAGGGAGCCTGCTCAGCCAGGAGTCTGCTTCTCCCTCTGCCCCTTCCCCCTGCTAATGCTCTCTCTCTCTCTCTCTCAAATAAATAAAATCTTTTAAAAAATTTTAAAAAAAGATCCTGATTTCAATTCTTTTGAATATATACTCAGAAGGAGAATTGCTGGGTTGTAACGGTAATTCTATTTTTAATTTTTTGAGAAAGTGCCATTCTGTTTTTCATAGCAGCTATACCAGTTCACATTCCCATCAACAGGGTATAAGAATTCCAATGTCTCCACATACTTGCCATTTGTTATCTCTTGTTATGTATATATTTTTTATGATAGTCATCCTACGGGTATAGGGTGATATCTCGTTGTGGTTTTGATTGGCGTTTCCCTGATGATTAGTTTTGAGCATCTTTTCACATACCTCTTGACCCCCCCGTATGTCTTCTTTGGAGAAATGTCTATTCAAGTCCTTTGTCCATTTTTTTTTTAAAGATTTTATTTATTTGACAGAGAGAGACACAGTGAGAGAGGAAACACAAGCAGGGAGAGTGGGAAAGGGAGAAGCAGGCCTCCCGCCAAGCGGGGAGCCCGACGCGGGGCTCGATCCCAGGACCCTGGGACCATGACCTGAGCCAAAGGCAGACACTTAACAACTGAGCCACCCAGGAGTCCCATCCTTTGTCCATTTTTAAATCAGATTGTTTGTTTGTTTGCTATTGAGGTGTAGGAATTCCTTATATGTTTTGGATACTAATCTCTTATCAGATATATAGTTCAGACTCTTTAACAAAGGGTATTGGGAAAACTGGATATCTACATGCAAAAGAATGAAATTGGATGTTTATCTTATACCGTACACAAAAATTAATTCAAAATAAACTAAATATGTAAACATAAGACCTTGAACTATAAAACTCCCAAAATAAAACATAGGGGAGAGGTTTCTTGACATTAAGTTTGACAATGATTTTTTGGATATGACAGCAAAAGCACAAGAAACAAAAGCAAAATTAGATAAGTGGGACTACATCAAACTAAAATGCTTCTGCACAGCAAAGGAAACTATCAACAGAGTGGAAAGGCAACCTACAGAATTGAAGAAATATTTGCAAACCCTGTATCTGGCATTTACCATTTGGCTGGGATGGTAGTGGCCTCCTTAACAGGACAGTTCTGTATCAGCGACTTGGGCAGGTTTCCCCAGCCTTCTCAAAGGTTCTGTGAGCTCTCCAGAATTCTTTCTGTTTCAAGTAGCCAGAATGGATTCTGTGAACACTGACTGCTACTCTAAGCAGCTACTTCATGTAGAGCAATTAATTAGACTTTATGGAGATAGGAGTTAAAATTCTTTGGGTCCAAGCGACAGAAATCTGAATTTATTTGAAGGCTCTTGGGATAGCTTACAGAATGATGGAATGTCAACAAAAGAACTAGGCCTGCAAAGAGAAGGAATTAGAAAATTTCCGAGTATTCAGAGAGTAAAAACTCAAGGCACCAGCACTTGGATAAATTATCTCTAATTCACATCTGTTACTTATACATTCTGCTGAAGATTCCGTTTTGGGATAGTGAATCCAACTAGCTTCACTTGGATCTCATGCCAATCCTTGAATAGGGGAGGGAAGGAAGGTTTATTGATGTCCCCCTTCAAGACTCCACCTATTTGATAGTGGTAATTCCTCAAAAGGAAATAGAGATGCATTATTGGGAGAAGAGGAAATGACTTCTATGTGGCCAAAAACCAACAAACAAAAAAGACAACAACAAAAACCCAAAGCAAAACAAAACTGAAAGATGAGTACAACTTTGTATCTGTCCTTGGAAAGTTTACAATTTTAGTAGAAAAGATTAGACACCCAATCTTCACTTATTATTCAATAATAAGGACACAAGTCATTGGACTTAGGGTCCACCTTAAATTAGTATTACCTTATCTCATTATATCTACAAAGATCCTATTTCCAAAGAAGGTCACAGTCTGAGGTTCTGGATGGACATGAACATTGGGAGGACACTATTCAAGTTCCTATATAGCCTCAGACTTTAGAATGAGTTTATCTGAGGTAAAAATCAGCCCCCCCAAATAATTTTCTCATGCAGATGCAATATAAATGTATTCTTTTTAGATGATCTAAAATTATTGTGACAAGAATATGCATGTGATCATTAATAATCAAGTATGGATATGATGTTGGCATATCTTAATCATATATGGAAAAATATCTACTTTAGATATATGTTCTCATATATACACATGATTCTTGCTATGACTGCACTCAAAGTCTATTTTCTGAAACAGTCTTTCTATTTGAGCACTGTACAGTCATATAAAGAATATATTCTCTGTATTAGTTTAATGGTAACATTAATTTTTGGGTCACAGAGAAATAAAGTAAACCTAGGGAGTGATTCTTCATAGGTTTATAAATTCTACCATGCTTAGACAAATTAAGCTGTTTTCCACTGATTTATGTAAAGTGTAATTAACAAATTAATACATATGAAGATAATAGAAAGCACCAAGCAATAATGGAGTTTTGTTGTGTTTTTGAAAACTACTGAAAGTAATGGCAAAGCTAATCTGGTATAAATTTCTTTTAATTAAATAGTGTTCAGAATAACAATTTTTTTCTCCATTCTACCTCATACTATTCTTGCATGTTTTTCATCTTCACATACTCAGGAAGTGTTCTTCCTTCTATTCTATTCTTCTTCTATTCTATATTCCCTCTATTTTCTGTATAGCATCATATTTATTAATTATAGAGCAACTGGACTATGAAGTTAGAATAATGTTTTAGTAAGACCTGTTGCTTTAAAGCCAAAAGCTATTTCCAAATGCTATATTGTTCATTTCAAGTGTTAAACATTTTCATTGTTTTAACCAGTCAGGTATGTTCTGGGTGGTAAAAACTCATTATTATAAGGCAAATCATAAAATACCAGCAAACATAGGCAGCATAATTTAGGACACTGTTTATGTGGAGAAGTGATACTATTTATTAATTCATTGTAATCTGTATAAATGCACTCAAGACTAGATTATAAATAGAAATACAATTACAATAAGTAATAAATTTAAAAGCTTTCTTAATAATTGTTTATTTGAATGTATCAAAAGGCAAATGGGATGAAATAAGTCTTGCTGCACATTGTTTTTACTTCTGAAAGACTGAGAACTGAGACCTCTCAGGTGGCACAGCTTCTGAAATCTTATATTTAACAAACGCCATGATATTGAATTGTAGGTGAACACTGCCTTTTTCTGTCTCATCTTGAGTCTTAGTCAGTTGTAACCCTATTTGGTGGGGGCTTCCCATGGTTTACAATGACCATAAACAATTTTGGGTGGTCTCAGGCCCATTTAGACTTCCAGGCCTGTCCCTGAATAGATCTGGCCTCCCCAGTAACATTCATTCTTGCTGGATGAGACCCAGGACTAGCATAGGCTTCCTGGAACTCCTCTGAAGGAGAGCAGACTCCTCCAGCTCTCTCCAGCTTGACTTCACTGCATTTTTTCCAACACACCAGGCTTCTGGAGCTCTTCACTCCATGACCCATGGTATTTTGTAGAACATTCCCTTCAAGACCCTACAATGCCTTGTCAAATGACAGATTTTTTTTTTCCCATACAGACAGCTAAATCATCCTTCCTGGATAATAGTGGTGTGAAACTGAGATAGTAAGGTGACCATGCATATAGAGTTAAATGGGCACCTGGAACATTAGTGAGGACATTTCTGATTAAATACATCTACCATGAAATGCCTTTAGCCTTGACCGGTGCCAATAAATCATTATTTCTTAACAGCATATGAAATTCCTGCACAGGTTGCTGGGTTTTGTCCTCAACAGTTCTCTTCCCTCCTCCTACTACAGAAGGGAAAGACTTTCTCTAGAAATTACTCAGAATATTCCTCAATAACTGGAGGATGAACAGCAGGCATAGAAACAATGAAAAAGTAGAAAGCTGCTTGTTCTCTTTCCTTATTTCTCCTTCAACATTTTAATATGAATTATAGAGATTCTTGGGCTTCTGTCCCAGAAGATTTACAATTCAAAGCAAAGGAAAATCTTCCCTTCCCTGTTTAAACAAACAAAAACAGTTCGAACCTATTCTTCTACCTGTTGGGCAATTTTGTATTATGTTATTTTGACATTAATTACACATAAACATCAAATATTTTATTTATTACTTTTTGCCTTCAATGCCCTTGATTTTTTTTTTTTAATATTTTGTATCTCTGTCTCTTTTTCTCACGTCCTCTGTTCTGTGTGATTTGCTCAATATTTTCTTTTCACCTTTGTGCTGATTTGTTTTTGTAATTTCTGCTTTAAATTTTCATCAACTCTTTCTTATTCTATGATTGATCCTTTTTCTTAGCAGCCTGTTCTTGTTATATGGATGCTATATTTTCTTCAATCTCTATAGAATTGCAATTTTTTTTAAGTTTATTTTATTTTACTTTTTTTTAAGATTTTTTTTTTTAATTTATTTGACAGAGACACAGTGAGAGAGGGAACACAAGCAGGGGGATTGGGAGAGGGAGAAGCAGGCTTCCCACAGAGCAGGGAGCCCAATGCAGGGCTTGATCCCAGGACCCTGGGCTCATGACCTGAGCCGAAGGCAGATGCTTAATGACTGAGCCACCCAGGGGCCCCTAAGGTTTATTTTCTTCCCTAAATTATCCATTTTCCAGCATCTGTTGTTTCCTGCTTATTCATCTCTTTCTCTTTTATGCTGCCAATTGTCCTCAAGTGATTGCTAACACATGGTTTTGTCTTCATGCACCTGAATGAAGGAGTGGATGACCAGTCTAGGTAACTGTCATATGGTTTCTATATCTGATTCACATTCTTCCCTGAAAAAGAGAAATGACTGCCAGTTCTGGCTGTGAGGCCAAGGTGTAGGGACTGGCAGACTTTTTACCTGAGGGTGTATGGATCTCTTCTCAACTAGCCATTACTAATATGAGGAAGGCCCTGATCCAAGATAGCAACTCTAACACTAGCCTCCCTGGTAGACCATACCATGTCTTTATAAAGGAGTAATCTTCAAAAGGGACAACTTCACCTCAGAGTACACAACTTGTTTGTTGGGGTAATGGAAGAAAGTATAGGCATATTTCTGCAGAAAGTCTCACTAATTAATATTTTCCCAATAAAATGTCTCTTGGTTTATATACCCAATCTTCATAGAACTTTCATCTCTATCAATTCAACATTCTTGGCCAATATTTTACATGAAAAAAATATATTTATGCACCTAAAATTCAACACCTTTTCAACCAAATGATGGGAAACATCTTGAGATACATTTAAATATAATTGGTAAAATCTTAGAATCACATGTAGATGTTTTTTAAAAGCTCTCAAGTGTCAACAAAAGGAATGTATATCTACACTGAAGCTCAGAGTACATATTACTATACTCAAAGGAGCTATGTTAGTAACTACATTTTTCAGATATCAAAAAATGGTATTTTCAGCATTTTACATTAAGAATTTATTATTTATATGTAGTTAGTTTACTATGTTTTAGTTACACTTTAGGAAATTGATTGAGAGTTTTGAGTTGACACATTATAATTATTCTCAGTTAAATAAGGAGACTATGCCCAGGATTAATATTTTCACATTGAACATCAAATTTTTCAGACATGTATTCTAATGTTAATCGAAAGAGTCCTATGTTAGAATTTTTGTTTGGAATTTTTTCTGATCCTTCTTAAGAATTCCTATTTTATGTTTTACGATGCAGATGATATATTAGTATAGCATACAAATATGTAATTCAGAAAAATAAATAATGATGTATCTGTGAGCTAGGCTGAGAAAATGCGTTTTTTTCAGTTCTATGGTAGAAATGGGTGGTAGATTACTATACTGGAGGTTATCTTTCTAAATCTAACATGGAGGGGCACCTGGGTGGCTCAGTTGGTTAAGCGACTGCCTTCGGCCCAGGTCATGATCCTGGAGTCCCGGGATCGAGTCCCGCATCGGGCTCCCTGCTCGGCAGGGGGTCTGCTTCTCCCTCTGACCCTCCTCCCTCTCATGCTCTCTGTCTCTCATTCTCTCTGTCTCAAATAAATAAATAAAATCTTTAAAAAAAAAAAAATAAAAATAAATCTAACATGGAAACCAACAGCACTATGGTAGAGGCAGACATAGAGATGAGGATGGTCAACAGTGGACATCAGAGATATTCTTCAGTCCATTCTATTGGTTTCTGCCCCTTTTCCCCATCCTGTTCTCCTCATCTTCCACTTCTGAATACTTGGCTGTGAAAAATTGCTTTTGCTTCTTCTGACTTTGTCTCTCTACTGTTCTTTCCATTCTGATTTATCCATTATTATGACCCTTACCAGATACTCATTTTTGGTTGGCTTCTATCTCTAACCCACTACCTCACACCAACACTGAATTTTAGTGAGTTTATGAATTTATTATCTTCTGGACTGCGTTAATGTTATTCAAGGTGTTTGGGGGATGGTAGAGATGTAATTGTGTGGCTTGGTCCTCTCCTCAAGACAGATTCCTAGGCTCCAGAGAACCCAACAAGACATGATCATAACTTGCTTTGCAGACCCTCAACCTGGAGTGCCAACAGCTGTGCACACTCAAAGAGCTAGAAAGACTCCTCCCCACGACACTCCCCTCCTAATTTGAAGGCACTATTAATATCAAACTTAGGTTCACCAAAATGTTCCTTTATGCTGAGGCAAAATTTCTACTCAAAGATTCAGCAGCTGAATATCAGTAGTAATTATGTCTTATGCAAAGAAAAATTTTTTAAAAGTCAGTCTACTGCCAAGAAGAGCACATTTATGGTAATGGGGGTGATTTGTAGATAAATTCTATGCATGTCAAATTTAGGAGTAGGCTTCAACCTGAGAATTTTAGAGAATCATTTCAAGGAACCACAGAAAGATCGAGGATACCAAAATAGAGCAGACAAGGCCAAATCTGATGCAGTGAAAAATAATCAGGAATCATGCCATTTTTGGCTCCTCCATCAGCATCTTTGAAGAAAGAGATGTTGTCCATTTTCTTTTTTGTTTTTTTTTTTTTAAGATTTTATTTATTAGAGAGAGAGAGAGAATAAGTACTAGTGAGGAGAGAGGCAGAGGGAGAAGGAGACACAGACTCCCCGCTGAGCAAGGAGCCCGAGGTGGGGCTTGATGTGGGGCTCGATTCCAGGACCCTGATATCATGATCCGAGCCAAAGGCAGACGCTTAACCAACTGAGCCACCCAGGTACACCAATACTGTCCATTTTCAAATGAAAATCTATGGCTTGAAACCTTCTCCTATAGTTGAATCCCCAACCCAGTGTTTATTTGTGTAGATACAACCTGAATGACCCAATTCATTTCTGATTCATTTAATTTGAACAACTGCATAATCACACTACAAGAATAGAGCCTTGAGGGGTTAAAAGGTGAGTGGAGAATGTGGGGGAGTTGCAGCTAATTTCAATGTAAGATGGGCAATTAAATCAAGTATGACTTGGTCAGCAGAACTGCATGGAAAGACAAGTGACTTATAAATAGAATTTCAAGGTGGGGGAAGCGAAGGCCAAAATCTCTTTTCCTGTGACTGCATTCTCAATGATAATTTGACAAAGGCACAAGGGTCCAAAAATTATGGTGGAGAAAATGTCTAACCTTTAGCCTAATGTCTAATTACAATAAGAGAATGCAATAAAATATTCCAGAAAGCAAAAATACACTCAGAGAATAAAAATCAGGGGAAATTATTCCAGTTCTGAACCAACTATTAATGAGACCACAGTAGGAATACCACCCAATTGTTGGAACCTTGTTAAGGCAAAGGAAGTTAAAAGAAATAAGAGAGGAAAACTCTGAGCAGTCTTATGATTGAAATGAAAGGGGCTCCAGCAACATAAAATAGGTTTAAGATAAGGACCACAATTCCTTTTAGTGGAGAGCATCACATGAAGGTGTTGTAGAATGTGACAAAGTAGAAGCAGACTGTGGGTGAATGGAACATGTTTCAAACCATCATGGTTTCTGGTTCTGGATTCATCATGGCTCTAGATCATCACTTCGATGCTGAAATAAGTCTTTCTACATGAGGTACAGTGACTAGGGAGGTGAATTAAATAGAGCAATGCAAGTTTAAAACAAGATATCCAGATGAGTGCTGGGAACAGTTTTTAGTTGCAAGGACAAAGCCAACTGTTACACGGGCTGCCTCCATAAGTCTGTAACACATAACGTGAACATACTCTAAAGAAAAATTGTTGCCCACTATGAGAGGGCCACGTTTTCTAATTAAACGTGAAAACAAATAGTCTCAAAGGGTTAGTGAGAGGTGTTTAACATAGTCATTGTTGCGTGTTAATTCAACCCTATGAAGCCTGATTAGCCACAGTGTAAATGGGCCATTTGAAGAACAGGGTGAGCACCTGGCAGTGGTCAGAAGGAGCGCAGTCATAGGAGAGAGTGAGAGTATCATGGGAGGACTGCGTTGGGACTAGTGGGTTAGGAGGTTCTACAAAACAATCAACATATGTATTAACTCAATGGGGGGATATCCTTTCAAATGCATACATACATTAAATCATCACATGCACTTTAAATATCTTAGTTTTATTTGCCAATTACATTTCAATAAAGTTGGGGAGAAAACACAAAGCAATCACTGACTATTCAGTCCATCAGGACTTGGGATATACTAAAATGCTTTCTACAGGTGGGTGAGCTGCAGACCTCATCTGGTCTGATGCTGAGGCCAAGTTAGCTTTGAGAACGGCTCTGACCACAACCATTCTCTTTCCTTCCGAAGAAGGAATTGTTCATCAAGAAGGTGACCTGTGGCTCACTGCTGGCCCTTAAGCAGATTCATTCAGTTTGGCAGATGCAACCTGAACCTGCTTCTGGTTCCAACGACCTCTGACCACATCACCTGCCACTGTACTCTTGGGCTTGCTTTTTCTAATGGAAAGGCTCAAGAGAGAGCAGCATAGCTGTATAATCAAACAAATACTCCTATTTCCTGTGACAAAAACCTAAAAAAGCAATTTTACCAAATCCACTTTGTAGGCAGGGATCATGGAGGTCTATAAATATGCTATCCCTTAGGTGCAGAAATTCTGCTAGAGATGCACCATTTTCTGGGACATTTCCAAGAGCAGCGTGACTAGAAGTGGGCTCCCTGTAAAACGGTGGCCAGGCTAAGGAACACACTGGCCACATTTAGTTGAACAGTCATTGGATCTGTAAAGACAGCTGCACTGCTTGGTCTGAATGTATTTGAAATCCATGGCCTATTTTGCATTAGCATGAACCTCTAAGAAGGTCTGTTATCTGTTTTAATTGCAAGATGAATGCATTTCAGGCTGAAATTTGACAAAAACTATTTACTTGGGCAGTGCTGAACCAAGAGTCACATCCTCTCACCTCTTCCACTGGGAAGGGAACTGGAGTTAATGCTTTCAGGACAGGAATAGCATCAATTTGAGTATCACATCTCATACATTGATCCTTCAGAGCTTTGAACAAAGAACAGAATATTAGTCCCCTCATTGCCCAAGGAGGATGTTAACCTGCACCCCTGTAAGAGCGAGGACACCACTAAAGTCACCTTCCCCCGCTGGATGGGCCAGCTGCCAACTGTGAACGGGAACTTGGTTAGAGTAAAAGATTCTTTGTCAGGAATGTGGAAATTGTGACATTAGGGACTAGCCTGGGCTGGAGGATAAAGCTTCAATGAAATTTGCAAGTTCATTTTGGTTTATATACCTGTTGGAGCTGAGACATTAAATGCAGAAGGCTTTTAATCTAGGTATTTTAAACACTACTTGATACCGTGGACTAGTGCCACTCAACAGAGAGTACTTCAAGGACAGAGCTATCTCTGAACCAGAATAAGACCCCAGGAAGGCTGATTCAGCCCAGAGCATTTGGGACGGGGTTATTTTCTTTTGTTTCAACATTCACTTTTGACAGAACTGGCTTTTCTCTTCGCCCCTGCTGGAGAGCTAATAACTTCCTTCACGTTCACCTTACTCCAGTCCCCCACACAGGCGAGTGCAGCTGACTCAATATGCAGGGATGCCCTGTGTTCTATTTACATTTATTTTTATCAGTCATTTGCTATCAAGATACTGAGAGAGATGCCCTAAGTAAGCAAACACAGGAACAGGTCAGGTAGGTTAGTCTGACGAAAAACAACATGGAAGAAATAACTCCGGCGCATAGGCTGCAATTCCGTATTAGAGCAAGTCACAGGCGATACAAAAGGAAGATAACAGCCAAACCCTCTCCTGTCTCAGGCAGTGCTATTTGTTCCTGAGATTTCTAAAGATGTGTTCAATTCCTGCACACATCTGAGAGTTCCACAGCTGTGGCTAACATTGAAAATAAATAATCCAAATCAGCTTGGCCATATTAACTGTGAAATCCACTTTACTAGTGAGATAGAATTTACTTCAGGCCATATAGGTCAATAGCTTTGGAGAGGGAATTCCAAAGATGAAGGCTCTTCATAGAAAATGCTCAGCCTTCAGACCTGTGTAGTTCTAAATCAGAGGGCTTAGCACCTCCAAGCCCTCCAGCTGCTGTGAGGGCAAACCCAGGAAAGAGGTGGTCATTGGATATAACCTAAATCCCCTCTCTGCTGCCTCCCCTCAACCCCTGAAACAGAATGCTGTTGAGGTCTGCTACCTTGATTCCCCTGAAAGCAAAGAGGCAACTCATGAGGTATGGAAGCCTGGAGGGAACAAAGGCAAGTGTGAACGTGTGTGAGCTCATACTTTGGCATGATGAAAAGTAGGTACTCTTCAAAAGGTCTGCTCTGTGGCAGAGGGGCTCGTTACTGAGAGCAGAGCTTCACTGCCCACACAAAGGCAAGTAGAGAGGGAAGGGGCTGACTGAGGTTAGAATGCAGACAATATGGAACCAGAGATTGTGGAATCTTAAAATCTGTGGGCCCCTAGCAAAGTAATTTAAAGATATCGGGAAGGGCAAAGAGCAAAGAATGGATTTGGCAGGAAGATGTGTTTTCCTGTTTACTGTGTGCAGGTAGCTTTTGGAAATTTTAGTTGGAAAAAAAAATACTTATCAGTCAAAACGACAGTGAATCTGGGGTAGGCAGAGTAACGGCCCCCCAAAGACGTCTACATTCTAATTTCTGGAACTTGTGAATAATTTAGGTTACAAGGCAAAGGGGAATTATGACGTAAATGGAATTAAGGTTGATAATCAGCTCAACCTAAAATAAATAGATTATTCTGGATTATCCTCGGGTCCCAGTATAATCATGGGGGTCCTTATAAGTAGAAGAGGAAGGCAGAGGTTTGAGTGACACAGGGAGTTGGACTGGGAAGATGGACTGGGAAGGCGGCAAGCCCAGAACGGTGGTAGAGGCAAAGAAACAGGTTCTCCCCTAGTGCCTCCAAAAGAGAACGCAGCCCCGTCAACACCTGGACTTGACTTCACTGAGACTCGTGATGAGCAAATATAAGATAATAAATTTGTGTTGTTTTATACCACTTACTTGGTGGTAATTTATTAGAGCAGCAGTAGGAAACTAAGACAGAGCCCAAGGCTTGCTTGGCATGTACACCTGCAGTTTTTCGCATTAAGCTCTGTCTGGGGTGATGACTGCCAGGAAGTCAACAAACACTTGGGGAAAAGAAAATGGAATTTGTTGCCTAAATGGAAAGCGTGCTACTCTTTCTGCTTGGCTAGGCTAACTCTCATCCTGGTTTCATCTCCTGCATTTTATGTGGTAGCCTGCTGGGAATGAGAACAACATTTAGCACTTATTATCCCAGGAGAACTAATTTCCAACACATAGTTGATCCCAGCACTGTTAGGTTGATCCTAAGGGATGACTTCTTAAGCGATCAGCCATATAGCTAAAGGCTATTTGACCAAAGAATGGGACAGTCACCTGTCATCTTGTGGTTTCTGAATACCCAAAACCCAACTGTTACAAAATATTTCTCTCTGCACTCCTGGGGGCTGCGGGGCAGGTAGGGTTGGAAGATAGGTGGGGAAGGATGAGATTAAGGAAAAGACAGTGTCTGTGCCACATTCAAGGTCATTCAGAAGAGGCAGTGTTGTAGGTAGAAAAGAATTCCAGGACACAGAAAGCTGGGCTTCCAAATCGCCAACACATTCACCTGAGAACTGAAAACTACATTAACTTCCGGTGGGGAGATGAGAATGGGGAAATGTACCTGAGGCCAAATATCCAATGTAACCCAGCTTTTCTTTTAATTTGTATGACTATTCATGTGACAGGTAAAACTAAAAAATTTAGAATTTGGTCCATCTCTATGACATCATACATTTTTAAATATAATACATTGTTCACAGCACACGGCACATAACTGTTCATTAATGATCTTTATCCTTTGATAAAAAGACACTACTAAAGTTATTAGAGAAGACTGGAGAGAGACTAAGGTGGGGTTTGTTAAAGACATTGTCTCTTTCATTTGTACCCTGATGATTCTTACTACCTGGTGACCCTATTATATTTTCAACAAGTGGCTAATGGGAATGGTCTGGTGCTAACTGAACTTAAGGACTGAAGAGGAGCCAGTGGGTGAGCCCTGGGGCGTGGTCTCCTCTGAATGAGCAACCATATTTTCAACACAACTGGCTGTCTAATCGCGTGTTGCAAACTTGGCTGATGTATTTGGATGTGTAAGCAATTATGTTTCCGTTAAAAGCCTTGGTTGGTAATGCTTTTGCTCTCCATTTCTTAGAACTGAACTAACAGAGGGAAGAAATTGTATGGAAATGGTTTTCAATATGTTTTGTTTTGCTTTTTAACTTTTCTTTTCAAAACATTTTTTAATTAAGCTAGCCAAAGGATCCAAGGTTTATTATACCCCCAAATACCACATAAAATAGATAACAAAGAGAAAAAGAAACAGTGGAGAGTAAAAGTAGTTTTGCCAATAAAACAACTTCTGATGAGAAAAACCTACATGTTTGCATTAAACCACATCATTTACATGTGATTAATTATACTGAATACCTCTCTGTACTAGCCACAGCGTAGGTTCTGAGTACTGAGGAGTAAGACTGTGTGGTCTCTGACCTCAAGAAACATCTCTCAGAGTTGGCCTTTGACAGATACTGGCTAAATGTCTCAGTCACCTGAAATTTCATGAGATGAGACCCTTCATTTCCAAAAGAACAATAACTATAAACCACAGGCTCTGACTATTTTGCTTTTCAATAACCAGTCCTACCATAGCATCCAACAAGATTTTTGTAGCCCATCTAACACGTCATGTTGCTAATTAATTTCAAAATTGTTTGCATTAATTCACCGGGTGCCAAGAAACAGCAGTCATGCTGTTGCCTCAAATCATTTGGGAAATTAAGCAGACCACAAAGAAATTTTTAAAAAAAGCCATATCTTTCACAGAAATATGGAATTCGCGTCTCTGAAAACACTTGTTCTTGCAATCACTTCCTGCAGACATTGCACACAATAGCGCTTCAGAATTTCAACTTCAGTAAGAACTTATCATTCTTTCATTAAAATGTCTCCACGTGCAAAACCAAACTCAAGCTTCGCATGTAAGCAGTTGTGGGGAAATATAAGCTCTACATTTAAATTCCAGCTCTTCTGCTAGTCCTGCAACATTAGCGACTTCACTGTAGCCCTTTCCCATCTGATCAACAGGGAAACTTCCCATATCACGGAATGGTTTTGAGCGTCAAATATGAGGACATATGAGAATTCGCTTAGGAGAGTGCCTGGCATACAGAGAATCTCTGAAGACCTACATCTAAGAGAGGAAGCCCCCAAACATCTAGCTTTGGAAACACAACAGGGCTCCCCGCCAACGGGCACAGACTCAGCCAACTGAGAGGGCTCTTAAAGGGCCCACGTCCTCCTTGCGGACTCACCTGCGCAGAGGTCCAGCACAGAAGCAGCCGGTGGCGAGGTGCCCAGACTAAGAGACACATAGTTGCTGGTCTTGGGAGGATTGGTCTGAGGGGCAGGCGACTGCTTTGGAGAGCATCCGGACGCCTGCTAGGACACGCTCCACGGCTGAAGGCGAGGCGTGCCATCTTACGCTCACCATCCACTGTGCTGCAGCGCGCAGGCGCCGCCGCCGACTTCCCCCCCCCCCAACCCTGGGCGTTGTCAAAGAGTTGAAATAAGTACTGACAGTAAGATTTTCAAAATATATTTGCAAACTCTGTCAAGAAGATTTTAAGTGGCTTTCCATGACAATGGAGGTTTAGTATAGAAGACGACTGTATGAATTCTTCTGGTGTTCAGCGTTATAATGTGTAGTTTACCTTGAGAACTGATGAGATGGTGTCACCTGCCTGGCAAGACTTTCCGTGGCCATCCTGGCACTTTGCGTATATACATGACTTTGAAGTTTGGATTTATCAATGAAAAGAATAATATAACATTTAACAATCACTGTCACACTTAGCAAATGAACATATCCAATGAACCTAGATTTTACTTTTTCTGAAATTCTTCCCAGTATATTGCTCCCAATTATTGCTCATGAAGATAAACACCAACTTCTTAACCTTTACAGTGTTCTTACTCTCCTGGGAACAACCCATGATTTTTGGAGCACAGAAATCAACAGAGTGAGTGTTCATGCAGACTTAGCTCTTTTTCCCCTGCCAGACACTGTAGCTAATTCTTTTGGTTGACCTTCTCACATCAGATTCTTCCCTTTTGAGGGCACGGGCATTTTGGATTTTATAAGAGACAGCCTGGGCTTAACACTTAGGATTTGCCAGGGGCTGACCGATAACGCCACCAGTGGCTGGTGATCCAAGTGTGGACATAAGCCACAAGTCCAAAGGGCAATCCTAAACCCAAAAGATCATTCTTAAGGAAAGCAGAGGCAAGACTTCAGCCCCAGGAACAGACAGAAGCACAGTGGGAAAACCATGGGCAAGGATAAAAACCACCAACAGGGGTTACTGCAGATATCAGGACCACCAGAAGTGTGTGTGGGTGGAGTGGATGGGGTGCATAAGCCCAGGGAACTTCAGAAATAAAGGCAGACTCAAGAGGGGCAGGCAGAGCTTGGGAGTGAAAAGCTGATATGCTCAGTAACACAGGGCTCTGGGACTCCACCAGCTGCATGTACATAGAGTGGGTTAACCACTGATTGCTCTTAGTTATATTCCTAAAAGGGCTCTTTCTTTCCACAATCAGCTCCTCCACTAGGAATCTCTGTGTTAATTAGTCTCCAATGTGCTTCTCTAATAGGATGTTCAAGTTGAAGTGTTCATCAGGAGATTGGTAAAGAGATTTATTTTGGGGAGAGCATTGCCTTTTTGGAGGAGGGATAGGGAGGTTGCTGATTTCTCATCCCAAACCAAGTAAGGGGGCTTCTGGAAGACAATGACAAGAACTTTTAAACGTGTTCCCCAAAGTTCAGCGACCCAAAGGTCTGGTGCCTGACTCACACTTGAAAAAAGTAATGCTGACCTTGGACACAAGACTGACTCCTGGCTGGAGATGCTAAGAGGTAGAGAAGGGTTAATTGCTTTGCTGGAAAAATTGGGATGGGCCTACCAACCTGTGTTTCTTAGGGAAATAGATATGATAATGTACCCCAAAATCTGGGCTACATTGGTGAGAGAGCCAGTGTGGAATTGTTGGAGTCCTGCCTGACTATGGCACTAAGAAACTGGAGAAGTAGAGCATGCAGGCTTGGGGGGAGGAGTGGAAAGCCACCACTTTGAATACAGAGGCTTTTTGGTGGTTTTTTGAAGAGGAACTACCGAAGGGATGCCCCCTGAAAAGATTCCCCCCCACTTTAAAAAATAGTTGACTTATACATAAGCTAGGGCCAGAAAGAAACTTCAAAGCAAATAAGAGCTGGAGTTTCTTGCCTTTCCTGCCTCAACCCTTTCAGAACCATCCCCCAGCCACTTACCTCCTCCCAGCCATTTTGATCCTGCTGACCAGACAGTGCAGCTGTGAATGAGGACCTGGGCAGGGCTGCGAAGCAGAAGGTAACCATGGTCTTCACCCCACAGCATAGCTCCAGCGTGAAGCAAGTATGAGCTAGAGGAGGGCAGAGGGTGTCATCCAAAGTCAAGATCAGTGTTTTTACTAAAACATGAAACTGTGCTGTAAATGTCTGATTTGTGCATTTTGTGACCTCAAGTGATGATAGAAATGTATACTACCAAAAAGAGAGCTGATAAGCCATGGGACTTGCCCAGGATCTAATATGGTGCAGCAGATCACCCTGCTAAATTAAGCTTAGAATGTGAACAAAATGAATTACCTTTTGATTATATTGTTTGAGTGATTGCTATTCAATTTACATTTCACATACTTGGTCACCTAAGTTGGACATCTAGGAACCATCCTAAAGTCCCCCCTTTTTCTCATTTTCTACATGTACTCTGCCAATCAAAACCTAGAGATTTTACTTGCTAAATATGTTTTAACCTATTCCTTCATCTTCATCCTAAACTCTGTTTTGGTTGAGGTCTTCATCAAACTCAATATGTTTCCTTAACTGGATCTGAGCCTTTGGGCTCAGCCTATGTCTCCATTAAATATGCTTTGAATAGTGCAGCAATTCCAAAAAGAAAGAGTTAATGTTTTATATTGGCTTCCCGACTAGACTCTTGAAAAAAGAAAGGGCGAGCTCAATGGGGCATAGTAGGTATAGGTCACAACAATAGATTGGAAAGAGAATCAACGGACAGCCCCTCCATCACCTGCAGGAGAGCGAGGTGATGGTGCCACATTGTCTTCAACCTAATTCCCATGTGTATCCCTTTTTCTTTAGATTCAGGTCTTTTGCTAATTGATTTGTAACTTTATTGCCTGTTTGTCAGTTGACTGCCAACCCAAGAATTGGATATATTTAATGAGACCAAACCACAGAGAATTAAAAAGAAAAAGGTGAACAATGGAGGAGAAAGTGAAGAACCAATTGATACTGAAAATTCAAATCCTATTCAAAGAAGTTTCCGATGAGTACATTTTAAAATGTTATCTATTTCTTCGGATCCACAAAGCAACAGCAACAATGCTACGGCTAACACTTCACTGAGCAATTCTTATGTGCTGAAAGAACTTGTGGTCACTTTATTCTCATCAATAGGATATTTTCTTACATGTTCTTATCAGTAGGATGCAGGCTCATTGAGGGTAGGGCTCTCTCTTGGCCTTTGTTCACAGCTATGCTCTCCAGGGCCTAGAGTGTGGTCTGGTTTGTCGTCGACGCCAAATAAGTATGTGTTGAATAAATGAGTGAATGGATGCGTGGAGTCTTCTGTCACAAAGCCCTGTGAGTTACGAATATTCATCACGCTCATCCTGCAGGTCACAAACCTGGCCTCCTGAACCACGAAACCCTCAGGATTCTGCAGATGGCTTCCGAATCTACTCCAACCTGCCTGGGATGACTTGCTCCTCTTGCTTTCATTTTCTGCTCCACTTCTTTATCTAGTTCCTTGTCTCCCTCACAGCACATGCAATATGCAAAAAAGGCACAGCCAACAGCTATGACCCACTGCTGTACAACCGATCCACGGTGAAGACGCTTTGAAGCCAAAATTGGGGATTCGGAGTCACCTAGTCTCCTCACTCCAAGCCAGCTTACCCCAATCAGAATAAATAACTCATTGTTTATTGAAATTGGGTGTTGATTAGCTCTTGAAAGCAGCACACATTTGCTGGGTTTTTGTTTGTTTGTTTGACCTATTGAAAAAATAATTACTTAGATCATGATTACTAAGTTCAGTCATCTGGTTTAGATTTATTCTTTATTTTTAAATTTTTTTTTTTTAGGGGCGCCTGGGTGGCTCAGGTGGTTAAGCGTCTGCCTTCGGCTCAGGTCATGATCCCGGGGTCCTGGGATCAAGCCCTGCATCGGGCTCCCTGCTCGGCGGGGAGCCTGCTTCTCCCTCTCCCTCTGCCTGCCGCTCTGCCTACTTGTGCTCTCTCTCTACCGCTCTGTCAAATAAACAAATAAAATCTTTAAAAAAAAATTAAATTTTTATTTATTTATTTATTTTTAATTTTTATTTAATTTTATTTTATTTTGGAGAGGGTGAGGGACAGGAAGAGCAAAGGGAGAGAGAATCTTAAGCAGGCTGCACACCCAGCATGGAACCCAATGTGGGTTTCGATCTCACAACCTGAACTCTGACCTGAGCGGAAATCAAGAGTTGGATGCTTAACTGACTGGGCCATCCAGGTTTAGATTTTTAAGAGAGTGAATCGATTATAGTGAAGCTGAAAGAGACCTTCAAGGACAGTGGTGAAACACCCTTTTTTTCTAAACATATGAGCAAACCGTGACAGAGAGGGAGGGAATCTGTTCAAGGCAACCCACTGAGTCAGTGAAGAATCACTGGAAGAAGCTAAGCCTCCAGAGACCTAGTCCTCTGCCTTCCACATCCATGTGCTAGGCTAGCTTCCTCCTCACGGGTTCATCTGTCAGGCATTTGATTTAATTACACGCCAATTTGAGAACAGGATGCGTCAAGTTGGATGAGACCAATGATTTTCTTCCACCTATTATGCTTTTTCAAAAAGCGGCAACAGGAAAGATTAGGTGGCAGTTTGTTACTTACCCCTTAGGCCTGGCATGCCCTTTATGTTCTCCTATTACATTTGCTTTCATTGCTATTTAAGATTTTGCGACTTAATGTTTTCTGTAAGGTTCGACACAATTCTTGAGTCTTAGAGCATGCTCACATTCCACAGTTCTGTATCCAGAAAAGGATATTAGAAATTGAATCTGCACTAAAGGGATACAGAATTTAATGAGGTCCTTCTATAATGGACAACTTTTTGGGGGTGCAGGGGGAGGTGGGTGGAAAGAAATTCAACTCCGAAATATGAATATTATGTTTGGATAACTACACTGAGAGCCTGATGTAATCAAACTCCCAATTCAGCAACTTTCAAGGAAACAAATCCTTGCCAACCCTTGACCTTCATACCACCTAACTGACTCGAGGAACCCATGGCCCAGTGGAAGGATGTTGAGGAGGTGGAAAATCCTACTCCGAGGGGAACCCTAATGGCAATTCTCAGGCCGATTGTCATCCATAGTCAGAAGTTCCTCTTACATACGATTGCTCTAGCACAGTCCAGTGAGAGGGTTAAAAGTGCGTCTATTCTGTCTGTTGGATATGGATTTACTGGGACTGTCACTTTTGGCTTCTTGATTAGGAGGAAAGTCTATTTTCCTTAGAGCCTAACAACAGGCAGTACAGGGGACGGTGTGCAGAGCCTGTGTGCTGCTGAGCGGGGACTGGCATGGCCAGCCGTGGGAGCCTATGAACGACACAGTATTCTCCACAATCATAAGAGCAAAGGCTTCAGGCACCAGAGTTCCAGAGTCTGGAATAGAGGGGATTGTGTCCAGAGGATACATGTTATAACATGTACTCAGGTCATCTACCTCTCCATCCAGGTGGGGTCTGAGAAACATGGTTAGATAAACATGGCCAAGGTCAAACGGAGACTTTCCATTTAAGATAGTGCTTCAGGGGTTCTCATGTATATAGGTCTTCCAGATCCCTTCATTTAGGACTCCTGGAGGAGGAGAAGTTGTTTGAACTGGAACTATTTACATTAAGGATTTTGAGAGAAAGATAAATTTAAACAAAAGTTCACTTCTATCTAACAAACATATCTCAGAGCAATCCAAAGGCTTGGCTACAAATGACAGAATAAGGAAGCTGTCCTGGAGCCCCAGCAGATCAAACTTCAGCCTCCTATGAAAGCCCCTCCCATGTGCACCTGAGCATGTGCCTCAATTCCCTATGAATGGAAATCATTTGGGTAGTCCCTGAGTACCTACTAAGCATGGAGACAATATTTAGGGCTTTGTGGCTAACAGAGATTCACCAAATTTAATAGTCTCACCAATTATACTTTCCACTTATCCTGCTTTAATGCTGAATATCCCAGTTTGAGATTGTTCCCAATTCATTGATCCCATTCACTGATAACCCTCTCGGTTCTGACCCACAGGGTGAATACTTCTCGGAGCTCACTGCCGTTGGTGAGCCAGACATGGATTGGTACATCAGTGGACTTCATATTCTACTCCCTTTCCTGTTCACATGACAGAAGTTACTAGTAGATGATGGCACATTTTCTTCTAAAGTGAAGTTAAGGTCTCATAGTCATCAGGTATTTATTGAACTTCTACTATGTGCCGGTGCTCCAGGTAGTCAGTGTGAATCAATCAGGGTTGACAAATTACATGAAACCAGTTTTCCATTTAAGGCCCAGATCCTACATTCAATCCCACTCTGTTAGACAGTGTATGGAGTAACACATCCCAGCTGGTTAACTCCCACCAATGCCCTCTCTCGCCAAAGGGCTACGCCATGGGAAGCTTCCTGCACTAGAAAGGGCTCAGTATAGCTTAGTCAAGAACATTCTGGATTATTCAATACTGGCCACGTTTTCTTAAACGTCAAAAGGTAAATGGATGGTTTTTGTGACCCTGTGGGCAAGTAAAGCTTATCGACGCAAAATCCACCTTTGAAAAAAGTTACAGTGATCACCAAATATGAAGTTGCTACCTATTAGCTTTTTGATGAGCTCTGCTCCACGAGAAGCCTGCTTCTCCCTCTCCCACTCCCCCTGCTTGTGTTCCCTCTCTCGCTGTGTCTCTCTCTGTCAAATAAATAAATAAAATCTTAAAAAAAAAATATCACTGTTTACAAGCCATAATTCCTGGGTTCTCTGGCGTACAATATAAAAACTTTTCCCTCCTGATTTTGATTAGGTTTCTTGGAAATATAGCCGGATATGTCATTTAACTTCTGCCAAGGGGCTTAAAGCCTGTTTTTTGATGCCTGATCTCAATGTATCTCTCAAATTTTATGTATCACATGTGCTCTTTAAGTGACCCAGTAATTTTTTTAAATGCTAGAAATAACAATTTTAGTTTCAGAATGTCCCCCTTAGAAAATTGAGATAGTAATGGTTAACTGCCTAGACTGCTCATTCAGCAAAATGATAGCATGCGTTATCCAATAATAACTTCAAATTTATGTGGAGAAAAATTAATGAAATATTTCCTTTTTGTGGTGGACATTACTATAAGATTATTTATAAAATGATGGAAAAATGAAAGGTGAAATAAATATTGTCAAATAACAAACATAACCAATTATGTATCAGAATAAATATTAAATCAACACTCAACAGTGGCAGATAAGGAGAATATATGTGAGAACCAGATATCAGAGACTGGAAACAACCAAACTGCTGGATTCTTTCATGAGACTCACACAGATTTTCATGGGCTCTTGGGAAATCAGTTTGACCTGTAGAAGTATTTTCAAATTCATTTAATTCTATGCAATCTTATTCCTTTTTATTAACTTTGAACTAATCCTTATTACCAAAGAGGCCAAAACTATAAATCAATGTGTGGCATTGGTAGAAAGCTTTTGATATTATTTCAAGACTTTTAACATCTAGGTCCAATGTCTGCAGATGAAATGTTTCTATTGAGGTTCTGCTGATTTGATTTCTTGTAGATTAGCTGCTTAGCTGTTCTTTCTCTGATGAAGGGCACCAAATAGAACACTTGTACGCTGGTGTAGAGTTCAATTCCAAGGACTTTCAGGTCGGTGCTCACTCAAATTTTTGAAAAAAGTTTTCAAAAAAATTTTCCCCCCAAAGCTTAATTTTCTGGCTGTGGAGGCTATGTGAATATATGATCGTAATGACTCTATATTAGGACAAATATCATTTTTAAATTTTATAACTTTCCTCTGAGATTGCTTGTTAATTTTTTCCAGCACATTTCATCTAAAAGGATTTATCATTTTATATGTTGCATTTTCTATAGCGTCGTTTAAATATATTTAAAGGAGAATTAAGCAGGGAAGACAAGTCAGGTGCTCCCTCCCCTGTGTCACATGCCCCAGGATACTAAGGATAGAGACTGCCTTGGAAGGTAGGAAGAGAGCGGTGGCGCGGCTTTGCGTCAGATCAGCATCCGCCTGGGGTTATGGGAACACGCGAGCGGCTCTGCGCAATCGCCCCAGGGCAATAGCAAATTGTTACTGAACGCACAGGCTCTATCGGCCAGGAATTGAGAAGAGAATCACAGAGCTGGTCGAGTTTCAAATTGATGACCTCTTCAGTTTTATAGTTGTGACATGAAGAGTTGAACAATTACGTATCATGGTGGGCCAGAGCAGGCACGTTTCCTTTAGTAACTTTTCCTTATCTCGTCTCCTTTCTACACACCCCACACTCTGCATGTGAATGTTCTCTGTCAATCTTTTGACCTCACTGATCCTCAAATATGAAGACGGGGACAATCATTTCTCTTATGTAGATGTTCTTATTTTCTGCAGGAGCCCTGGAAACTAAAGACCCATGAATTGAGAAGATCAGATCAGCTTCAACTGTAGGAGATTGGGTGGTATTTATTTCAAAGACTCTCAAGTAAACCTTCACAGCAGAGTGTGAAATCAACAATATACATTTAGGGCTTAAAGTTATGGTTTTATTTCTGAAGTATGCACGTGTGAGTGTTCATAGGTGCATACATTGGCTTAATACATCAGCATTAACACAAGATGCAAATTCCTCAGAAAATGATAAACTCCCTGCTACTGATCTTTCCATTTACTTGGCTGTCACATCGTTCCTCTTAGTCTGTGTTGTTGGTGACCGAACATAGAGAGTCAAAGGAAAAATATATCAAATTGTGGGTGAAGCCATACTTTTGTATCTTAAGTAATCTTGTACTCTGGTGTT
>NC_138380.1:31634979-31657479 GCF_054177405.1 Leptonychotes weddellii
AAAAAAATCTACCAAATGAATTCAACAACTACTTTGATTAAATGTTTCACTGAACTAGCCAATAGTTTGAGTAGAATGACTGATAAACCAATTCGTTATTATGGTATCACATAGACACATCCAGAATTTTAAACACTTATTAAATCTAATGTTAATATTCCCAAAGTACCTTCTAAAATATACAAATGAAATCTTCTAATAAGATTACTTGTGAAAGTTCATATTCGTTTAATGACTTTTATTAAAAATGACATTTTGATTTAATAATCATTATAAGGTGAATTTATAATTTTAGATTTTCCAGGTTCAATCTGGGATTCAGAACATTTTAGTAAATGCTAAACTCTAAGTACTGGAAATAATTAGAATAAACTCTAAGGTTAATATAATAGCACCTTTTTCCAATTAGGTCTCATAAATGACCTATGAATATTCAAAACTTTCAAGCTTAAATAGCTGAATATTTCTAAACAGATACTTAGTAGCTGGCAAGATACACACAGATATCTAGCACTATTCAATGGGATTACCCTCAAGTCAATTAATATTATTTTGGGCATCCTATATTTTAGTCAAAGATGTGACCTCTTATGTAGTTGGTGTGTCTTGATGATCAGGGTGCTGAGAAGACCTAAGTGGTCTCTCTACTCTGACTCTGTTTCCTAATTCATTTCTCCACTCTCACTGGCCCCTCAGCTGGAGTGCTGCCATATCATGAGTATCCGATTCTTTGGGGTTTACTTTTCTGGGCTGGATTTTAATTGAATAAAGAACCTGTGGGAAAGTCTCAAGTTTTGGATAAAGAAGAACAGCAAACACGATGTATTTTTAAAACACAAACATAAAGAGATAATTTCTGAAAAAGGATAGCTATGAAGGTATATTCCATTGCATTTTTGAAGGATTTTAATATGCAAGGAGTATTTATTTCCTTATGTCACTGCCTTGTACACAAATCTGTGTGAACTGAGACTCAGAGGATGAGATAGGATTAAGCCAAAAGCTCTGTCATTCTCAGTAGGTAGGACTCAACTGACCTATGAACAACAGCCATTTCTGAATAATAACCTCTATTCCAGACGCCAAATATCATCTTTAAAAATCATGCTTAGTTCCTACTCCAAGTCACTTTACATGCTAACTTTGTCTAGGCACCATCCTCAAACCTCTGTGTGTACACAGAACCCGAAATTCCGTTCAGTTCCATGTTTTACCCACTCACAACCTGTCTACTGTTTAAAGACCAACTTTTATCTACTAAAGACTTTGTTTGACCGTCCAGTTTGCACTGATCTCCCACTTGGCCCCTACAAAGCATTTTTTTTTTTTGTTAATCATTCTGATGCTCAAAACTACAGAATCTTTGAATCCTAAGACTATATCAAACATAATTTTTTTAATGCTCCCATTGCATAGATTAGAAACGAAGTCACTTTCCAAGTGTTGTAAGTATAGGTAGAGCTAGGACTAGTGCACATGCTGGCCTCTGGAATGTTTCTTGGAACCTTGTTGTTCCTGCTATCCCATTTTGCCTTAATCAGGTGCACTGTAACTCTTTCTAGTGGTGGCTGTACCAAGTCTTGCCAACGAGGCTATGAACTTCACAGACCAGGAGAGCTATGCACATAGCAAGTCCCTACAAATACGTGTTGAACAAATAAATGATGTGCCAACAAGTCACTAAGAGTTTCATTTGCACTACTTCTAAAAGATAAAATTTTGGGATGCCTGGCTGGCTCAGTCCATGGAACATGCAACTCTTGATCTCAGGGTCATGAGTTCAAGCCCCACATTGGGTGTGGAGCCCACTAAAAAAGAGAGAGAGAGAGAGAGGAAAAGGGAAAATTTCTTCCTGTAATTAAGTATTCTTGGACTCCTTTCCATCCAGAATTAGCTCACAAACAAGGTATGAGACCTGGGAAAGACGGAAATAAAATTTTCCCTTAAGGTTACAGTATTAGGCTGCTAACTTACTAAAATAAAGTAAAATCAAAGCCAATAATTATTAATGCTCAATTTTTAAAATACTGATTGCTACCAATCTAATGTCTAAGAAAGAAATAAAAAGTAAGAAGAGGGGTTAAGCATCTCTGAGAACAAAACTGCTTGAAAGTTACAGGACCTATGCCTATAAATGGATGGAATCCTTTTCAATGAAAGTAAAATTCGATCATGATTACCACTACTCATATGAAGTTTCTCATTTTTGGATCTCAGAGAGCTCCATGCTTCCACTCATTCTGTTGTGTGACAACTGAAGGGAAATCAAACACCAGGAGACCACATGTCTTTGGTGGATTGCAGGACAAATGGGAAATTAGTCCCTTCTGTGGCCATTAGCAATATCTTTCCCTTCTTGCCCCCATTACAGGTATGAGGGTCCTTTAATTTCTTTTTTTTTTAAAGATTTTATTTATTTCTTTGTCAGAGAGAGAGAGAGAGCACAAGCAGGGAGAGCGGCAGGCAGAGAGAGAAGCAGGCTCCCTACTGAGGAAGGAGTCCTATGCGGGACTCGATCCCAGGACCCTGAGATCATGACCTGAGCTGAAGGCAGACACTTAACTGACTGAGCCACCCAGGCGTCCCTCATTTAATTTATTTCTGGAAAAAAAAAAGGTAGCTATTTCTGTAATGTTCACTTCTTTAAGGTAACTAATGTGTGAACATCTCTACAGGATAAGAATTCTTTTTTTTTTTAAAAGATTTTTATTTATTTATTTGAGAGAGAGAGAATGAGAGAGAGAGAGCACATGAGAGTGGGGAGGGTCAGAGGCAGAAGCAGGCTCCCTGCCGAGCAGGGAGCCCGATGTGGGACTCGATCCAGGGACTCCAGGATCATGACCTGAGCCGAAGGCAGTCGCTTAACCAACTGAGCCACCCAGGCGCCCTACAGGATAAGAATTCTTTTAGGAAAAATGCTCCCCTCCACCATAGAAAAATTTCTGACAATTCAAATAAAATACAGGAATCCTCTTAAAGAAACACCCTCTCTGCTCAGTGCTCACCAATTCTTCCCTCTGTATCCCCTTCGCCAGTGAAATTATTTTACAGTTTTTAATTATCCAGGTGTAATTTAATATAACAAATTTTATGTACTTAGTATTTTGATTATCTTATAAGTATAGTATAAAAGTAATACCGAACAGTATAGGTACCTCATTTATAACCTATGGTCATGCAGCAGTGGTTAAATGGTTAATAATATAGTGGGCTTTGAGGATAAAACGTTTGGGTTTGAATCCTGGCTCCTTTACTTCCTAGCTATGTGACCTTGGGGAAGTTATTTAATGTCTCTGTACCTCCTTTTCTTTACCCATAAAGGAGAAATAAGAAAGTACCTATTTTATACAGTTGTTATGAGAATTAAAGGATTTTTTATATATGTAAACCAGTTGGCACAGTGCCTGGGTCATAAGCGATCAATAAATGTTAGACACAGTCATGATACAATGACAACCTTAAATACTTTTTTGGGAAAAGATATGGTATAAATACATGAATTAATTTTTAAACACTGTATGAGCTTAATTAGCTCTAAAAATATTTTAGCCCTTCTCCCAAAGTGAGATTTTTATTACTGTATCAGAAAAGTCATAAAAGAATGATATATGTGCCCCACATATCAGATGCCAGACATTAGGGTTATTAAAGTAATCCTAATAACAGCTGCCCTTCCTTAAAAGTACATTTAAGGCAATAAAATCAAGGGAACAAAATAACATAACATAGTCCTATAATTATTGCAAAGAATTATTTACAAATAATTTCCTGAACACTAAAACACTAAGCCAAAAGCTCATGTCGTATCTCGGATCATTTTTATTTTTTAATATTTGTTAAAGATTTTATTTATTTATTTGACAGAGAGCGAGAGAGCGTTGAGTGTGCAAGCAGGGTGAGGAGCAGAGGGAGAGGGAGGAGCAGACTCCATGCTGAATGTGGAGCCTGACACGGGGCTCAGTAGCCTGAGCCTGAGATCATGACCTGAGCTGAAATCAGGAGTCGAATGCGTAACCGACTATGCCCCCCAGGTACCCCAAATCTTGGATCCTTTTCAGATCAACAGAGGAAAGCAAATTTCAAAGGAGAAGGGCCATCATTGCAAAGCTCTGTACATAGAGCTCCTACACTCACTCTCCTCAGTCATCCATCCCAGGCCTCATCATTAGCTTGTTGCTAAACCATTAACATGCATGCATTGAATGGTCCCCGCCTGCATCACATGTGCTGTGCACAGGAGGGCTTATGAAGTCTGATTATATATGTTTAGCTGGAGAAACCTTAAACAGATGAACTCAAAGTTGACTAAAAAGTGGAAATTCTCAGAGATCTAGCAATATACGTACACCTGTTAGGAAGAAATTTTTTCTGCCCGAAATTCCTTTGTGCTGTGGATTAAGCCAAGTCCCCTGTGTCTGTAATAATGTAAAGAGCATCAATTCTGCTTTGACAGGAGAAGCCAATAACATGTAACTATTATCTCTTAATGCCAATAATTAATTTAACAAAAGTTTATTGAGTACCTTCTATATATAAGGCACTGTGGGGGCATTAAATATCTATGAAAGAACTTTCGGTCTAATATGGAAGAAATATGTACTCAAATTAACTACAAGATGGCCCATCGTAAGTGTACTAAGAGAAGGAGCAATTAAGTGAGATGGGAGGAATTAACAGCTGGGAGAGATTATCTGCCTCTAAGAAGAATCTCAAAGCATGTATACTCTTAGTGGAATTCTTTTAAGATAAAGTAAGAGAAAGCTCAGATGGACAAAAGAGAGAAATCCTTGACTATTCTGGTGATAACTCTTTCTGGGTTTGAAGATGGTTGGGATATTCATCATGCCATTCTTCCCCCCGCTAATTTGAAATTTATGCACTGCTTCCTTCAGTGATGACTTGAGGTGTCTTACAGATTAAACTGCATCCTTAATAATAAGTAAAGTAGAAGCTACTTCAAACAAACAAAATCAGTTTTCCAGGAATAAAACAGATGATAGACATTTGAAACATCAAAGACTTAGCTTTATTTTTTATTTTTAACTTAAGGACATAAAGAAAGAAAAAACTAGTAGAGTCACTGATTTTTATTGTCTTCCTCATGAGATCTTGAATAAAGGACAATAAAGAGACTTATGTTTAACATATCTTAAGGACGGCGTCTATGAAGTCCTGATTGGATGGTTTTGCCAGCCATTTATTTACTTACTGGGCACCTAACACAAGCCAGGCATCTGTATTAGTACAGACTAAGGAGGACAAACCTTTGGCACAGAAGGATGCAGACAGAAGGTAAACGTTAGCAGTTCTTAACCTGATAAATATGTTGTATTTCTTTAAGTGGATTTGGAAGCAAGTTTATCTTTGATTTTAAAGCAAATGATCCACTTGGTAAACAGTGGATATGCTTTCCAACCAGAATCTAGAAATTCATCGTGAATGGTTTAAAAGCTCTTCTTTCCACAAAATAGAAGATTTATAATTCAGCTACTCTGTTTAGTCCACTACATCCTATTTACTACAGAAAAGCAGGGACTTAGATTTCTTGCTTAAAGAAGGCATACCCACCTCCTAATTTAAGATAATTTACACTTGGGAGAATTCGAATGCTATTTGGAATTTCTTTAGATAATTGGAGGGAAAGTATTTAGTGCTGGAGAGACAGAAAGTCTGTTATTATTCCCTGACAGAGAGGTACAAAGCCAATAAATGAAACGAAAGTACTTCTAGAAGGATAAGTTACTTCTTGTTAGAAGTGAAAAGAAATCAATTCAATAGACATGATGTGCAAACCACTGGGCTAGGGGCTGATATGGACAAGGGTTTTCATAGAGTTTCCAGTGCTGCAGAGAAGTACGATGTATACACAAGTAACTTTGATACCAGACAGGATGTGATCGACAAAGTGTTAAGAAAGAGGGGAGGGTAAACCCTGGCAATGCAATCAGTGAGTGCTTTATGAAGGAGGGAGGTGTCATTTCAGGTAGGCTTTAAAATATGTGAAAATGTTCATAATGCAGAGACAAGGCAAAGAGCCTTCTGAGTGGAAATGGGGAAAATGGATAATCTTAAATGTGTTGTGGGAACCCTGAATGTGTGCAGAGGCCATGAAGAAAGGAGGGTTGGTAATAAAGAAATATGTTAGAAAGCAGAACAAGGTCAGATGGTGAAGGGCCCTTGAGTTGCATTTTATGGAGTTTAAAATTTATTCTCTGCCAGCTGAAGGGCTATTGATGGTTTCTGAGCCCGGCAGTGAAAGGATAGAAGAGTTTTTGGAGGATTAACTTACAAAGCCTAGACTGAGTGTAGGACACTGGACATAGGATTACCAGTTAGGAGGTCACTAAAACAGTGTAATAAGGTAATGATGGTCAGGGCTAAGGTGGAGGGATTAGAAACAGTGGAGAGAAGTGAAGAATTTAGGCTATAGGTCATGGAATAAAAAGGCTTTGCATCCATTGCTCCTAAATTTATACATATGTGAAATAGTTCCCTCATAAGCTCTACCATGGAGCTAGAAGGGTCTAAATCTATGTGAAAAATTCTAAAAATTAAAAGAGATGATGACTGTTCATAACTCATATGCAATTTTGATGAATCTTTATATTTGTTGTTTTAATTGCTCAAGGAAGAGGAGAAGTTGATCCCACAAAGCTTGGATGTTAGAAAGTGGAAGACAGGAAGATATTATAAATAAAACTCTATTGTCCTCTTTGTGATTAAGATGCCAATAGCAGCAACGACCACAAAAACTCACATAGGCTGTTGACACTTGGTATCAAGAAATTTGATTTATTTTTAATCTTTAGTCTGTGTTCTTATGTCATTTTAAAGGCTTCATCAAAATAAAAAGCTTCTGCACAGCAAAGGAGACAATCAATAAAACTAAAAGTCAACCCATGGAATGGGAGAAGATACTAGCAAATGACATATTTGATAAAGGATTAGTATCCAAAATGTATAAAGAACTTGTAAGACTTAACACCCCAAAAATGAATAATCCAAATAAAAAATGAGCAGAAGACATGAACAGACATTTCTCTAAAGAAGACATCCAGATGGCCAACAGACACACAAAAAGATGCTCAATATCACTCATTATCAAAAAAATACAAATCAAAACTACAATGAGTTATCACCTCACACCTGTCAGAATGGCTAAAATCAACAATACAAGAAGTAACAGGTGTTGGTGAGGATGCAGAGAAAGGGGAACCCTCTTACACTGTTGGTGGGGATGCAAACTGGGGTTGCCACTCTGGAAAACAATATGGAGGTTCCTCAAAAAGTTAAAAATAGAACTATCCTATGACCCAGCAATTGCACTACTAGATATTTACCCAAAGAATACAAAAATACTAATTTGAAGGGATACACACGCCCCAATGTTTATAGCAGCATTATCTACATTAGCCAAATTATGGAAACAGCCCAAGTGTCCACAGACTGATGAATGGATACAGAAGAAGTGGTAGGTACGTACAATGGAATATTACTTGGCCATAAGAAAGAATAAAATCTTGCCATTTGCAATGACATGGATGAAGCTAGAGAGTATTACACTAAGTGCAGTAAGTCAGTCAGAGAAAGACCAATACCGTATGATTTCACACTCGTATGTAGAATTTAAGGAACAAAACAAATGAGTAAAGGGGAAAAAAGAGAGAGAAATGCAAACCAAGAAACAGACTCATAACTATGGAGGACAAACTGATGGTTACCAGAGGGGAGGTGGGTGGGGAGATGGGTTAAGTAAGTGATGGGGCACTTGTTGCGATGAGCTGTTGTATGGAAGAGCTGATCACTAAATTGTACACCTGAAACTAATCTTACACCGTATGTTAACTAACTGGAATTTAAACAAAAACTTAAAAAAAAAAAAGAAAAATGTATTTTAAAATGGAATATTGAAGGAAAAGGGCATAAAGTATGGCTACTTTCTCAAGTCCAAAAAATCTAGTATTTCCAGAGATTAGTAACAACAACAAAAAAGGAGGTAAGCCTTTTTCTAAAAGTAGGTAACATGTACCTGTGAGGGTTTTGCTAAGAATCTCCAAACAATTGGTGAATTTTTGAAATGTCCCTACCCTACCATTAGCTTGGAGACTAGTGAATTGTAAGATAGGGCTCCCAGTCCCTGTCCAGTCTCATCCTGCAGGGATACCCCTCTAGGCAGGCAGAGGAATTATTACCTGTTCTCTGAAGGAGACCCATGACTTACACCTCAGTCACCTTTGCTCGTAATCCTCAAATCCTTTGCACCTATCCTCTCTTTCCTCATCTCGGCTTAATATTAGGTTGAAAAATCTGATTACTATTTTTGCAAGCAAAACCCGTCGAATAGCAATAATTTCATGAAGTTCACCCTAAAAATCTACTTCCTGTTAAGCCTAACTCAAAGCTACAACCCCCACAAAGCCTTTTCTCAGCCTCCGTGTGCCTACACATAAGGCTTTGAATTTACAATTTGGTTGTAGGGCTCTTCCTTCCTTTACTTGGTCTCTCATACTACCTGTGTGCATATCCACCCCTCTATTCGAATTTTACCTCTTCGTGGATGCAGACCATCTGCCAGGTTTTTAGCACATAATAGTTGCTCATTAAATGTCTGTTCAACTTAAATGAATGAAACTTATCTCTGTTCTATGCAACCAGCCAAGCCTCTAGCAGAAGGAAATGCAAAGTAGCAACTGATTTTTATACTCTAATCTTCCAGTTTGACAGCCTACCCTCAGTGGTGGTATACCCCGAAAACACAAACAGAGGACTAACTACATTAACAGACTGATTCGGTGCCTAAAGAAATGTGTTGCTTCTTCGGTTGTGAAATTTGTTAGTACCCAAGGCACCAATGAAAGGCAGAAGAAATGTCAATGTTCGCCTACACCCTAAAGCAAAGAGTCAAATTATAATGGGGAAGTTTATCTTTTTAGACTGTGGTTACACAGTATATTCCCTAAAGGAATGTAAATTGTCTTCTTTTGCTCCTTCCTCAAGACTAAGTAAAAGGTCTGATAACCTGTTTGTGGGTTTTGTTTTGTTCTTAGAATAAGGAAGTACTGTGAATAAAGTTCTCTTAAACTGAGACATTCAAAATGCATTTAAGTAAATAGATGTTAGACTGCAGAATCAACGAGTGTCCTTATTTAGCTATTATCAGATGTGACAATTAAAATATTTACAGTGTCATTATGAGAAAAACTCAGTGACATAATGTCAATTTGATTGAGCCTTTCAGAAATACAATATTTACTAACACCATGAAGCTAATGATAAAATCTTTAATCTTAAAGTCTTAAATGTTATGGTAGATATCAACAAATGCTGTGAAAAAAAAATTGCAATTAATGGATCATATCTTCAATACAGGCAATTTCAGGAAACATAAAGTTAATTTTATCAAACATTTACAAGTCAAAACTAAATATAAGAGTAGATTAAAATTGTTTTTGTGTTTTACTCATTATAAGAGATTCCCTTGTATCTTTTCTTTAGGTAATCCTAGTTATTTCAGAAAAACTTTAATACATTTCATACAGTGGACCTACCGAAAAGAGTAATAAACTTTTTTTTACAAAGAGATATAACATACCTTTTAAAAATCTTGTAAGAATATTTTTAACCTCTCCCCCTGCCCTAGCACACCAGACAGATAAAACATGCTTCCATCAGTGACTATGGGTCTTTACTACAAAAATATGTTACTCCCAGGATAATAGTAAAAAACCTATTCTCAGAAATAGTGTTAGGGCCCTAATGCTTCAATTTTACTATGGAAATTGATTTTATTTGACCCAATATAGCAATCTTCATCCAGTGAAATGAACTTATATTTGCAGTTACTTTGAGAAACATACTGAATATATTGAAATATGTGTAGTCCTTCACCATGCTTTACTTCTACTTGATTTAGTTTGGATATCTTTAACTTATATGGGATGCACTGACTAAGTCCAACAGAAAATATTTATAGTCATACAAATTCTTCATCTCTTACTTATCATTATGTCCTAATTGTTGATTCATGACATTGAGAAATACCAGTGTACACTGATTATTGCTATAGACTAATGCTGTCCATTGATCTGCGCAGGATTTGACTGTTTCACAAAACAACATCAAAATTTTTCTAATTAAAAGGAAATACCTGTATAAGATGGGATTTTCTTTTAACTATCTACCAAGTCTAGTTAGTTCTTGGCACAGAACTGTTGCATTAATAATGATAACCACTCGGGCGCCTGGGTGGCTCAGTCGTTAAGCGTCTGCCTTCGGCTCAGGTCGTGATCCCAGGGTCCTGGGATCGAGCCCCACATCGGGCTCCCTGCTCGGCGGGAAGCCTGCTTCTCCCTGTCTCACTCCCCCTGCTTGTGTTCCCTCTCTCGCTGTGTCTCTGTCAAATAAATAAATAAAATCTTAAAAAAATAATAATAATGATAACCACTAGTAGGTAAGCATTATAAAAAAAATCAAAGTAGAAGATTAGCACTTTAACTATCCATTTTATATGTGGTTTAATAAAATTTGATTCAATTAGTTTGTATTTGCTAATGGCACAGCCCTCCTGCTTACTACATCCTTGTTTTGCAGATATAAAATGAATTTCAAAACAGAAGCACAAATCCTTTATTAAGATGGAAAGTTGTAGTTTCATGAGACTCAATTTTTGGTTTTGTTGTTTTTGAGTAGCTAACTTACTATTAACTAATATCTTAGTAGAGACAATCACATCAAACAAGTAATTTTTAAAAAGTTGGGTTTTTTCCCCCAAAGAAGAAGTTTTACAGGAAAACTGGTGAAATAATCGATGTTCATTTAGAAAGCATATGAAAAATGGAGATTAGGGAAATTCAATTTTACTCATTTCCTTCTAGTACATACACAAGGAAATGATATAATTATATTTGGAATTTAAGGGTAGACTTATAAAAATTACAAGTTTAGTTATCTCCATTTGTATAAAGTCATGTTGAAATGAGAAACAAGTCATGTTTCTTAAACATTAGTAACTCTTAAACATTTGTAATATTTTGTGTGGGAAGTATTTTAGTTTAATATATCAAAGAAATAAGCTAATAAATAACACTAAAGTTTTAAAAGGAAAAGTTTGTTTTTAAAAGAACATTTTCTTAGTACTTCTTAAAATGAGAGATGATCTTAGGCTAATGTGAGTAATTAAATCACGAAGCTACACTGTCGTTAAGAAATTGTTTACTTAATTTTACTTAAGATCTTATTCATTTGAAATGATAATGCTGCCTTCTTCCAGTAAAATATAGATTTTATATTCTAAATTGAGCACATATTAGAGAAATATTTAATTCTCTTATTTCCAAAAGTCAGTAAGAAGTCCATATAATTAAAACAACTGGACATGATAAATTCACTATTAATTAAGGAATTATAAAACAGATCTTTATTAGTATGTCTCAATTTTTTTCCAGTTTATTATTTTTCAAGATTCTCTCTTTTGTAAACTAAAATAACATTTATCACAAAAATTTACCGTTGACTGAATTATCTTTATTTTGATTTGAAAGGATCTACACATAGCTGTCATTAGAACAGTACTCAGAACTACTACTCCAGTATTACCCCATTTCAATGGATAAAAATTCTGCTTATCTCTTGATGAAAAGAAAAATATTCCTCCTCCCAGAAATGTGTATCCCTTAAGAGGGGGATAGAAAAATTGGAGTGAAGTGAACAAATGATTCCTCATTCCATATATACCTTGTATTGTTTCTTTTATTCAGAATATAATTAGAAAATGCCCTACTCAATTCCCTATACCTTTTTGCCTCGGCTAAAGATAAACAGACAAATAAATTTTAATTTTTCATCTTAAGGTCAGAATACAACTTTAATCCTAATATATTTAATAAATCTTATATCTCCCTTAATCTGTCACCTAAAAAACCACAGCCATTTAGTGTTTGACTGCAAAGGGATATTATTTCCAGATGATTATAATAAAAGTTTTTCTTCTAAGATACATTGCCAGTCTTAAGGATGCAGTTTATAATTCTATCCTACATCCCAATAGGTCTGACCCCGAGATGGAATTCCAAAGTTCCATTTAAAGTCAATAGAAGTTCTAAGAAATATAACAAAAAGGTGGATTAAGGTTAATAAAACATAATTTTATAAATTGCATGCATATATATGTATATCAAAATTTCTCTAAGATTTCTTGCCCTTACCTTCAGTAGTATATTGAAATTTATTCAAATTTATGCAACATTGTTTAAAGAAACTGGATTTTACATGATTTGAAGGCTCACTCCCAAATGATTTCAGATAGTTTTGCTGCAGTGCTCTTGAAAAAACATAACAACAAAATTCATTATGACTTATCATTCTCCTTGATTGATAACAGTAATAGATGTGACCCAAACAGCTGTAATAAAATGAAAATACAGATGTAATTACTTTGATCCTTGATGAGCACAAATAGATTTTGCCCAATCTCAGAATCACACTAGTTGCCTGTTGAGATACAATTGGTACTATTCCATTTTGTGTTTCATAAATGGAAACTTTCAATAAACATCTGGCTATGGAGCTAAGGACCTTTACATTTCTAATCTGCTGGCCAGTGAAATAAAAAAAAGTCTAAATTATATCTTGACACTCAGCCACTAAGTCAGCTTTGGGGCTGCTCCAGAACTCCTTTAAATCATTCATCCAAGACTTGTGTTTTTGCCTTGTTTCTTGGACTAAGTTTTAGTCAAAACTGTCAGGATGGGTATGAGGGTATAAAAAACGTATGTCCCTGTTCGGCTCCAATTCCCTCTTTGATAACTTGGGTTCTGGGTCCTTGAAGACCTTGCCCTCAAAGTCCTATAACTGGGTCCTCTGGCTGTGGCTAGCTCTTCCTGATGTGGCTCACCCGTTTTTCTGGACTGCTGTCTATTTCCCTTTGCCAAATGGCCTGATGGGATACTGCCCATCCACTGCTAGCTCTTGCTGGAGCTACCTCCTGGATATTTTTACAGAGATGGCTCTCCACCAGGATTACAGTTGTATGGTTCATGCCATTAGGTCTGTCAAATCTGAGAGACCAGTTGCTCTGCTGAAACTATTCCTTTGCTCAAATTAAACTAGGGACTGACTCAATGTTCAGTTTTCTCCTGAACTTATGCTAAATTATGCTCTGTTAGTTCTAAACATGAGATTGAAATAGGGAGTAAAACCAATATTTACCTCTTATTCTAAATCTAATACATTTTGTCCTTTTTTTGACCTGCTATTAGCAAAAGGATCTTAGATTTAATGCTGCAAATGTAAATTTTTCTATAGTAAGGTAACGTTGTGTGACCAATGAATACTTTTGCTCCTGACTTTTAACTGTTTTGATGATGCTACTCCATTTTTAGTCTTCAGAGATTAAGATAATGTTGAACAAACTGAAGAACGTTAGTTTCCACTAGCTATATTAAACTATTTGGTCATCTGTTGCTTATACAAATTCTTGAATTCTATCCTAATGATGAAAACTGCATATGGAAGGTAGAAATCCTGAGATAATGTTTTAAACTGTATTTTTTTGGTGCCAAACTATTCAAGTATATTGTGGTACTTATGTTAATGATCAATTTTAAATTCTGCCAAAGTAGTTAAAATACATATAATTTTAACATATATTAAAATATAATTTTTTACCATTGAAAGCAACTTCACATGAAGTAATATTCTGAAATGATAGTTGACTTTACACGATAAACACCTTTAGTCATAAAATGCCTACAGTCACCAAATATACATCTACTTCCCAAGCCCGAGGTCAAAAGCTGAAGTTAAAATACCATATGGGTATGTAAAAAATTTCGTTTTTCCCTGGTAGTAGAAGTAGGAAGAAATTAATACTGAATAGCAATATTCATTTTTTAGCAATTTAGTCAATGACATTTTGACCCTTAGAGAAAGGAAATTTCTAAGGCTCAACTAGTGTTAGTGCAAATGAAGATGTACCTTCTAACAAAGTATCTTCTTTAGATATGAAACAGAAGCAGTAAGCTACAATGCTGTCAGCTAAAAGTTTTCTGACACACTTTGCCTAAATGGTGGGGATTCATACCATGGATGTCAGATATCATCTGTAGAGTTCTATAAAAATCCTTCAAAACCCTATAGGAACCCATAAATTTCCACAATTGGCACGGTAGGGATACAACACCTTTTAGCTGAAGGCACTGTACCTCTGGGAGGATCTTTTTATTAAGAGGAACTAGAATGAGTTGTAAGTGCCACATATGGGGACCGGAATAATGTAAAAAAGAACAGCATCCACTGAGCCACACTTGTAGCACTTGAAAAAAAAAAAAAAAAGATGAGATGATAAAGAGCTGGCATAATCATACATTCTGTACAATCACTTTGGAAAGAGATCTCAAAGCTAACTAGCAAAGTTAATGAAAAGTTCAGAGATTAAATAAAAATGGAATTAAATCAGAATGAAAATTATGAGACCCAGAAATGTTAGGACCAAAAAAAAAAAAAAACCCCAAAAAACTAAAGGTGACTGAAAAGTTGTGAATTAGAAAATCAGCAAAAACATATGTAAAGCAAGGCGGAAAAAAAGCTTTTATGTTTAGAGCTTCATAATGCCTCTTAATGATCCAAAATATCATTAAAAATAGTGTGGGCTTAACAGGCATGAAAACAATGAGAGGGAGCATTCTTCTTGCTCAAGTTGCCAGTCACTTTCAACTGCTTTCCTCTGAAATACAGAGCCACTCCAATTTTAAATGCTTTTGTCCACAGAGAGATCTAAGGTCTGTAGGGATTTTATATAAAATAACACCAACTAAAGGGGTAGGGTCTGCAAATTCTACACGTGCCTACGAAGAGCAATTTAAATTTTAAGGTAGCCAAAGAGAACAGAAGGAAGAAAGGCAATAGTATATATTTGAATATCTTCATTATACTTCATAACAATTCACGATTGATATTAGATTTTCAATATTGTTTTACAAAATGGGAGTCTGGAGGTCCCTTTTAGCTGTCTTTGGTTGCAAAATATTCTTGCCAGGACAGGCTAAAGTTTAGCATTGGAATGATACAACAACTGAGGTTCTCGAGAAGCATGTTGTAAAGAGGACTGGGACATGCGAGGTATAGAAAGTTCTGGGGCACATAGAATATGTGTTCAACATCTCAATCAAAAAGATTAATGGGATCCCCATTGCAGTCCTGAAATAATACTACACTACTCCTTTTATATGATGCCTCAGCTTTTGATTTCCTTACTCTAGAGTTTTGGCTTCTAAGGACAAAACAAATTTATTTTCCAGTCTTATATGAACCATATGAACATTCTGGTTCTATATAGAAGATTATTAACTCTCAAACTTCAAATATTTGCTTTAATAAGAAGGAGAAAATATAATAATCACCTGCAACTAATATAGAATATTAGCAAGTAGAAATTTGAAATGACATAGGGGCTAAGAGGATTCAGGAATGACATGTAGGAAATGATCTGAAAACTCAACAGTGGGAGACTCTAATAATCAGAAAGGGGAATGACATGACAATGGAGGGCTTTGTGCCTAAAGCCCTCAATACAAAACTGGTTCAGGAAGAGCACTGATTTTGATCTCTAGAAACAAAATTTGAAAATATAAAAATAGGGATCTCATTTAACATTTTTCAAGAGAAGAAAGGCAAATCTGAGCCAACTTACTGAGAGCGAGGAGAAACAACTGATTAGTAAAAAAAAGAAACAACCAAGTTGAACTAAATATGGTAGGTATATCACTAAACTTCTCTTTTTGCTTCAGGTTTGCAAGGAGACAGGAAATGGATTGATTCTACCAGTATGAGTTCAACTTCCAGCTCTGCTCTAAATGTTTTCTTGTCTTTTCAGTCAAGTTTAACACATTGGAGAAGAGATCAAGTTCAAATTATTTCCACTTGAACACAGCATCAATCCTCTGTAAGTAGTCTTTTTAAGAGGCAAATATTGATATAAAATAGGAATCTAAATTAATTTTATCCATATTCTATAGAACGCTCAGAAGTCAATAAGCAGGGAATATTGGCATTGAGGTGCATAAGGGAAGAGTATCCTAAAATTGTAATGATACACAACTCAGATTCTTTTTTTTTTTTTCTTTTTAGAATGAGGTAGAGAAAGGAAGAGGTGGGGAAGGGCAGATGGAGAGAGAGAACCTTAAGTGGCTCCACAGCCAGCACAGAGCCTGATACTAGGCTCTATCTCTCACAACCCTGAGATCATGACCTGAGCCAAAATCAATACGTGGATTTTTTTTTTTTAAGATTTTATTCATTTATTTGACAGAGAGAGAGAGAGATAGCGAGAGCAGGAACACAAGCAGGGGCAGAGGGAGAGGGAGAAGCAGGCTTCCCGTAGAGCAGGGAGCCCGATGTGGGGCTCGATCCCAGGACCCCGGGATCATGACCTGAGCCGAAGGCAGACGCTTGATGACTGGGCCACCCAGGCACCCCCCAAGAGGTGGATTCTTAACTGACTGAGCCACTGGTGCCCCACAGCTCAGACTCTTAAGGGAAGTTTTCTTTACATTGTTCAGACCATGATGGCTCTAGAACTCTTTTGACAGCAGTAGAAAATAAAGATTTTAAGAATCTATTTGATTGAAAAAACTCAAAACAAATGTAAAAAGCTTAGTATATAGAATCTACATTGTTCCACCTGGCTTTAACCTTTCCTAATTTTTGCTAAAATCCCCTTAAACATTCAATTTGATTAATAATGCATTAATTTCAGTAAATTTTTTTCTTTTTAATTCACCTTCAACATGATAAATAAAATTTAACAAGGTCTGGGAAGATAATCACGAATGAGGTGAAGGGGCTTGCTACTTACTATTCAGATAAATTTGAACAGTTATAAAATACATATAAACAAATAATTAAAATTAAAAAATAAAACTTCACAAGTATACTCTACCAATATTTAGAAAGATCAATTAGCTCCCACATAAAGATGAACATTATATTTAGTTATCTCTTCTTCCTAAAAATCCCTTGTTCTCCCTTCTTCCTCAGGGTTCTAAGAGAATCCTGGATTTACTCTTGTAGGGATTACTTCATGGAGTCACACCATTTCAAATAAATTCATCTCCCACAGTCATTATCTCACATCATATGGTTACTGACTACTTACTTTGTATGGTACTATAATACGTCTAAAACAGAGTTTCTGTCCTTTAGCTGGGGACGTCTACAAAGTGAGCATGCAGTAGGTATGAGTGCGCACATGCTCAGACACAGGCTGTGTTAGTTGCAGACAATGTACAGGGAGTAAGCTCTCCGGAGTGTGGAACAAAGTGTGGGTCCTGAAAGCACAGTTTCTGGGGAGAGCTTCCTGGGAAAATAGGACCAAGCTCTTAAGGAAAAGTAGGATTTAGGTGAGAGAAAGAGGATGAAAAGATGGAAAAGGAAAAGGCAGAAAGGCAAGCAGTGAAGGCAAAATGAATGCACTAGTTTGGCAAAAGCCTTCATTCAGGGCATTCTAAGAGTAAAACTTGGAATGAAGAGAAAGTGTTAAATATGGAGCATCAAATTGCAGAATGTGGATGATAATCTGACATCTCCTGTTCTCCAAAAATAATTTGTAAGAAGCATTAACCCATAGCTATTCCACTCTTCTAAAGCTTCAAAACATCTCTACCAATCCCAGGAAGACATCTATATTCTACGATGTTACCATTTGGATTTGGATTTTACCATTTTGGAATTGAGTAAAGACTAAACAAACAAAGTTCCATTTCCTGAATCTAAGGACACTTAATGTTCTTGGATTCAATAAGTAAAATTGTGAACATATCATCTTCCGTCTTGAGCCTGTCCTCTTGTGACTTCTATTTCTCTTTGTGAGCTTCCAAAGTTGCTATGATTTTGCCTAATTTTCCTCTTTGTCCCCAGCATTCAGTGGGTTGTCTTGTCTGGTCTTTTTTTCCATAAAACTTCTTGAATTGACTCCTTGCTCTCCATGCCCAGTCTTGTACTTAGGTCAGGTACTACCTACCACAAGAATCAATCTTCTGCTCTCAGTCTCTATCTCTCTTCTGCTCTGTAGTCTCGCCCAACTCCTGAATATCATACCATTTGTGAGTTTCATTCAGCCCACTTCCAGATTACTCTTCCTAAAGCACAGCTCTGACAGTGTGAAACTCAAGCTCATAACATCACCAGGCTTCATACCGACAGAGACAAACACTGCAGCTTGATATTTAAGACACTCACCAGTCTATTTCCACCACTTCATATATTCTAAAGTCTATTTTTTTATATTCTAAGTTCCTATCAAACCTAATACTCAGTGTTTTCTAGGTATATATCATGAGCTCCTGTTCTGGGTTGGTATTATTCATTGTTATAATTGTTAATTATCTGTAACCTCGGATAACATCTTTTTTGTTTTCCTCAAAAATCTCTTATTCTGCTGACTCTGAGTAACCTGCTCCTGACCATAAATTTCTGTCTTGTATTGTTTCCTTCTGTGGATTGGCTTACTTCATGAATTATAAGGGGGTGAGAGGAAAAGCAAAGGGATGGCCAAGGAAACTAACTACACATTTATGGAATGCCTTAAGAAAGGCCTTAAGATGAGGGCGCCTGGGTGGCTCAGTTGGTTAAGCGACTGCCTTCGGCTCAGGTTATGATCCTGGAGTCCCTGGATCGAGTCCCGCATCGGGCTCCCTGCTCGGCGGGGAGCCTGCTTCTCCCTCTGACCCTCCCCCCTCTCATGTACTCTCTCTCATTCTCGCTCTCTCAAATAAATAAATAAATCTTTAAAAAAAAAAAAAAAAAAAAAGAAAGGCCTTAAGATGTGAAATATCTTAGTATTGTTTTTAGTTTCATTTAGAGTAACAATGAGGTATGACAAGATGTAATATAACTGTGTACACAGCACTGTGAGGGACACGGGGAGGAATTATTATCTTCCAGGCACTCATTTCATCTGAAATAATCTTATGAGGTAGGGGCGCCTGGGTGGCTCAGTCATTAAATGCCTGCCTTTGGCTCAGGTCATGATCCTGGGGTCCTGGGATTGAGCCCCGCATCGGGCTCCCTGCTCGGCGGGAAGCCTGCTTCTCCCTCTCCCACTCCCCCTGCTGTGTTCCCTCTCTCGCTGTCTCTCTCTCTGTCAAATAAATGAGTAAAATCTTAAATCTTTTTTTTTTTTAAGGAAGGATCTTATGAGGTAGATATTATTATTACTTACCTCATTTTCAATTGAGAAAACTGAGGAAAGAAATGAATCCTACTCAGCTACTAAGTGCTAACTCTGGGATTGGAACCCCTACCAGTTGTCACTAGAGCCCACATACCGGAAGCAGTAGGCCTTTCTGCCTCTCCTTCACTCTTCCGTGAGTGTAACTACTCTCCTCCAAAACAACAAGGACCATGGCTTCATTTCAGGGCACATACGCATGCAGTTTAAATGTTCTCTAACAATTATTTCACTTCTGTTTAATTTTCAAAGTACTCTGAAGTACATTTAATTATATGCAGCCCAATTTTGATTGAGAGAATCAGATAATATTTTTCCTTTGCCTCATAATGTACATAAAATGCTTAACATTCTTTAAGTACGAGCATATTAACACTCTATAAAGATGAAGACACAGAATACTGAAATGACATTCTATCAGTAATATTTGATGTCTAATATACAAAAAGTTAATGACAGCAGAAACAGATTCAAAGAATGAATGACAATTCAATATTTTGCAAGATAATTAAAATTTTGATTATAATTTGTATAACTTAGGAAAAGACCCGATTTGGTCTTCCTCTAATTTTTTCCCCTTGGCTTATTGGAAATCTACTTCCAATAAGCCAAGGGAAGCTTCCCTTATATCTCTCTATGGAAAATACACATAAATATTTTTCACATGCACTAATTCATAAGCGCAGAACACGTATGACAGGTTGACCACCAACATTTTAGTTTTATAAACCCATCAGGCATTAAATCTATAATTTTTATATATTATTTTACACATCCTATCTTTTCACTGATGTATTTCACATTTAACTGAACTAAATTAATAATAAAATGAAGAATCTAAAATAGCAATTGCCAAATGAGAAAGTACAACTAACCTGGCAATGTCATCATTTAGCCCCATTATTATCTCAGGTTGTAAAATATAATGTTTAACAAATGATTTGACTGAATCATTAATTTTTTATTTTAATATTCTTATCACTGGACACTTAACACTTAAGAAAACACTTCGCTCCATACCCTCTCTGTATGGTAAACAACCATCACTATCCACCACATACTAACACAGGGAGTTACACCCGCAGCTCAAACACTTCCATTATGAATATCCTCCATTTTTCTGAAATAGGTCTTTTTTAAAAGGGGGAAAACAGGATATGACTCTTGTTTGCTCTTTAAAGTTTTATTATTTTAGCATTTTACACAGAGAGCGAGCACCAGCACACTCAGGAGAACTGCTGAAAGTAAAAGGCCTCAAGCTACCCACTGCCTGGCTGATAGGATAAAGCAGAGGTATAAAAACTTTTGTCTGATTGCTCACTTTCCTTGTTTTAGAGTATTGCTACTCTCAAGAGCATATATTCATGTTCTTTCTACTTCCAGTTTTATTACTTCTTTTGTATTATTTAATACATCTAAAGACACTTCCAAAAGACAAATTTTTCCATTTTGAAAAAGTAATGGTTTGGAACCTGATAAAACACATTAATGTTCACGGTGTGTTTTTTTGCAAAGGTGATAGAGTAAAAGTGCTATAAAGCAATTAGGTGCATGATCTTAAAGACATTAATATGTCGAATAGAATAAGATGTTTAAAAAGTCAACAAAAATAATATCCTAGGAAAGGTCAGATGGAAACAGGCACATATAAAGACCACATTTCTCATTCAGGTCTTTGACTAGATCTTTAATGCAGAGATGGGGAAGAAAATATAAAAATGAGAGAAGGTACTATTCTTACCTCAATAACTTGAAATTAGAAGTATATGATGTTTAACTCCAGGAAGTATGGACATAAAGTGTCGACTCATCCTAACAACTGGATGGCTGGTATATATGCTTCATTATTCAGATTATAATTTTTTCCCCCTGCATTCTAAGTTCTACCAGGGTCAATACTTTTTAGTAAACAAGAAACTGATATGCTTGGCCTATTGAACAAGGCCAGGCATTTTTTAAAGTGTCATACACATTTCTGAAATCCACAATACATCAATTTTTAATACATCTACTCTCTCAGCTCCATTAAAAAGATGGTAGGGGAAAGATTTTAGAGTAATTAATGATATAGTTAGCTGCTAAATATTAATAGGAATCGTAGTCTTGCATAAAATATAACATATAAACCTTGCCAATACAGACGCACCAGTAATTAAAGTTGAATATGTAATTACACTGATTTATAAGACAGGCAAAAAGTTACACTTTACTAGCTTCTATGTAAACTGTGGGTAACAGTTAAACTTTGCATTTTACGGTTTATAAAAACGGGCAATATCTTGACTACAGTTCATAAATGGTTTAGAGACCTGTAATAGTAGTAAAAATTACAACTTATTCCATCATGAATATTTTTATTGCACCATACAAACCAAACTGTGATAATGACCCCTAAGATGTAGACTCATCTTAGACACTACTCTACCCCCAAGAGAATGTTAGTAGTACTAAGAATTTGTAGAAGCCTGCTGGTACAGTAATTATGGGACACTGGAGAGAATCTACAAGATGCATTAAAACTGACTTTGATACACTTTCTCGTATCATGAACACGGGGCAATTTAACTCCACTTAAAATTGTATTTTGGACTTATATACCACTAGAAACTTCAGAAGAATACCAAATGTTAGAAGCATATGCGCACGGGCCCTTCCCGTCGCTGGGCCTGCTAACCCACTTACATGTGCGGCTGCGGCGAGCAGCCCGGACTACTGTTCCCGTTGCTGTCGATGTGGTCCAGGGAGCCATTGAGGTCTTCGTGGACAGCCTGCAGCAGGCCACTGGACGCGTTATTGATCAGTCCCGGGTTACTAAGCAAAGGTAAACTGCTCTCTGCCAAGGCAGCCTAGTGAAATGAAGAAGGTGTAAAACAACTTCGGAAATGCCCTTTAAAATATTTCTTTAGAGACAGATCTTGTTTTGAGTGGGTTCGGATCACAGTGTGGATGTTTTAGAAGCATTTAAAGAAAATGTACGGGGCGGATGAAGTTTCCGAACGGGCAGTTTGCGGCAGAGACATCAAGAAAATTAAGTGTGATGCAAAAGCGTAAACACAAGCTCACCCGCAAACTTTTTCACTCGTGTTTCAGCCTTTCACATAAGGAACTGCTGTATTCTCCCATGGAGTGAAAAACCCCAACACAGAAGCAGTCGCTTTGCTTTTTAAAAATGACCAGGACTTAGCTCAAAATAAAAAAGTCCTGACATTTGCCTCCTCTGCATAAAAATTATATATTATAATTAAACTTTAAAGTTTTTGCCACAAGCACCATGT
>NC_138380.1:31667479-31669979 GCF_054177405.1 Leptonychotes weddellii
ATGTGCAAGTGGGTCATCATTGCTTGAAGACGTTCGCGTTCTTTAGAAAGCTGTTAAGAAAGAGTGAGATCAGAAGCGTTTTAGAAATGACTGATACGGCTATTTTATGGCAGTGATACATCTTATCATTGAGCTTGTCTCAGAGTAATGATTCCCGCATATAAAAGTCTGTGTCAGTAGGAACTTATCTGGGAGGAAATGCAACTTTGGCTATGGGGGGGCGGGGGGCGCGGAAAACTTTTATAGCTTTCCTTATGTTAAAAGGTCAGAGAAAACAAATAACACTTCATCTTTTTGTCAATAAGAGAATTGAGGTCACACTTGCCTCGACAGTAACAAGTTACTGAAACCATAAATTAGAAGGCCCACGGTGTCTTTTAAAGTCCTGTGGACACTGTTAGCAATGGACTAGTGCCAACAGCTGTGAAGGGGTGAAGGGTTCTCAAAGCGAAGTGCCTGCCAGGATTGTCTACACACTTCATGCATTCCCACTGAGGTCCAGTTAGTGCCCCCTGCAATCTGCCATCATCAATCTAATTCAATAGAGTGACAGAGACCAGGCAGTGTGAAACGCTGAACTCTGCCACGGGAGTCAGCATCTACACTTGCACTGGGTCTCATTACAACTGACGGACCTTACTTCTCCATCAGTCAGACACAGCAGAGGGAGGAAAAAGAAAAAAAAAGAAAAAGAAAAAGAAAGGAGGCATAATTGGTCACACTGCAAACTGGATCATCAGCTAAACTCTTATGTTTTAGTCTACCTTTTATAAATGGTAAACAGGTTTACAAAAAGCTTTTCAAACTACAGCAGTCATGATGTTTTTTACGTGTTCTTGATTATTTACAGGTAAAAATAAAATGTTTTTAGTAGCTCTCTGGAAAACAGCCGTGATGTGATGAGTTTAAAACAATTTAAGACGTAGTAATGCGTTTAGAAAAAGAAACTGTATGTTTAATAAAATGAAATGAAGTATTGGTTTGATTGAGAAAAAAAAAAATCTTTAAGAGGAAGTATTAGCCAAAGCTTTAAAGGGTTGGTAAAAACATAACAGGAATGATAGAGTGACACAATTACTTTCTGATCAGTTTTATGAGCTCTATTTATTTTTGACCACATTCTGTTTCAATATTAACAGCAGTGTTTTTAAACTTAAATTAGCAGCATCGGAAACAACACATACATATTACCGTCCATAGTCTTATAGGTGACCGGCCATTATTCTAGTAAAGGTAAGTCTTAAGAATCTCTGCAAGTTCTTTAATTAAAAAAACACCAGAGGTTGAAAAGAAAAAAAAAGGGGGGGGGTTTCAGGGTGGTATCTGACAGGCATGATATAGTAAAGACTTTTTTTTGCTACATTATAAAATCTCATGGAACAAATCAAGATCGGCTCATGTGAAAACTGTCTCAGTGATAAAATCGTATCCAACTGTGGAGTTTAGTCTAACTTCTATTAGGGAAAAAAACTTAGAGTTGGCTCTTTTGGGATACCCAAATCTATATGACGTGGTCTAAAGGTTAGAGAGGTCTAAGTGATAAGGATGTTAAACTATAGCAGCCCCCCCTGCATCATCAGTCGCTGCCATCGTTATAAACAAATGAAAACCCCACGTATTTCTACTAGTCATTGTGTTAAAAGACTCGGGATCTACCCGTTACTCAATTTAACGCACCAGAAATCTGAGAAAGGGGTCCATGAAGAGAGCACCCAACAAACCTGTATTTCTAGTTGTTGGACCACCTGCATTTGCACTCGACACTGGGCCGTGCTCCGGTCATCCAGCGCGTGTTCATTGTTAAGGTGCCTAATGAAACACAAAACACAAACACAAAGTCAAGCTACGTCTATGTTCGTGGTATACGCTCCCCTTAAAAAGCACAATGCTGAAGCCGTATTTTCCTCCACGGTGGGAAAAAGGAACACCCTGAAACTATACAAAGAAAAGTTAAATGTGCTTATGTGTTTAGTGAAAATTATGTATGTCATATGCAGAGACCCCTCAAATGGCAGAAAAATGGCATCGTCTCTAAGCTTATCAGTTATTACAAAAAAATATTTCCCCAAACCATTTACAGAATAATAGTAGAAATCACTAGATGTATTTCATATACTCGTGTCATTTTTTTTAAAAAAGGGCACCTTTTAAATATATGAACCAAAAGTAATTCTGAAGAGAACAAAGGCAATTCTCTATTCCATTTCTGTTAAAACAGCCTGTGGTTCCTATGATGTTGTTTAGTGAGCGATGTCTTATTTCACCAGGATGTGGTGTGAATTATGTAAAGATGGCAAATTATCATCCCTTGGAAACATCAATACTTATGAAGAATGATCACTTGCTGTTACTAATAAATAAAGTACATTGAAGATTCTGGTAATCAGAAGTGTAAGATTGACATTTCATGTCTAGTGTCCTATTTGGGAGACATCTATCCTAATTTCACACAAAAGTGGTGAAAGATAAGACATTCTCATCATCTTACTCTAATCTTGAC
>NC_138380.1:31674979-31689979 GCF_054177405.1 Leptonychotes weddellii
TCTCTTAGTTTCTAAAACATACTAGCATGAATGCGAAAAAGAACCATGGAGGGTAAAATGAGGGTTCATATTCATCTGCTTGTTAGTAATAAATACCTATATATAAATATTTGAGATGAATAAGTGTGTTCCTTTCCATGTGCTATAAAGGAAATGACACTGAAGGAAAAAATATGTATATTTTCTTAAAAACTTACTCTTAATTTTGTCAGTGAGAACAACCTGGAGCAATAAAATGGTGACTGGGCAAGTTCTATGGCTTAAATGGCCATATTTAAGAAATAGTAGCAATAGTCCTCTTAAGAATCTTAATGATAAGGAATAACATAACATTTTGATAAGGATGAGTATATTCGAATGAAGAAATACGAAGTTAGCTGTTAAAAATTAATGTCCCTATATTTTGTCTTTGTTTTAACAAATGCTATTTTCTTAGAGAGGAAAACGTGAGCAACGTTACCTAACATTTGAAGTGCCCTCTTTGCCTAGAACAGTTGAATCAGTTTTCATACCCAACAAAATGGTAGCTCACTACTGTTCTGGTATAACAGGAGTGCAAATTTTTATTTAAGGACGTTTACAAATGCCAAAGTAATATAGGAAGCAGATTTTCTTTTCATTGGTCAGAAATGGAAAAAAGTTGAAAAAAACCCTTGTGGAAGTCTTACTGTAATTCCGTTATAAAGTTATCATGGTGCCAAGTACTTGCGCCTTGTTGTTAAGGTGCTTTCACTCTATACCCTGTAGTCTACCATTTGTAAACACATCTTTTTGATGTTTCTGCCAACATCCTGGCAACAAAGCAGTGCAATTTCAAATGAGCTAATTAACTTAATTGTTGATGAAGCATGAAACAGTTCATTCACCCTGTTAGCTGCTCCATGACAACATAAGAGTCTCAGCCTGTGAAGTTACTCATCTCCATAAACCTATCTGTAGCTCTCTGTTTAGATCTCTTGTATAGCAGAATTGTGCATGGAAAATGCTTCATAAAAGATGGATATTCTCATTTGCAAAGGAACCTCTTAAAATTAAAAAAAAATATTTATCACTGTATGAAGAAGTTAAGGGTACACCAAATTTTGATTTTAAGCTAGAGAAGCCATGTAATTTACCATACAAATACACACTCTGATTCTGAGGGCAACAAGTAACAATGTAGATGAAATAGATGTATTTCTTAAAATTTTAGCCTCTTTTAACTTTCATGTCATCGCTCTTATTGTTAAATATATGTATGTTAAATATCATTATTTAAAGTAAGGAATAGCAAGCTTGTGATTAAAAAAAATAAACCCGTAAAATATGTCTGTTTGAAATTATATATATTCTATGACTCCTCAAGTAATTTTACTTAAATTTTTTATTAAAAACTTGGAAATTTAAGTGAAGCCTGCACATGTCTCCTAATAATTAATGACACTATTACTGTGGGCTACTATTTTCCGTTCATTCAAAAACCTCTATTGAATGATTTGTAAAATATTTCGATGAAGAGGTAAAGACGAGGTCACCTTCACTTCTGAACTCAGACCGAAGCCTGACTGCGGTCATGCACTTGTTGGAACACACAGAAAGCGCAGTGTGCCTGATGACGGACTTTGACTTCCTCCTTTCAGCTTTGTCTTGTTTATTTACAACAATGCGCCTAACACTCCCACATAATCCACCCCCTTCCCTGAAAAAGGTAAGAAACCTACTTTAAAAACTGTCCAAAATCTTCACAAATGCTTTCACAGCCTGGCCATTTGCAAACTCCATGGCCGTACAGAGTGTGAGAAGCCCCAGTCTCCTCGTGCGACGAGCTGTAGCAAAAGAACACGGCGTCAGATTCATCTCAAAAAGCCATAATCGTTGCAGGCTGCTAGCACCTGTCAGGTTACGATCAGTGACAAACAGGTCAAAACAGGTCAATTCAGCTCAGAGCAGTCAGAAAAATTTAATCGTTCTATTGAATAGTTCAACTGCCAAGGCTAGATGATGTTCCAATTAGAGGAGAAATAGAGCCAAAGATGACTGTTAATAAAGGATGAAAAACTAAGAGGACTGTATAATATCATATGCTAATCTTGCCATATGACCTTAATGTAACATTTACCTCTAAATAAAAAATATATATTCATATGTGGTCAAGTGAAATAAACCTGTGTTTTTAAGAAGGTAATAGAACAGCCACCATAAGATTTTTGAAATGCACTTTTTTAAAGACGATATGGACCTTTAGGATCATTTAAATTGCTTAATATTTATGTGTGGACCATATATTATATTTCCACTAGTTACAGCTGATAAAAAAAATTCTACTTTGGAACAGTATTTATTAGCTATATCCTTCCATAATCACCAAAGACTTTTGATAAGTGAGTATTATGTCAGATAGAGAGATCCTAGAAAAATCAACCAACTTCTGCAATATATAATCATCAAATTAATCTCAATTAAAACAACAGCATGGAAGCATTCAGAAGCATACCATTTTATAATAATGAAAACTAACAAGAAAAATTTTTCATGATACTCAAATGAAGACCAGAAACACCACCAAATTCCAGCATCCTATTTTAAACTGTACTGTAATCAAATATACGTTTCTCTAAAAAAAAAAATTTGTTTAGGAGAAAGAATTTGTTGCCGCTAGGCAGGTACTCATATTACACAACAGAATACTATCAATCCACTCCACTCAAATATGTAGTCTTTACAGCTAAATGCCACAGGAGCCTAAGTCACTCTGTTAAGAAATCCTGAACTTATGTTTCATCCCTTAAAAAGATATTTTTCATGTTGAGCAATGTTTTAGCTTATATATTTTATGTAAATTGCTTTAAAGGAACCTGATTAGATAGCTTTATGCTTAAATGAATGGAAGTAAATGGACAAAAGTACATGGGTGCTCCTTTTGCAAGGGCAGTTTTTATACAACTAAAGTAAAACAGTAAGTTGAAAATCATCTAACATAATTCAATGTTGGTAACTGAAAGCAAGTAATTTTTCTTTATGAATTTTGAGTCAAATTTATTCAGTTACCACCGTAAGTTTATGTTTATATATTTATAAATTCCATCATGCTACACTAACAAAAAAGGCAAACCAGATATTCCATCTTCTGGTTTATTACATCTGTGTTTATATCCTTACGTATATTGATTCTCCGATATCTACGGACGTGTTCTTAAACACATATTAAGCACATGTTTTAAAGCATATGCTAAGGGGGGATGTGGATGCAGCTTTAATTATTCAAAAGGGGTTCTTAAGTTTAAAAATGGTAAAATATTCTCATTTCAGCAATCTGGTTCATCACAACATATTAGCCATAAAAATAATGTTGACACAATAATTCCACGTGTACTTATTAAAAAATAACTTTCTTCAGGCAAATTCCCCACCAAATCCATCAAACTGCAAGCATTTGAACTGTTTTCTGTAATGAAAATAATATATAAGATAAATAATCTAAAGGTTTCTATTTAATTTGTCCTATACACTCTGTCCTTGTTAAGTACAAATCATAATCTTCAGTTTTATGAATGGTGGAAGTAAAAGTTGGTGACAGATAAATATAGAATAAATCTCATGAGATTTACCTGTCCCGCCTTGCACTTAGGACTGAAGACTGTCCATTCACTATGGAATGATGGGTTATTGGTGGTGATGCTTTGGAAGTGGTGGAGGAGGTAGTCGAGGAGGAATTGTTAGTAGTGAGGTCTAGCCCTCCATGTTTAATGCCATTGTCTTCCATACTGTGAACTCCAGTCACTTCTTTCCATAACTGCTGAATCTCAGCAGGACTTAAGCCAGCTATAAAACGAAAGAAAGCCCCACTAATAAAACAAGGTAAAGTTCATGTAACAAGCTTAGTGTTATTACCGGATTAATGCCAACAACAAAAGTGATGTTACCAGCATAATTAATATACAATAATAAATCACTTTACACCATCAGCACCGTAGCCTTTCCCGTGAATAATCAGTTATTTGCTCAAGACTACCAATTTGGGAATGGTAGGGAATGATCCTATTGGAAATAATATCAAGGATTAATGGAAAAACCCAGCAAGTTCTATTTGAAAATTAAACTTTTTCAACTTTTAACAGCAGCTTTTACTTATTGCTAGTATTAAGTTTTTATCAGTGAGTAACTGAAAAAGAAATAGAATTGGAAATGAGATATATCAAAAGAAATGAAAAGAAAAAGAGGAGGGAGGATGATAAACAAAAATGTCAGGAAAAAGACGTCAGGGAAAAACAGTAAACATTCAACTTAGAAGGAAAATACATTTGACAATTAACTTTGACAAAGTTTTAGTTTGCTCTTTCTCAGACAGGCAAACAAAATAATTGAGTTTCACTTGGAGGTGCTAAATAAGCCAATATGATTACCTACATGGACCAATTAAGCAGATAATACAGAAACCTCATTTTATGACCGATAGAATAAATGAACTACTCATTTTAAACAACACCCTGGTTCAGATCATGCAAATTTATCAGATTTATGAAGAAAGAAAACAGAAAATCAAGACAAAATGCTTTAGCTTTTAACTATAATTTTGAAATAAGGAATTGAGAGATTCTTGTTTACAGTATTTGACTCATAAAATAGTACTTATATGTGCCAAGTACTATGACTTCGTGTATTCTTTCTGTACCTTATGCTTCTTAATACTCACTAAATCCAATGGCGTCGATAACTATATTTTAACTAGTTCATGGATAAGGAAACAAAGTGAGAGAGAGAGGTTCAAAAATGTATCCAAGGTCACAAAGCTTCTGTGTGGTAGAGCTTTGATTTAAATCCAGGCAGTTTGATTTGAATGCCTTTGCTCTGAAAATATTATATTAAAAATATGAAAACTACTGAATCAAAGATATACAGGGGGAAATGCAGTTGTAATTATGATTGCTATCCCTTATTCAGCATCTGCTATAGTCTGGTGCTTTACATTCAAAACCTCAATTAACCTCACCTGATGTTAGGAATCATTACAATTTACAGATGAGGGCATGACATGGAGGTTTAGAAAGATGAAAGATGTTACCAAATCACTACGCTCATAACTAGTGGACAGAACTCAAACCCAATGCACGGTGGCTCCACAGTCTAGGTGCTTTATTATTACGTTCATCTACAACGTCTACCACGAGGGTGGGAGTCCTTGTCAAACTATGCCCACCCCCCTACCCCAGATGCTCTGAGTGATGCGGATCCATCCAGAGGTGTGTGGGAGAGGAGCAGGACAGAACAGGCAGGGGAGACTAGGGGATGATAACAGAACATGATGGCGAGGAGAGTGAGCCCTCTCGCCCCTACCCCTACAAGTAGAAAAATCATCAATCTGGACATCGGGGTAAGTAGCCCAAAGTGACAGAAGAATTCCCACTGCTCCAAACATAACTTCTGGTCAAATTATTCATCACTGTGGTAACCTTAAATTGCTATGCCTATCACAATTTCTTACAGATAGTTTTCCTGAAAGCTATCATTTTGGTGATTCTGGCTCCTGAAGATTTTAAGACAGCCTAAGATTGAAGAAAAGGCAGGCTAACTCAGGTTTTCAGTTATTAAAAGCTATTTTTCCTGTATAAAAGAGAATGGCTTAATAAAGGAAGGTATTTCTCGGTTACATAGGAAATAATTTCTATATAAAGATCATTAATTGGGGTGCCTCAGTGGCTCAGTCGTTAAGCATCTGCCTTCGGCTCAGGTCATGATCCCAGGGTCCTGGGATCGAGCCCCGCATCGGGCTCCCTGCTCGGCGGGAAGCCTGCTTCCCTCTCTCCCACTCCCCCCTGCTTGTGTTCCCTCACTCGCGGTGTTTCTCTCTGTCAAATAAATAAAATCTTTTTTTTAAAAGAAACATCATTAATTATTGCTTTAGCTCTAGCTTTAACCTAGGATTCTGAAACTTTTCTGACTGTAACTTTTTGATTCCCCGTCTGTATGAGTTAGGTGTCCTCCCAGCAAGGCTCCGCTAGCAAATCCTCTTTCCTGACCGCATCCACCCGTCTTCTGCACGGGAGTTCTCACCATCTGACTCGGCCTCTCTCCCCCACCATCAGCTCTTGCCCAGACCGTGGCTCTCCTTTCCTGCCTTCCTGCTTTCCCCTTGCCCTGCTACCATTTAACACTCTTCAGATATCAGCCCAAATTTATCGCTTTAAATGTAAAGTAGGCCGTTGCGCTTTCCAGGGAAAGCCTCCGATGGCTTTCTAGAACACTTTGGAAAAAAAACACAAGAAAAAAGGGGAACAAACAACAACAACAAAACCCCTACTGCGGCCTGTGAGGTGCTAGCGTTTATTGCCTGGGTCTTGCCTGCCTCTCTGACCTCGTCTATTGCTCACTTTCTACATCTCGCTCTGTTATCCTAGCTTTCTTCTGCATCTTACATGCATCGAATGTTTGCTCTGACTCTCCCACAGCACAGGTGACTCTGTCGCAGATCTTCCCATGGTCTCCTCACTCCCTTCACCCCGAGGATTCAAGGGTCACCTCCTCCGAGAGGTGTCTGACCACCCTAGCAACCACTGCCCCCCCGCCCCGCCTTGCCTTCTAGCATTCTCTGTCACCTCACCCTGCTTTATTTGTCTTTAAATCATTCACCAGTCCCTGAAACTATATTATTCGTTTGTTTGTTTTACCTGTTATCATCAGTCTCCCTCTACTATAATGTAATCTTAAACTGGTAAGAGTAGGGATTTCTTACTTGACCCATCTATCCCCAGTGCTGAGAGCAGTGCCTGGTATGTGTTCAATAAGTAATAGCTGATTTAATTGATTATCACAGATTCACACAGTTCTCGAAAGCATTTGGGTTTTCACAGGGAAGTTCTGTGGCTCTTGAAGGGCATAGTATTCATGAGCACTGCCATCCCGTAAGGCCAAAGTCTAAAGGATTATAAACGGTACTAGCTGATTCTGATAAAGTTTTATATCTTGGCTGAAGACTCTTAGATGTTTTTAGAGACTATATCAGTTAAAAATGTTATTAATAATTTAGTTTTTGAATTTTATCAATTTAGTTAACCTAAGTATCCACTTACCTTTTTTTTTTTTTTTTAAAGATTTTATTTATTCATGAGAGACAGAGAGAGAAGCAGGCTCCCCAAGGAGCAGGGAGCCCGATATGGGACTCGATCCTAGGACCCTGGGATCATGACCTGAGCTGAAGGCAGAGGTTTAACCATCTGAGCCACTCAGGCGCCCTCCACTTACCTTTTAAAAGCAGACTTCTCTTACACTATTCATTTGTGTTGAAAATCGGTAGTATCAGCATGATATCACAATGATATGGCAACAAATACTAAGCATATAAACATTTGATGAATAAGCCACCTGTTCATGATCCAAATAAGGACCCTTAATTAACCGAAGAAAGAAATGGTTTTTAAAGATTATAGATAAGAGGGGCCTCTGGGTGGCTCAGTTGTTAAGTGTCTGCCTTTGGCTCAGGTCATGATCTCAGGGTCCTGGGATCGAGTCCTGCATGGGGCTCCCTGCTAGGTGGGAAGCCTGCTTCTCCCTCTCTCACTCCCCCTGCTTGTGTTCCTGCTCTCACTGTGTCTCTCTCTGTCAAATACGTAAATAAAATCTTAAAAAAAAAAAAAGATTATAGATAAGGGGCAGAGAATAGATGATGTCCAAAAGAGATTCTCTAAAGTGTCTGCATATAAGACTCACTTGCGGACATTTTAAAACTTCCGATGCCCTGACCATAGCCCAAACCAATGAGATCACAATTTCTGGAGGTAGGACACAGGTATCCGTCTGCTTCTGAAGCTCTACACATGATTCCAATGTGCAGATAATTTGGGAGGAAAACTGTTAAAAGCAAAAGCAAACTATCACATTGATTACAAAACAGTATTCACATCTACAATTTGCTTAGCTCTTTTCTATGGATACAAAACTATGAATATGAAACTATGAACCAGTCAGTTTTGTAGAATTTTGAAAATTTTGTGAGTTTTGAAGTTCTGTTGATTTGCAAGAATTAACTGATTTTTCAGGCAGTACTAGAACACGTTCAGTATGGCCTAAACCGTGTTTTATGCAACAGTACTCTTCTAAACACTCCTAATCAAAGAGATTGAAGAGGTCTGTGGTCCCTATCTTGGAGACTCATGACTAATGTTAACGTGTACACCAGTTCCAAGATATCTAGGAACAACAACAAAAATAGCAGAAAACTTGAGTCTCTTGTTTAACTCAGCGTTTTACAAAGCCATTTGAGGATAAAAAGAAAAACAACAAGAACAAGCTCTTTTTATAATTACACTAATTTATTTCAGTTTTAAATACTGGGTGTAGGCTTAGGATTAATTAAGTGATCTCCAGCCCCATCCCTTGAACTGCAGGCTACCTATTTATAAACTTGAAGATTTTTTTCCCCCCAAATTAACTTACTTCAAAACTAAACTTCTGTTTATTCAGCTTCTCTGACCCCCAACTCAGTCTTCGTCTCTGTTTTATTAGATACTTACCCAGGGCTTCTGAATACCAATCTTTTCCACGCTTTGGAGCTAATCTAAGATCCCAGGCCGCTATTATTATCCCCATTTTTGAGATGAAGACACTGAGGAACAGAAAAATTGAGTAACTAGCTCTAGAGCTAATGTGTGGCAGGGCTTCTCACATTTTTAGGTCATTGCTCACATAACCTCTTTCTAGGACTCCGTCCCTGGCCACCCTGTCTACAAGTTCAACCCCACCCATTTCCTGTGGTTTCTTTCTTTTGTCCTATCCTGACTTTTAAAGTTTTTTTTTTTTTTCCCTTAGCACTTACCGCTATATATGTTACTTAATTTACAACGTAAGTTTTGTGGTGGCAGGGATTTTTGTTCGTCTTCTTGACTGCTTTGTCCCCAGTGCCTGTAGGACTGCCCACGTGCATGAAAGCTCAATGAATACTGAGTTGTTCAAGTGCCCGGAACACTAGGGTGCTGGCAAGCTGGGAATCAGTGGACTAGACAGACCATCAGAGAATGATAGTCAACTTAAAATCTTAAGTAAGGATGATTCAATTTTCTTAGTAACTTATTTCAGGGATAAATATAGACAATCCTAGTGCCAAAAAGTTGTATGATTATGCAATTTTAAAATTAAAATTCCACGACGACAATAAATCAAGAAATGATAATGGGAGATGGCTTTGGGAGGATGACTTGGGCTTGCTCTCATTCATTGCCAGTACTACAAATAAGCATTAAAGGTTTGTTTTTCTGGAAGTTGAATGAATAAAAGGATGAATTCCTAATCAAATCACATGTAATACCACAGGTAAAGCAATTAAACAATAGTTCCTTAATCCTGGATTCAGAGTTTGTGGAGTAACTACTGGGTGACAAGGCGCTGTGCTAAGAATTAATTAAAATTTGATAATTCACATCTAGATTATACATCCTTGGGGCACACAAGGTTTAAAAATTTCAATGGCTTTACTTATTTGTAAAAATTACATTAGCAGCTTTTTCACACTCAAAAATGAGTCTTTCAATGTCCTTTCATTTTCTAGGTCTACTAATTAATTTTTAATATTAAATAAATAATTTTTATACATTATGATGTAAAGTAAGTCTACTGTGATTTTTAAAATTAGCTTATCTTATTTAATAGTACTCTGCTTATGTTCTAGGGTTACTTATAATTAAAAGTAATAAAAGCAAATTTTGGTAGAAATAGTATCATTCATATATTTTATGAAAACAATTTGATATTTAATAATCTGAATTATTGAACTATTATCAGGTAATTTTCACTTTTCATCTTAAATTTTACATTAAAAAACACTAGTATATGCACATGGCCAAAATAACTGAATCGTAGAGAAGGTTATACACTGCAAAATTAAATTTCCCTACCCACCTTCACCTCTCTGCTTCCTTGTTCTCCTCTCCAGAGGCTATCCTTCAGAGATCTATGTGTTCATTTATAATTTGCCAAATCTAACATATTATTGACTTATATTTGACTGGGGGCCTACTTTAACTGGCTGGTGTAGTGCCCGTCTCTAAAATGTATGTTTAATGAGAGGTGCACCGAGTATATTTTGCCCAAATGCTGAGTTAGAAGGAGTAAAACACCTATTTGGCTAAAACTGAGACCAAAGGCAAATATCTCCACTAAAGAAGGAACTTTTGGGATACTGGAATACATCTGATATATACAAAAATTCCTTCTATGATTTCACTATTAAAATTTTTATAGGCTACATTTTGCAAGTTTGATTATTTTATTTAAAAAACCCATCATTTTCTCAGTTTTCTCCATCATGAAACTTTAATACGGCAAAGTTAACATTCTGCTTTGGAGTCTTCCTTCAAGATATAAAGAAGTGACAAACAGAACTTTAAAAAGACTTATGGCTTAAATGGAGATAAATTCATTTTAATGTATGCATGCGAGTATACCAATTATGTGACAATTAGAATGATGATATAATTTAATCTCCACCTATCTTATTTACATCTTCTCAAAAACTAACTCAACCCTCTTAATATTTCCCTATGTATTTAACGTTTTGTAAGTTAGTCTTCCTGTTTTCTTTGTTTTTGTTTTTTGTTTTTTTAGAGAGGGAGGGTGGGGTGGGCAGAGTGAGAGGGAGAGAGAGAATCTTAAGCAGGTTCCACACCTAGCTTGGAGCCCCACATGGGACTCGATTTCACGACCCTGAGATCATGATCTAAGCTGAAATCAAGAGTCAGTTGCTTAACTGACTGAGCCACCCAGGCTCGTAAGTTAGCTTTTTTTTTTTTTTTAAAGATTTTTTTTATTTATTTGACAGAGAGAGACACAGTGAGAGAGGGAACACAAGCAGGGAGAGTGGGAGAGGGAGAAGCAAGCTTCCCGCTGAGCAGAGAGCCGGCACAGGGCTCGATTCCAGGACCCTGGGACCATGACCCGAGCTGAAGGCAGACGCCTAATGACTGAGCCACCCAGGCGCCCTGTAAATAAGTTTTTATACATAAAATTAACAGCATTCATGGTTAACTTTGCAAAGTTTTATTACTGCAGTAATAAATGTACATTTAAACTTCAGCGCTTACTGATGGAGTTTTCGCATGTAAAACCCCAAAGGAGAGTTTCCCTCCAAGTCACAAACTGGAGATTGGTATTTAAAAGGGAATACTAAGATGCTAACAATAATTCTGCATGACATGTGTTGTTCGTATTGCTGGCACTGTTACCCTGATTAGATACAATGGCAATCTCTGCAAGCACATGACCACAGATTAGGCAAAAAATCAAGATGCAAGAAGTGATGTTGAAATAAGCATTTGGCTATTTAGATTTCCATAAGCAGAGAATGAGTCAAAGCTAAATAGCTGATTTTGGCCGAATACTCATCCTAAAGACAAACTTGAGCACATTCCTAACTCAGCATAAAGGACATTATTATATTTTATTTTAAAATATTTCATTTTATTTATTATTCAACAGTTCTCCCATTCCCAACTCATCTAGTTCTAGAAGGTGTTAGTTCAAACTAGTGCTGGCTAGATATCCTAGCATTCCCTGTTTGGTCTTTCAGACTGGTCACAAAAGCGTTACGTTTTAAATCAGTTTTATAAATTCAAAAACATGTAGAAAGTTGGAATGAAAGTTTTAACCACATATATTTCAGTTCCCGTAGTCATAGGAAGCCTGTGACTATACTGTGTATTGGAATACGGTGACTTCTATCTCATGCCAAAACATATCAAAAGTTTGAAGCGTATGCACAATAATTTCCTATTACCTATAGACAGTGGTACTGGATCACGATAATGTGTCACGAAGTAATTACTAGCTGACATATAAACTGTACTATCCATGGAGTAAATAGTTTCATAATCAGTATTTTATTTGATGTTGATTTACAAATCCACCCTTTTGTACTTGACTTCTGTATACCTACAGTCACTCCATATGTGCATTTAGAGATGGTAATTTCATTGCCTCTTTTACATTAAAATCCAATATTACAGTAATATTCATGATGACTTTAAATGCTTAATACTTAAAATAATTTACTTTAAAGGGTGGTACGATACATTATATCATTTTGCAATACAGAGAAAAATGTCTATAAATCTCCTACTCTTATCAAAATTATTATAATTTTGTTACTTCTGTCTCATTCTCATACACTTATTTTATATATGGTTGAAAGAAGTTGGAATTTTAAAAAGTAGCCTGAGGAGGCTGTGTTAAATCATGGGGATAAATACTTCAAATATGGCATATTTTTAAAGGCACAATGAGATCATCATGTATAAATCCTACTTGGTTCCATGGCTAATCAATCAACCAACCAAAAACTTGGTGCAAAGTGAACTGGGAAACTGGTAATAAAAATTTTTAAAATATCTAAAATATTTTTATCTGAAATAACCAGTGGCTAGAGCAGAAATAATTCCAGGCTTACATTATCTAACAATTACTTTTTTACTTTCTTCCATTCCAGCTTTGGGATTCCAGCACCACCCTAAGAAATTATGTTCCTTTACTATAGCTGCTTTATCTGACACATTCTGCCTGTGTTTGGCTGGTGAGTCTCCATAGTGGCACTGTTCATACTACTTCATCTAAACCGTGAAAACACAATGATGACATTCATGTTTTTTGTTTAAAATATAAATATTCTGCTCAAACCCAGATGTGTTTTCAGATTTATTTCCTTTTCCTTGATGTTCTCTATCTTGTGTGTTTAATCTCTCATACATTTTACGGACAGTACAAATAGAAAAAAAGGAAAAAAATGATAATTCTATTAAAAAAAGCTCAGAAATAAGAAAAATTTTATTTGAAAACTATTAAAATGGTTATATCATAATAAATTTCCTTATTTGGCAAGGTATTTGTATGCTTGTTTTGGAAGAATATTGTACTTAAATTACATTTTGCTTCTGTGAACATCTGTTTTAAACTTTCTTGAAGTGTTTGTTTCAATGGTTTTACTCAAATAAAATCATGATACCTCACGCTTCTTTCTACTGAGGAGATTCTTATATGATTAGATACTAAATATAGATTTTTATATAAATTTTATTGAAAAAAACCAGTGAGATAAATTTATTGCTTCTGTTTTAGTGTAGTTTCTACCAAAGAAATCCATGTTTACATTGAATTAATTTATACACAGCTTTCTTTTCTTTAAACTTATTTCTTCATTTGTCCTCAAATTGTATTTATTTTTGCCGAGAACAATAGTTTATGAATAGAACATTCATGGGGCCCGGTGACAACCATGATTTATTCCAATTCTCTCTGGAATGGTGCAGAAAAGTGGGTTTATTGCCTTGTTTTTCTTTCACTATGTAAACTTTATCTTCCTTGATTGCCTAGGAGTGATTCAGTCAGGTGAATTAGAGGATCTGAAGTCAAGGGAAGTAGGGGATTCTGGGAAAAATATGCCACAAAGACAGTAATTTGATAAATAAAGAGAAAAATATTTACTACAAAAATTTAAATTTCATGTGCCCTAAACAAAATTGTATGCATTTTAAAGACTGTCTTTTACTTTTATTTGCCTAATTTTATTTTTTCTATTTAATTGTTCTTGATTTTCTTTTCTTTTTTTTAAAGATTTATTTATTTGAGAGAGAGAGCATGAGGGGGCAGAGGGGCAGAGGGAGAGAATCTCAAGCAGATTCTACACCCAGCTCTGAGCCTGACGTGGGGCTCGATTGCACAATCCTGAGATCATGACTTGAGCCAAAATCATGAGTCTGAGTCGGACGTTTAACCGACAGAGCCACCCAGGCGCCCCTTGATTTTCTTCAGTATATCCTACTGAGTCAGAAAAATGAACAAAAAAATACTACTACAATGTGAATCCCTTTGTAACAAATATAATTAAAGTCCATTTGGATTAATGTTCATTCCAACAAAATCCAAATGCAAATTAGAATGTGCTTTTATGAAGTTTAATGATATTTTACTTTAACCTGTACTAAGAATTTTAGCACCCAAGGAGTCATTTTGTTTACCATTATCTTTTTTTAAACTAAGAATGCTTTCCATTTCCCCAAAGTTGAGTCAAATGATGAATATATACAATTGTATAATTTATAGTGTTGTATTATTGTACCATATTATTGTATTATCAAAGCCCATCCAAAGTTTTCTTATCAGAAAAACAAATAAGAATTCTAGAGGGGAGGGGGGTGGGAGGATGGGTTGGCCTGGTGGTGGGTATTGAGGAGGGCACGTTCTGCATGGAGCACTGGGTGTTGTGCACGAACAATGAATCATGGAACACTTCATCTAGAACTAATGATGTAATGTATGGGGATTAACATAAGAATAAAAAAAAATAAATAATAGAAATGCAAAAAAAAAAAAAAGAATACAGTTGGCAGCTTTTTGAAGCTATAACTTTTACAATATATGCACAGGCAATTTTATTTTAGAGAAAATAAGATCAATCTGGTCCCATGACGTATGATGGGGTCCTATAAAGCATAACTTGGAATGGAATATGCTTTGTAGAAATACAGACTCTTTCGTATATGTGAGAGTTTCAGTGTGAAGATTAGGAACCTCTTTTTTTTTTTTTTTTTATCAGTTCTCCACCAAAACTCCTTTCAGCTCACTTTTGTTAAATGGAGTGTTGTTAGCCTTCCCACTCATCTAATTCTCTGCAGGTCTTCAGTGTATATTCAATAGTGCTATATTCAATAGTGCTTAAATCGGGTTGCCCTTATAAATTATTTTCCGCCACAAGACTAATAAATACGCATTTAATATCTAAGAAAACACTGGCAAGCAGTTTTTCTTGAGACTCAGGGATTTTACTCCGCACTGCTTTCTGGCAAGCAGTCTGGCAAGCAGTTTTACCACACACCTGAAAGCAGTGCGGAGTAAAATCCCTGAGTCTCAAGAAAATGGGCCATGCAACCGCGTTAACGATCGTGTTTTCATAATAAACCTGCAGGTCGTAAAAGCAAAATTTCTCAAGGCAGAAGGCAGACAGGCCATGAAATGAACGGTAGAAAGGGCAATAGGAGGAATGAA
>NC_138380.1:31692479-31697479 GCF_054177405.1 Leptonychotes weddellii
AAGGACAAGAATCCAGGCAGAGCACGGTCCCCTCTCTCCAACAAGTGAGACCAATACCACGAAGTCCGCGTACACTCGAGGCACCTCATCAACCCACGTGAGGAACGTGGGTCGTGTTACTTAAAGAAGGTGACCTCCATGGGTGAGTGGCTTTGCTGCCTAACTTCGTTTTTATAATAAGGAGCTATTTCCTGTGCCTAAACACCGAACACAGCTCGGAAAGGAAGACGGCGGGTGGCACTTTCCCCACCACGACCAAACGGCCAGTTCAAAGTTCACACGCAGCACCGAAGCGGCGAGGAGGCTTAAAGGCCAGAGGTATCTGGACGTCCCCTTTGCCCTTTTTGTTGGCACGTCCACAAATCAAATGTAGTAAGCGTACGGATACTTCAGTATTAGTTTATCCCATGCTGAAGCTACGCCTACCCTCTCCACTTTTGTTCTGGACTTGATGAACGGGAGAAGCCTAAGGGATCTACATATTCTTACATAGTTCTGCACTTACAATGCTACATGTACATTCTGGCATGCTGATCAGTGGTCCCTTGGAGCGCAGAATGACTGTCACACAGGTCCTGGCGCTGCCAACGTAGGCACACGCCTTCTGCGCCAGGCTAGAACACCAAAGCAGGTAACCCACATTACCTGCTGCAGCATGACAGCCTGCTGCTGCTGGAGAAGGGCTTGGAGCTGCTGAGGAGACAGCACTTGCTGCTGAAGAATCTGCTGCATTTGCTGAGGGGTGATCACCTGGGGCGTCATCATGGCCACCGACACGGGTACCTGGACAGAAAGAGACGGGGGCGGTCATGACCAAACGTCGGCTCGCCTACCTCACAGCTATAGGGCCTCTCGCACAAATTCTTCAGAAATGACGATGGCCAACTTGTACATGCTATTTGTCATATTACTTAACTATTTGGTAAGAATATTAGAATACCACCGTACTTACACACTGGCCTTCCAGAGGCATCAGATTTCATCGGACTCTACCTTTATGTCCCCTACCTCCTACGTAGTATGCTAAGGTGGTGGAGCTTTGACTAAACAACTGCATGTCAGTGTTCTCGATCATCGACCGCCTCACCAGGGTCACGGTGCTATCAATGTAAAGCCTTTTGAAGTGGTTTAAAGGTCTGATTAAAATAAACTATAAAGATTAAACAATTAGAAAAATATGCATATAAGTATCTGTTATCAAAGTTAGTAAAGAGAATGTATATAGAAAGTACTTACGCATAAAACATCATCACACTTCAAATTTTACAGATAGATATAAAATACAGAAGTACCAGAAAAATGCATATAGTAATACATATTACTTCATGAGTACATGTAGCAACTCACATAGGATATATATACAAATGCATATCCAGAAAATAGCCACCTAGACAGGTCCTCTCAAAGAAGGAATCATAAGTCAAGTATTCTTCTTTAAACATTTTCTTATTTCAGGCTAACTAGACTTATACCAGAGAGTCTGGAAATTGAAAGATTATTTCAAAGGTTATTCATTAAACTGAAAAAAAAAAGTATTTTACTTAAAATTTTCTTTCTTTTCAAGGTTCTGAGAATTACAGAGTCAAAAGGAAAAGCAAATAAGGTGGGAGAGAAAGAAAGAGAGGAGAAAGGAGAGGCAAGAGAAATACAGGGTGAGAAAGAGCCAGGGGAAAAAAGTCCTAGAAAAGAGAATGGCAGGAGAGGTGAGCAGGAAAACCTTGTAGGCAGGAGAGCCTGAGGTAGAGGCTCACCCGGCCCCAGCTGTGCTGGGTTGAAGGCACTGCTCATACCAACCAGCATGTAATCAAACAACGTGTCAACTTGCCAAGTTTGCAACCTTTGAAAAAGCAATCACTTTCTTTCCTAGAAAAAACAATCCACTTTTACTGTAAATAAAAGCAAGTGTTTATATAAATACTGCTTCAGAACAAATCCATGGGACAACACTGTGTCTTGGAAAACAGAAAAAAGATTAGTAGACATGGTTCACTATTTTAAGAGTCATTTTCACACAGTTAAAAACTTCTCTGGCACTTCATGTTATGAAAAAAGGAGAGACTGATAATGAAAAAGAAGTGCGGAGAGAACAAAATAAAGGAAATCCAGGGTGGATAAATCTCCCCCGCCTCAAAGAAACAAAACTTATAATTAATACTAAGAAATAACTTTGTCTTTTCTATCCCATGCTGATATCTTAAAATATGGATTGATTAGATCTAGTTTTATAACACGAAGGAAAGAATCACATTATGACAGAAAAAAACCTCAGTGATTTTCACAAATATTTCTGGATTTTTTTTTTTTTTAGAACATACTGACATACCTAGAGGTTACTGTATTTGAATTTATCATAATAAGAGGCATTCTGAAGTGCATGCTGTAAAACTGACCCAACGCGTCGCCCAAGTGTTTAGTTGTTTAAAAATTGAGTGGTTAGTTTGACTTAATTATTTGGGCCTTGATAAACAAATAGAATGGTTAGAATAAGCAGTTTTAAAATTAATCTGTCACAAAAAGGCCTTTTCTTCCACCAATTATTTACCTCATACTATCTCCAAATAATGGAGAATCAAACCAAAATGAAGAGACAAGGTAAGGCAGAAATGTTAACCTTTAAAAAGGCTGCCAATCCAGATACACAGAAAGACAGCAGATACTACATATATATACATATATCTAGACAGATATTACATATATGTAGACAGCCAAATACATACACAGAGATAAACATACACACAGAGATATATACCTTCTGTAAAGTCTATCATGTGATAAAAACTTACCACACTTCTCTCATCTAAGCCCCTAATTACTTTTTAGCGTATGGAGAGCTTTCACTTAATCATCTTTATATCTTTATATCTACAAGTACTTGTTATACGTGAATCCTAACAAATGTACTTTTTAAGAAGTCTTATGAATGGACGCCTATCATAATACACTGCAAGTTTACAGATAGATTTCAGCTTATACAAATTATATGACTCTATAGCTTGTGGCAACTGTGACTGATTTGCTGTATGAGCAAATTTAAACAAGAATTGTACCTTTGCACTTTCGAGTCCATTAGCCCTTTTACTATGGTTAGGTTAGTTTTTCCTTTTAAGATGGTTTGTATTTCCCTTATAATGAAAACTTTATGACATAAATAACCATCACATCCTCCTCCTCCTCAAATCATATGTATCACATATATGTGGTGTTCTTCAAGTTTTAAGCAGATTCTGTCTTTCCTTCTAGAAAACTGTCATCTAAAACTGACAATACACGTGCACAAAGATAGGTAGAAAGACAAGCCAACTCACACATAATTGAACACTCTACTTCCATAAGCTATGTACGAAAACACAAATCAGAAGTAATTCTATATGTAGGAAAACACAGATGCACTTCTGAGGGATTTCTAACACTACAAAGAAGCCAATACTCTCATCTCTAAATCCACATACATAAGCTCATCCCAAGTGGGATGTTTGAGGCTACTAAAACATTTAAATTATTTTAATAAATAGAAAACTAGATTTTCCTGCAACAAATAGCAGTTATATGTAGGCAGCTCCACTTGCCTTGTTTAGAAATTAGTAATTTTCAAAATGCAAAACTTCTCCATTTTAAGCAACTCATTTTGTGACACATTTCCTTTGCTCCTCCTTTATCACTTTTTTTTTACAATCTCAATGCATTTCTTTGCTATTCCAAACTACTGTAAGAATTCCCTGACAAAGATGGGTAGAGATTAACTGAGTATATAAGAATTTTTTTTGCAGATCATGCTACTTTATCAATATTTAAACAGGTAAACCAGTATCTATTTGAAAATATATGGAGAACTTTCTGAAACATATATACCTTAGTAAGCCCAGCGTTAAGCTTAAGAAAATATTTTCCACTAGGTATATCATTTTGTTCATGCAAATATTTTAATGAGGACCACAGCTTAGATATGTGAGAGAGGAGCTTACCTCAGCTATTTTCTGCTAAGAGGGCAAATAAAAGTCTGGTAGGTCCTAAGAAGGTGTGATAACATTATGCAGTCACCAAATGGAAGAAATATCTGGTTCTGAATGGGTGTCCTAGTGAAAACTATAGTCTATCAATTAAAATCTTCAAAAGTGAAGAAAGGGAATGAAGTCAACTTTGGTTGGGAGATTTCTTTTTCTCTCTTGGTGTTACTATACTGACCGATCCAAAATTCCCCACAGCGATGCACCCACTAAGGGTTTCATTTGCTCTCATTTACTTTCTCGTTAGATGAATTAAGCACAAACCTGATGTGTTTGCTCTGTATGCTAAGCAATAATGGGTAAATGGACATAAAGCTATGTATTCTGAAATGAGAGAGGAAAACTTCTGCAACTGTCCTGAAATGAGTCAAAATGGTAAAAAGTTGAAAGTATTTAGATAGTATCCTAGAACAGGTAGAGGATGACTTTAGATTAAAAAAAAAATTACAAATGTGTTTCTATTAAACTTCTGAATGTACCTCATTGAAGGGGTCAAAAAGTTATTAAGAGAAAATCATGGCTCACTTCAAATGAATCTAAAGTTATTGTAAGGGTTATGAAAATGGCCCCCAATTTTTATTTGCCATAAAAAGCCCACCGTCTTTTTACAGTCTAGTTCAACTGGAACATTTCTGAATATGTTGGGTTTGCATATTAAGCATGCCACTTAATTAAACATCCCAAGTATATGTGGGTGATTGGAACAGTTCTTAGCATGTCAGTCCAATTTGTTCTTCACTAAACATGAATTAGAAAAAACAAAACAAAACAGTCAAAACCTGTAGGTGAGACTTTTGGTGAAAAACATTATTTCCTTGTTAACAGGGTCTGCCAACTATTGGTTCACAGATCCCTTCATTCTTTGCTTAAAATTTGAAGCCAAAGGAAGTTCTGGTTGCTAGTCCCTGGTCATTAAGAGGGTGAAAAAAGGAGGATTAACTATGTGTATAATTAATGCAAAACTAGTTTTCAAGTTACACTATGTCCTTCTATTTT
>NC_138380.1:31703668-31729567 GCF_054177405.1 Leptonychotes weddellii
GGCGCCTGGGTGGCTCAGTCGTTAAGCGTCTGCCTTCGGCTCAGGTCATGATCCCAGGGTCCTGGGATCGAGTCCCACATCGGGCTTCCTGCTCTGCGGGAAGCCTGCTTCTCCCTCTCCCACTCCCCCTGCTTGTGTTCCTGCTCTTGCTATGTCTCTCTCTGTCAAAAAAATAAATAAAATCTTTAAAAAAAAAAAAAAAAAAAAAAAAAGAATAAACGCTCCTGTAATCATTCATTCATCAAACCAACCAGCCAAAAGTTGCTACCTCTGGTGGTGGCAAGGAAGGTAAATAAATGCATAATTAGAGTTCAGTGTGGCAAGGGTTATGAGAGATGAACACAAGGAAGAATTAGGACAGAGATGAGCATGGCAGAATGAGAAAAGGCTTTCAAGAGGAGGTAATGCTTAAGTTGAGTTTCAACGAATAAACAGGAATTAAGAATGTTGTAAGGCTTCTCTAGGCAGAAGGAAGGCATTAGTAAAACCAAGACTCTTTTGGGCAATGGCAAGTAATTCCTATGACCAGGGTATGGGCGTGGGGTACATATAGCACAAGGTGGGAACCAGATTGTGAGAGGTCCATGGCTACTAAATTCCGAAGAAAAACATTTCTTCTCTAAGAACTGCTTGAATAGGGGATAAACATAGACACCCTGAAGGACTGAAGAAAAATGATATGACCAGATTTGAATTTTAGGAATATCTATGGCAACAATGCTAGTTAGGAGGTCATTGTGGACATTTTAGATTACTTGAGTAGAATGGAGAGGAAGAGGAGTTGAGAAGTGTGAAAGAATTTGAACACACAGGATTTTCTTTTAAGTTTGTATTTTAATTCCACTTGGTCAACATACAGTGTAATATTAAATTCAGGTGTACAATATAGGGATTCAACACTTCTATACAATACCCAGTACTCATCACAAGTGCATTCCTTAATCCCCTTTACCTATTTAACCAATACCCTCAACCACCTCCCTTACCCTAAAGTTATCCCTCTGGAGAGGTTTCTGAACCTCACGCATATACCCTCACACTGTCCCTAACCCTAACCCTAACTGTTATTCTGGCCCTAAGCCAAATCCTAATTTTAGATCTGAGCAAAAGAAGGATGTGGTATACATATACAATGGAATATTACTCAACCATCAAAAAGAATGAAATCTTGCCATTTGCGACAACATGGATGGAGCTAGAGAGTATAATGCAAAGCAAAATAAGTCAGTCAGAGAAAGACAAATATCATATGAACATGCAGGATTTGATTGATTATATGAATGGGAAAGAGTCATCTAGATGACTCAAAGTAATCTGAGCAGACGATAGCTTCATTTATAAAGGTAAAAAACACAGGAAGAGGATTAGTTTGGATGGAAAAGTAATAAATTCGATGTTGAGCATGCTGAGTTTAAGGGACCTGTGATATCTCTTAGTAGGAAGTCCACTAAGCTGCTCTACATGTGGTCCTTGAACCAGAGAGTAATGGCCTCAGATTTAGATTTGGGAGCCATTAGCAGATCAATGGTAGTTGAAGTAATAGTGTAGGTGAAGTTACCCATAAATCTGTATGAGATGTGTAGAATGAGAAGAGCAGGGGGCTGAGGATAGAATTTTGGGAGTTCATTTCCTAAACAATATTTATTGAATGCTCTGTGTCTTGGTTAATATGGAGGTTACTGAAACTGGCTAAAATAACCTCATGGGAGGGTTTGGTCAGAAGTCAGATTGTGGAAACAGGAGGGGGAAATAGGCAGTAACAGATTTGAGAGAGTAGACATTCTTTTAATTACCAGTGTTATTATGAAAGTAAATGGTAGAATTGCCAAATTACAAGAGTAAGTGGATTGCATGGAGTCTTACTTGTTTAAGAGAGAAGACCTGGGGCATGTTTCTCTATTGAGGTAAATAAACTAGTTGCAAGAGAATTGTTGTGGGAAAGTGAGTAAAAAGCAGAGCAAAGTCCTTTCATAGATGGAAGGAGAAGACACCCAAAGCAACAAGTGGTATATCAACAAAATGAAAAGGCAACCTATGGAATGGGGGAAAACATTTGTGAAAAACATATCCAATAAGGGGTTAAAAATCTTAAATATACAAGGAACTCGTACGATTCACTAGCAAAAAAGCCAATCCAATTAAAAAATGGGCAAAAGGTCTGAATAGACATTTTTCCGAAGAAGATACAGAAGTGGCCAACGAGTACATGAAAAGATGTTCAACATCACTAGTCATCAGGGAAATGCAAATCAAAACCGCAAGATATCACCTCACATCTGTTAGGATGTCTATTATCAAAAAGAGAAGAGATAACAAATGCTAGTGAGGATGTAGAGAAAAAGGAGCCTTGCACACCGTTGGTGGGGATGCAAACCGGTGCAGTCACTATGGAAAACAGCATAGAGGTCCTCCAAGGAATTAAAAATAGAACTATCATTTGATCCAGAAATTCCACTTCCAGGTTTGTATCCAAAGGAAATGTAATCAGTATTTCAAAGACATCTCTGCACTCCCATATTCACTGCAGCATTATTCACAATAGCCAAGATACGGAAACCACCTAAGCGTCAAAAGACAAATGGATAAAGAAAATGTGGTATATGCATACAATGGTATGTAATTCAGCCATTTAAAAAGGGGCAATCCTGTCATCTGGGACACAATGGATGAAACTGGAGGCATTATGTTAAGTGAAATAAGTCAGACAGAGAAGACATATACTACATGTTATCACTTATATGAGGAATCTAAAAAAAAAAATCAAACTCACAGAAACAGAGGGCAGAAAAGTGGTTGTCAGGGGCTAGGGCAGGGGGGTGCAGGAAAAATAGGAAGAAGTTGGTAAAAGGGCACAAATCTTAAGTTTTAAGATGAATATGGTCTGAGGATCAAATATACAACATGTCGACTATAGTTGATAACACTGTATCGTATATTTGAAATTTGTTAAAAGGCTAGAACTTTGGGGCACCTGGGTGGCTCAGTCAGTTAAGCGGCTGCCTTCAGCTCGGGTCATGATCCCAGGGTCCTGGGATCGAGCCCTGCATCGGTCTCTCTGTTCAGCAGGGAGCCTGCTTCTCCCTCTCCCTCTGCCTGCCGCTCCCCCTGATTGTGCTCTCTCTCTCTCTGTCAAATAAATAAATAAAATCTTAAAAAAAAGAGAGAGAGACCAGAACTTAAATGTCTTCATTTCACACTTCACACACACTACACACACACAAAAAGGTGACTATGTGAAGTGATGGATGTGTTCATTTACTTGATAAGAGTCATCTCACAACATTTATGTATATCAAGTCATCATTTTGTACACTGTACACATTTTTGTACACATCTTACATTCTTATTTGTCAATCTTACCTCAATAAAGTTGGGGGGGAAGCACCCGAATGATAAACTATTCTTACACATATTACTTCAGTTTCTTTTTTTTTTTTTTTTAAAGATTTTATTTATTTATTTGAGAGAGAGAGAGAGCACATGAGAGGGGTGAGGGTCAGAGGGAGAAGCAGACCCCCTGCTGAGCAAGGAGCCCGATATGGGACTCGATCCCGGGACTCCAGGATCATGACCTGAGCCGAAGGCAGTCGCTTAACCAACTGAGCTACCCAGGCGCCCTTACTTCAGTTTCTTATTGATGATGATAAGCATGTCTTCTGAGTAAATGCTGTGTGTATATAAAAACACTTGCTCCCTCACTTACATTGTATTAGGATAGATTCTAATAGGTCAAAGATTTAAAAGTAAAAAGTAAAACCATAAAAATTCTAGACAAAATACATGGAATAACTATTTTATAATCTTGGAGGAGGAAAGGTTTCCTAACAATGACACAAAACCCAGAACCCATAAAAGAAAATGTCAATAAATCAACTGCATCAAAAAAATCTGCATAGTAAAAACCAAAGCCAAAGTTAAAAGTAAATGATAAACAGTGGATCATAATTGCACTCAGAATTTTCCTAATATATGAAAAGCTCCTATAGATCAACAAGAAAAAGACTGACAATCCAACAGAAAAAATGAGCAAAGTACTGAATGGTTTGGAGGAAATGCCTCTTTAATTTTTTTTTAAAGATTTTATTTATTTATTTGACAGAGAGATAGTGAGAGAGGGAACGCAAGCAGGGAGAGTGTGAGAGGGAGAAGCAGGCTTCCCGCCCAGCAGGGAGCCCAATGAGGGGCTCGATCCCAGGACCCTAGGATCATGACCTGAGGCGAAGGCAGATGCTTAAAGATTGAGACACCCAGGCGCCCTGAAAATGCCTCTTTTAGATGTGAAAATACATTCAACCTAATTCATACTAAAAGAAGGCAAATTAAAGATATTCTGAGAAGCCTGGCAGGTTGGGAAAGATCCGATTGTTAAATAACATTGTGTTGGTGACGTTGTAGAAAGCATACACTAAGTTATGGAAATACAAAATGGCAACAGATCTATAGATAGCCTTTGGGTAATATCAATAAAAATTACAAATAAACATATTCTTTGGCCCAGGAGTCCCAGCTCTAAAAACTTATCCTCAGTTATACTTATGCATATGTGAAATGCCATATGTTCAGAGCTATTCACTGACGCATTTTTGTTAGCAACAAAAAATTAGAAACATCCCAGGTGGCAATCAATAGGAAACTGGATAAACGACATCATCTTTCAGTGGAATACTATCCAGTCATGGAAATGAATAAGGAGGATCCTTATGGGTTGCTAAAGCAATGATTTCCAAAATTTATTTCTTAGTGCAGAAAGCAACGTGCAAAATTGTGCATGGAATGCTACCATTTGTGTAAAATATCCACATTGCTTGAATATGCACAAAGTATCTCTAGAAGATATCCAAAAAATGATAATATTGATTATCTCTGGGGAAGGGAACTATCTATGGGACAGGGGTGAAAGAAATACCTTTTGCTTTTCATACCTTTTGAATTTTAAAATATGTAAATATATTAATTCAAACACTAAATAAAATTTTTTTAAATGCTGTTATAGAACACATTAAGGTTATAAATAATTCACAGCTTTTTAAAAGAAATATTTTCCAAGAATAATGCTTCTAAGAGTCAATCAAGTGCAAAATGCATGATAGTAAATACTTCTCACCAGTTTTAAATTATTATAAAAAAATCCTCTGAGCAAAACCACTGATATAATCATACAAAGTAACTTAGCTGTGACCTTAGTACCATGGTAATGTCTAAAATATTCTGTCAGGCTAGTGAGGTTTTCCAGCTGAACATATAGCAAAATGTTGCAAAATAGTATTAGTAAGCAAGAATTCTGAAACAGGTGAGAGGAAAATTAGATAAAATGTATTAGATCTCTTCAGGAACACCATGGGAATATAATTTACATCAGTAAGGTACTTTTCATCTGTGGATATCAAAGGCATGATAAATGCTATTATTTTATACAATCGACAAAACCTGGAAGTGGTAGACAATTACTAATCCTTTGGTTATAGGAATATCAAAAATGCCAAAGTGTGTATCAAGCCCTGTATGTCGTCACTTAACAGTACCACTATTTTAGAGTCAGGCTTCCCGAAATTCCACCACACTTCCCTCACAAGACGAGGACTGCTCCTTCAACATTCTTCACCTTCTCTTGCACACTGTTTCTGAGTTTATTAAACAGGGATTAATCCAAATCCGCCTGAAACTCATCTATTCACTTATTCACTCCCTGAGAAAAGACAAGACTTTTTGCCAACGTGTCCTTCATGAAGCTTCTAAGCCTACAGATGTGTCTGTCCGTAATGTCTGGATCCTAGACATGCATCTACAGCAGGCGATGTGAAAGATTAAGTCCTATACTAGAAATATCAGAAAGTATGAAGGGTGAGAGAACACTACCTGTTCTTCCCATTAGAGAAGTGAGTTTCCAGATCCCTCTCCTCCTGTCTCTGGATCTTCTGGATCAAAGCCAGAATATCAGATCCTCAGTTCTTAAGAGGGTCTCTTTTCATTTTTTGCCATGTGACACCAAGAGGAAAGAAACGTGCTGGTATGAACTACATCCACCTTGTCTCCAGGCATTTTTAAAACTCTGCTATAGTGTTTTTGCATATGGTTAACTTCTATAGTCCCTAAAACGTAGCTTTGAAGAAGTTTTTCATAATGAATCTAAATTGCTTTTCGTTCTCTTCCTATTCTCAACCCCCTTCCTTTTCACTCCTCGTGCCCACCTCCCTGTGCAACTTCCTCCCTCTCCCACTCTCTTTACCATCATTTATCTGTACACCTCTACCCATGAAGCCGTGCAATTTGTTCACACTGAGACCATCTGGTAGCCATCCTTCTCACTATGTTAGACTAAAATCTCTAAGGATGTAATTGTCATGGTTTGGTTACTGCTGAGGTGCTGTCCGTAAAGATGTTTTCCTTCAGAAATAACAGAAAAGAAATTGCAATTCTAACTAAATACCAGGTTTAGGTTGGATGGGGAGGATGCACAAAGAGGAAAACTTCCTGGAGACCTTTTAAGCAATGAAAAAGTATTCCAAGTGGTTCTAGGTCCTGTGAATTTAGCCATAAATGCATCCTGCTTCAGGTTCTTTCTTCCTAAGCTTCATGAGGAAGGCTACACCATCAGGTTCAATGCTGTGTACTCACGGTTTAATGTGGTATTTGGCACAAAATAGATAAAATCAAAAAAATATTTTGAGGGGGCGCCGGCTGGCTTAGTTGGTGGTACAGCATGTGACTCTGGATCTCAGGGTTTTAAGTTTGATCCCCATGATGGGGATAGAGATTACTTAAAAATAAAATCTTAAAAAAAAATACTTTGAAGAGGTGCCTGGATGGCTCAGTCCGTTAAGGTTCTGCCTTTGGCTCAGGTCATGATCCCAGAACTTCTGGGACTGGCCCATTTCCGGCTCCCTGCTCAGTGGGGTGTCTGCTTGTCCCTCTCCTTCTGCCCCTCCCGTCTGATCACATGCACTCTCTCTCAAATAAATAAAATCTTTAAAAAAATCTATTTTGAAGAACAACTTAACGGAGGAAAGTTTCTCCACACATCAGTTATATGTTTCCTGAGTTGTGGTCCAGGATGTGGTGTTTGGGAAATAGGAAAATCCTTTAGAGGTGTCTCTGAGGGCATAAAAAATATAATGTAATAATTTCCCTATGGTCTTTTCAACATGATAGCTCCTTAAATACTAAACAGAAAATGAGTACAGTTGGAATTTGATTAAAATTTTTGAAATTGTTCATCTGAGAGCCTCAGTAAAAATTCCTGTTTCCAAAACAGAAAAAAAGAGGAATCAGAAAACAATCTCATTTCATATGTCCCAATAATGCAAATAAGATTTACATATGTGTTTCTTTTGGCATAATCATGAAGAAGAATCACAGAACAAGGTAACTCCACTGGCTTTTCAATTACTCTTTACAAACTCACTATAGATGTCCGAAGATGGCAAGTGATACATTTCTCATGCTTTAACCACAGACACGTTTTATTTCAAATTCTTCCTCTTCACAGAAACTTCAGCATTGAAATAATAATAGTTTAAGAAGAAACAAAAAAGCTAAGTGTTATTAGACATCGTTCCTTTCAGCGAATCAGTTCACATTGGGAAACCTCTGATTCTTAGTAATTTCTCTGTCCTCTGTCATAGTATGTAAAAACACTTACTATGCCACTTTTAAATTCACATGTTTCAATGTCTGTCTCTCCTTACACAGTAAAGTCCTTTAGGACAGAAAATATGCCTTATTCACTTAGGTATACATGGCCTCCACCATGTTTCTGGTATATAGGTCTCAATGTTTATTGACTAAATTATACCATAGATAAATGTAGGAAAAATTTACAAAATTAACCTTTATAAGTTGTTTCTTTTAAGATCATATATATAATATATGCTCAAAGTTGAAATTTAAATACTAAAATATGGGGGTGCCTGGCTGGCTCAATCAGTAGAGCATGTGGCTCTTGATCTCAGGGTTGTGAGTGTGAGCCCTATGTTGGGTGTAGAGATTACTTAAATTTGGTGGGGGAGGAGCAGAGGCAGAGGGAGACAGAATCTTAAGCAGGCTCCACGCCCAGCACGGAGCCCGAAGTGGGGCTAGATTTCACAGCCCTGAGATCATGACCTGAGCTGAAACCAAGAGTGGGATGTTCAGTTGACTGAGCCACCCAGGTGCCCCTAAAAATAAAATCTTAAAAAAATAAATAAATAAAATAAATATATAAATAAAATACTAAAATATGAAAGAAAAATCACCCATGTTTTTGTTATCTTCACTACTATCAAGAGTTGGTGTATTTTAAATATTTTAACACCTATTTTTAACAAGAAATTTCTTTTCTTTTGCTTAAAAAGTAATATATACCCAGTAACATTCATTTGAAAATACAAAAACATAGAAAAAATTCCTTTTGTAGATACAGATAGTCTTTGCTTTGGTCTGGATATGCAAAAATTTTAGTTGCATGGTGCAGTTAAATAACTTAAGTCCCCCAATAGATTTAGTTATCACAGCATAGTTACTATGAAAAACTACATAAAATACAAGTTTGCTGCTAGACCTTCAGTCTGTAAGTCACTATGTAAGTAATGGATGTACATCGTGATCTATAGCAGAGGATCCAGTTGATCTACACTCAGACTAGGAGCCCACAGAAGCTGTGGGATGATACGTGGGTACTGTTTTAACTTGCTAAGTTCTGGGAACTTGTCAGGAGACACTATAAAAGTAACACACTATGCATAAAATTTTTGAGTCACAGTTTTTTTTGCCTTCAGTATCCTGTGGATATGGTCCCAGTGTCTTCAGGCATTTGTATTACAGAGAAAAAAAGTCTGAAGTCAGTTCATTTCACCCACCTGATCTGTGGGAAACCTTTTCCCTCCAACTGAATAACTAGAACATTATTTCCTTTGTGTTTATTTTACAAGAAATTTGGCAATATCAAGGTATAAATTTCTTCCCCTCTTTCCCTCTCTCCCTATCTCATTTGTTTTTAAGAATAATTTCTTGGATTTTATGTTAGATTCTGTCTCTGTTTCAAATATGCTGATCTCCTCCCATTCAAGAAATGTTTATATTCAGAAACTCCCATTATTTTTAGGTTCCAAACTCCATTCTCTGCCCTATTATTGTCTCACATTTTAAAACGTCTGTACGTTTCTTTTATATTTTGGAGAATAAGATTTTCTCCCCCATATTAGGTATTAAATACTTATAGTGTCCACACTACTTTTAACTACTGTATCTCTAAAGCAAAATTTAATTGATATTGCATTTTAATTTCTCTGCCATCTTTATTCCATCATATTCTTATCTCATGCTCTCCAAACTTATACCATTTCTTTCTCATCTCAACCACTTCTGATCTTTCAGCTTCCTGTTTTATAAAACCCATATTTTCCTGAAGCCTATTGAAGATGCCAAACATTTTTACATTTCTTTTCTTTTGGGTGATTTAGTAAAGTGCTCTTTGATGCATTCTCCCCTCATTTAGTAGAAAGGATTTCCTTTCTTCTACATTTTTCCTTCTTCTCCTTCTTAAGTAGTGGTCTATCTAGCCTTGCACTTGCCAACAGACAGGTTTGGTGGATTACAGTTTACCAGAGTCTCCACATGGATAAGATTGAATCTTCTCAATTCTGCATCTGTGGCTTTATAAAATAAACAGACACTAGCCCAATTTTCAGCAAGCTTTCATCTAGTGTAGCTCAGCTAGATCAAGGTAGAATCCTTACTCCCCTCGTCTGTGACATCTTCATGTAATAACAGAACAGTGTTAGAAGGGTAGGCTCTAGAGTCAGCTGGGTTGGACGAATAACCTGAGTCAAGTCTCACGAGCAATGCTAATGCGGCCAAGGCATTTAAACTCTCTCTGCTTCAGATTCCTTAGAAGTAAAATGGGAATAATAATACAAAAATCCCATTAATTGTCAGCTTTAAATGAGACAATGCATATGAAGGGCTTAGCACAGTATTTGGCACTTTGTAAGCGCTCAGTGTTAGCTTTCCTCTAATTTGATCATTATTATAGTACAGAAGACCCAATCCCTCTAAGTATACTATTACCAAGGCTCCTTGTTCACTCCCACCTCCACGTCTTTATTTGTGAGGGTGGCCCTTCCTGAATACAATGCATCATGCTACCACAGGCTCCCTCTCTACAGCACCCTATTTTCCTAATCGGTTCTGACTTCATGTCCAGAGAGGGAATCCTCGAGGAGCGGGCAAAGGGAATAGTGCTCAGATTGTTTCAAAAACTAGCCACATGCAGTTAGTGAGGTTAGTTACTTTTCAGACTGCTATAGGCCTCTTGGTTCAGAATAAGGGGACAGACAGAGGCAGGAGGGTAGCTCAGGCAGCCCTCCAATTCCACAAAATGTTTAAAGTCTCCATAAGTCTTCAGAACAGTGGATATTTTCTTGAAACTTCTAGGTCGGTCTAGCTTGACAGTTAGTTGGCTTTGGCAAAGTTATCTTTTGGCCCATAAGGCACTTGTACCTACTTTCTCTGAGTTCAAGACCTGAAAAAAAAAACCATCAGTTGTACACATACAGATAACCAGACATCGCCCAAACTCCACGCTCAGTCTTGACCCTGCAAAGCTGTTTCTCCGACTGCAGATCGTGTCTCACTGAATGACAGCACTCTCTTCGCAGTGAGCCCAATTCAATACCCCAAGGTAATTTCCACTCCTCCCTCCACCTCAATTCAATTTCAGTCAGTCAGTAACTACTGCCCAGTCATTTCTACAACGCCTCTCCTGTCTGCCTCCCTCCTCACCATTCATGCTCCCTCAAGTCTGAATTCCATACTTCACCATTTTTCATCTGGACTCTTGTTACAGTCTTTGCAGTGGCCTCCCGGCCTCTAATGCCTTCCTTCTCCAATCAGTACTATTTATTGTTGCCAGGATTACCCTCCCCAAATGCAAATCTCGTCATGTCTCTAGCCTTGTCAAACACTAACAAGGTTTTCCAATCTTATAGGAAAGAGTTTATTTTCCTTACTTGAAATACAAGGCCTATCACCACCTAATCCTAAGTCCTTTCCAGTTTATCTCCTTAGAGACCTCTTCCTGGCAAACATCAGAACCAGGAGCCCCACCTGTCACGCTCTGAGCACACGTGGCACTTTTGCTTTCCGACAGTTTACCTTTTTCATTTCTCTCACCCCAGGGCGCACTGTGTTGGCAAACACCTCAGTCTAGCAAAACCTGCCTCACCGTACAAGGCTCAGTCCCATGGCCACCTCTATGAAATGATCCCTGGGATGCTCGGATTAGCAATCAATTATTTTCTTTTCTAAGCATTCACTTGAATTTATTTTATTATATTATAGTCATCTCATTCTGCCTTTTATTATAATTGCACATAAATCAGACTAGAAAAATGATTTTGCTTCATTTACTCTGATCTTCTACAATCTGGCAAGATGTTTTTTTACACAGTAGTGCTTCAAAAAAATTTCCTTGAAGTTATCAGGATTAAAATGGAGACAGGGGAATTGAAAGGATCCTATGAAAGAAAAAGCTAGTTTGTTTGTTTTTTTTCCTTTTGCTTCTTTTCCTGCTTCTGTTCTTGCTGGGACCTGTACCCCTGCCTTACATATATATGCCTTAATGCATGTCCTCCTTGTAAGGGACAAGGAGTTAATGATATTGCAGTCTTCTGGCCCAACAGATAATATCTGAGGAATGACAGAGTGAAGCCATTGTGTGCATATTCCAGACCACTGGTGCTAGACATCTTGATGCCAAAACCCCCTACCTCCAGGGAATAAGTGACTTATGATAGACACCTGAACCCTGTCCTGGTTCTGACCAGTTCCTGGATGCCTGAGAGAACACATGCACCACAGCACAATTGTCAATAAAAACCCCAGACCCCAGGCAAAAACGTATGCTCCTTTCCTTTCCGAGTCTCTCCGTCTGTATCTGCTCTCTCAATATCTTCAATAAACTCTGCTTTCCCCTCTTGTTGGCTCTCGTTTGATTTCCATCCTGTGTGAAGCCAAGGACCCCCCTGGCTGATCCTGCAGGACCCTCCCAGTGTCCTTGGACCTGGCCTGCCTGCATCAAAACTTCCAATATGTGAATACTGCTTTACTTAAAATTATGATATTAAAGTATGCATGAAAATGCTCATATAGAAATGAAAATAAGACTATAACTTTTACTTTCGGCATCCTCCAATATTTTAGGGTCAGTTAATCTGCTCTGAAGATATAATAGCAAGATAAAATATGTAAATGTAAGTTTCCAGGGCATAGATTGCCCTCCTGCATAGTAATTACATTTAATTTAATCCTGTGTTCTTGACAAGTACAACTTTGAGTTCAACCATACTGTGGATTTGTTCGTACTATTTGTATAGCACTTTATTTTATTTTTTAAAGCTTTATTTATTAATTTTAGAGAGAGAGAGAGAGCAGTGGGAGGCCCAGAGGGAGAGAAAGAATCTCAAGCAGACTGCCCACTGAGCACAGAGCCCCACATGGGGCTCTATCCCATGACCCTGAGATCATGACCTGAGCTGAAATCAAGTCAGACGCTTAACCAACTGAGCCACCCAGGCTCCCTTTTGTATAGCATTTTAAAATTTACAAAGTATTTTCACATTTCTTATGTAATTATGCCATTTGTTAGATAACATACTTTTTATTATCCATTTTTATGGGCTCAGACAAATCAAGATATAAGACAGAATAAATATGAGAAAGAATTGGACACCTGAATTACTTTTTCTCCCAAATCCAAAGTGTTGCTCACCACCTTTACTATAGTTCATTTTTGTTGAATCCTTGGTGTTCTTAAAAACCCCATTCTCCGAGTAACAGGATTTATGGGAGTCTTTATTAAAGGCCTAAGTAGGCTTGGCTACCCAACAGGGTGACCATAGAATTTACTGGGACATCTTTGAGAGTAAAACGAGGCAATATTAATAATCACCAGAAGAGGCAGATGTAAACCAGGGCTGTCGTGGGCAAACTGAAATGTACGATCTATGTACTAGCCTCAAAAATTGAGAGAACCATATTTTCCCCCCTGTAAAACCAAAGTATAGAAAGTTACTTATGAATTGTCTATCTTGAAATATTTGTTAGTTTCTGTTGGAAAACTGCATTTTATAGCAATGACATTTTACAAATCAAATTTACTTAAGAGATCTTAATAAGCATTGAAATAAACTGTAAAAATGTTGATTTGCCAGTTTTGGGTGGAAAACTTGCCCCTTCTCCCAAAACAAACATAAATAAACATAAACACATCAGAAAGCATCCTGAGAACAAAAATCTTAGGCATACTTATTCTGTACTTAATGTTGCAAACGGTCATGTAGTTGATGTCAGACAATATGTTGAAAGCATCCTTGACTCTTTGACATTTCCAAAGTCTCTCTCTCTCTCTGTTTTGCAGATCCATTTTTATTTTTTTTGGATGGCTTTGATTTTTATTTATTTATTTATTTTAAGATTTTATTTATTTGACAGAGAGAGCACAAGCAGAGGGAGAGAGAGGGAGAAGCAGGCTCCCTGCTGAGCAAGGAGCCCGATGTGGGACTCGATCCCAGGACCCTGGGATCATGACCCAGGCTGAAGGCAGCCGCTTAACCGACTGAGCCACCCAGGTGTCCCGATTTTTATTTTGTTTTTGACAAACAAAAATTGTATATATTTAGGGTGTACAACAAGATGTGTAATATGTGTATACACTGTCAAATGATCACCACAATCTAACTCGTTAAAATATCCATCACCTCCCATAGTTACCATGGTGTGTCTGAGTGTGCTGAGAACACTTGAGCTATACTCTCTTAGCAAATTTTAAGTATTAACATGTTATTAACCATGGTCACTATGTGTACTAGGTCTCCAGAGTTTATTCATCTTATAACTGAAAGTTTGTATTCATTAATCAATATTATTTTTTTCTAATTAAGAAGTTTTAAAGCACCATACAGTGGAGCCACAGACTACAGACCAATTTTCAACAAATACCAATACATAACTTTGGTTTTTATAGTTTAATTGTTTAAAGGGATTTTGCTTTTGAAGATTTTAAGTTCAGCCTTACTTTCCTTGGTAAAATTTATGTCACTTACAATAATCTAAATTTCTAAAAGCAAAATCAGTCATCTATTATAGAATGTATCAGCTATAGGCCAATCACTGTTACAGAAAAGTCATTTAAAATTTTAATTCTTAATTTTATAAAAATTCCAACTTGCTAGTTTATGTATCACCCTGAAACTTATCATTAACCCAAAATGATAAAAAATCTTTAAAGGACATTGCTTTCCTCCTGTTAAGTCACCATCTAAACTATTTCTGCAGCGATGAAATAGCTCAGATCTCTTTGTTACCAATTAATTGGTCATTAGGCCAACAAACATTTATTGATGGCAGAAATGCCATCCATAAAAGGTCAGAGATACTTTTATTATTAGGATGTAAATCAGGTTTTCTTGAATTCCCTTAATCTCAGTTTGGAAAAGTAATTTAACCCCCAAATAATCACAATTATTAAATTTTAATATGTAAGTTAACTGGTCTGAGAACATTTTGTAATGCTCAGCCATCTCTGGTTTTACAATAGTGAGTAAAGTTTTGATATTAATGAATACAACTCTCATGTCTTTGCACCTGATCCTTGCCTTTGATGACCTCCTATCACTCTACTTACTCTTTGGCATTGACTATTCTGGGCCATAAAGCAAGTGCCAACAAATTTCAAAGGCTTGAAGTCACATATGTTTCTTACCATTGTGAAATTAATCAGTGTTAAAAATAATTTAAAGAATCCTAAAATATTTCGAAATTAAACAATGACTAAGTAATCTATGAATTAGAAAAAAAAACCATAATGGAAATTAGAAGATATTTCAAATTGAATGATTATGAAACTACAATGTATCAAGTTGTGGGATACAGCTAACACTGTGCTTAGAGGAAAATTTATAGTCTTATATACATACATTAGAAACAGTGAAAGGTTAAAAAATTGATGATCTGAAAATCCAGCTTGACAGGTTAAAAAAGGAACAGTAAATTAAAGCCAAAGAAAGTAAAAGAAAATAAATAATAAAGTTAAGGACAGAAATTAATTAAATTTAAAAGCATGAATTTGGATCACAGACATAATGTAAAACACAATACTGTAAAACTTCTAGAAGACAACACAGGAAAATCTAGGTGATTTCAGGTTTGGTAATTAGCTTTTGGATACAATGCAAAAAGCATAATCCATAAAAGAAAAAAGTTGATAAGTCAGACTTCATTAAAATGAAAAACTCCACTGACTGGGAGAAAAAAACATATCTGATAAAAGACATATCCAAAGTATACAAAAAGCTCTTAAAACTCAACAATAAGCAAATAAACAAGTGAGACACCACTACACATCTATTAGAATGGCTAAGATCCAAAACACTGACAACACCGAGTACTGGCAAAATGTGGAGGATAGAAATTTCCATTTATTGCTGGTGAGAAGGCAAAATGACACAGCAATTACAGAAGACAATTTGGCAGTTACCTATAAAACTAAACATGGTTTTAACATGCAATCCAGCAATCATGGTCCTATGTATTAATCCAAATGAGTTGAAAATTTAGGTCTACACAAATATCTGCAAACAAATGTTTATGGCAGCTTTTATTCATAATTGCCAAAACTGGGACGCAACCAAGATTTCCTCCAATAGGTGAATGGATAAACAAACTGTGGTACATCCATACAATAGAATATTATTCAGTGAAAAACAAACAAACAAACAGTTATTGTTCCATGAAAAGAAACAGAGGAAACTTAAATGCATACTGCTAAATAAAAGAAGCCAATCTGATTAGGCTATATATTGTATGATTCCAACTATATGGTGCTCTGGAAAAGGCAAAACAATATTGACGTTAAAATGTGGACTTTAGTTAATAATGATGTATTAATATCGGTTCGTCAGTTGTAACAAATGTATCACACCAAAGCTAATAATAAGGGTAACTGAGGCCAAGGAGCAGGGGAAGGAGTCTATGAGAACTTTACTTTTTGCTCAGTTTGTCTATTACCCCAAAATTGCTCTAAAATATAAAGTTTATTAATTTTTTTAAAGTTTAGCTGTGTCCTAAAAATGGAATAAAGGAAAATCAACAAAATAAATGTTCCTTAAAAAAGAAAAGAACTGATATAACTTTGTCAATACTGATCTTATAAGAATAAAAGATTAAAATAACCAATATTGTAAGTTAAGAAAGAATATCATTACAGATCATATAGGTATTAAAATACAAGGATATTATTAAAAATGTATGCCAGTGAATTTAAAGTTTTAGATGAACTGAACCAATTCCTAGAAAAACCTTAGCAAAAGTAGTAGAAAATCCAAATAATCCCACATCTATTAAAAAAAATTGAATTAGAACCTTTCCCACAAAGAAATATCCAGGCCCAGTTTACTTTACCTAAATTTATTCTAAAATTTCAGAAAGAAATAATACCAGTCTTAAACAAAACTTTCCAATTAGTTTAGTATTTGAAAATCAATTAAATCAATTAATAAAATTAATTAAATCTTATTATCAATTAAGATAATATGATAATCTTAATATATGCAGGAAAAAAAGTCAAAATAATTCAACACCTGTTCAGGATGAAAACCTGTGGCAAATTAGGAATAGATGGGAACTTCCTTAATCTGAGACAGTAGCTACAGAAACCTACAGCCAACATCATACCTATTGGAGAAATATAGAAAGTTTCCCCCAACCCCCAAGAAAGGGAGATAAAACAAGCATGCCCATTATCCCCCAATTTATTCATCATTCTAATGAAAGTCCTAGATAGTACAGTAAGTCAAGGACAGCAAATAACTCAATAAATCAGAGAAAAAAAGGTATCATTATTTGTGAACAACATGGCTATGTATGTAGAAAATCCCCAAAAATCTACAATCTATCAGAATGCATAAGTGAATTTAGCAATGTTGCTGGATCCAAAGTCAACATCTAAAATAACAGTTGTACAGAGTAGTAACTGAGAGTGAGAGAAGTGCCAGTAATGTTCTATCTCTTGCTCAGTCTGGATGCTGGGTACATGGGCATATTCACTTTGTGAAAATCTGTAGCTGCATACTTCTGACTAATGTACTTTTTTGGTATAGATTATACTTCATAAAACGCTTACTTAATGTTGTTTAATGGGTATAGAGTTTCAGTTTGCAAGATAAAGTTCTGGAGAGGGATTGCACAATAATGTAAGTGTACTTAACAGTACTGAATTAAACATGTAAAAATAGTTAAGATGCTAAATTTCTGTTATGTGTATTTCAGAATGAACAATTTAAAAAATGTTTACTTTAGAAACAAATGGCATTAAGATATTAATATTAAAGATTCTAAATAACACATAGGTAAAATCAAAGTCAAACTCATAGCTCACCATTAGAGAAATTCTGCCTCCCTCCACTTTAGGCTGAACAAAATTGTCGCTCAAATTGATAACAGATGGAATACCATACTAAGAAATCACAATTCTTCAATTGTAAGGCAGTATTCACCATAAGATATATCATTGATTTAATAATAACTTTTGGGTGGAAACCTCCCCATGTTTATACTCACTTGTGGACGTATCTGAATAATAAAAGTGTGTGTGCCTTACAACAGAGCAAGTATGGGACGACTATAAAAATGAAGAAAGATGAACTGGTTTGCCTGGCCTTGGAATGTAAATCTAATGCCTCAAGGTAGAGCTATCCATCCCTTTTACTTAAGGGATCTTGACCATAAGAATATTCGTGATTATGATAACAGAATCCAAAGAACACCAGCGTTATAGGAGATGAAATTTATTCTAATACTGATTTATTTATATAGTGATAAAATAGGCATAAACACACCCTTTACGTTTCTTGGAGATTCAAGATTATCATAGTAGGGTCAGCCCCTAAAAAAGGCAGGGCTTACAGGGACAACGCATTTGTATTTTATCTGAGGTAGAGTCGTGGATGAGATAATTATTTGAGTAAGTGCACACATGTACATTTCCACAGAGAGAGGAAAAAAAAAACAAAACACCCTCAGCTCTTTCAGTCAAGTTGACCGTTGCAAGCCTACTGGTTGAAAGGAGTCTATATGTTTTGTCGTATTTGATGGAAGGCTATTTATCCTGGTCAAAGAGCCACCACTAATCCACGAAGTACTTCAGGAATCTTTGGGCAGATTTAGTGTTTCAGGTGTATGGCTTGGGGGAAGAATGTAGGTTGAATTTGGGCCCTGATTGCCTTGTAACCTGGTGCTCTTGTGTAGGACATACACTGGCTGTGAAACACATTTGCCATCTTTTCTGGCCTTTATGGTGATACCTGAATGTCTGAGCCTCTTACATAAGATTATCAGTATATAATGATAGATCTTAATGACTGACAAAGAAATAGAGGCTTGAGTGTAATGTGCATGACACTGGAAGTAAATGGTACCTCTGCTTCATGGATAAGCAATATTTGTTTTTATTTTTATTTACTTTTTTAAAGATTTTATTTATTTATTTGACAGAGACACAGCGAGAGAAGGAACACAAGCAGGGGGAGTGGGAGAGTGAGAAGCAGGCTTCCCGCTGAGCAGGGAGCCTGATGCGGGGCTCGATCCCGGGACCCTGGGATCATGACCTGAGCCGAAGGCAGGCGCTTAACAACTGAGCCACCCAGCTGCCCCGCAGTATTTGTTTTTAAAGAGATTTTAAAATACATTCCGTGAAAATATATTTGGAACATCTGAATGGGTTTGCCTTTAATGAACGGTGGAAATGTGCAGAGAAGGAGGGTTTCAGGGCTTTAGACATAGGATACTCCTGACAGAGAGGCATACTCATAAATTATGGAACTTTTCCATGTCCAGAGTGGGTGACTATAACCTTTCAGATTTACATGTAATAAACTGACTCTTTTTTAAAAAGACTGTACACAGAAATGCCACTTTATGTTTGCAACAATGATTTAAATTCTATCATGAGTATCTTAAAAATATGAGCATTAAGAGGAGCCCCCAATTTTTTTCACTCAAAAACAAAGGGTCTACAGAGCTTGCTTTTTTTTTTTTTTTGAACTGTAATGATTCTGAATTATTTTTGATTAACAAAGAAAATGGTCTGCTACTTCAGTTTCTGTGATTACATTTCAGTACAATAGAGAGAAGTCACTAATGGGTACCTCTGAGGTCAGGACTGAGACTGTATGTTCAAATTTGTTTATTAATGAGCCCAGGACAGGGATCTCCTTCTAGGATGTCAAGATTTGTTAATAAAATAAAATCTAAAGTACTGTTAAAATGTTACACACCAGACTACCTAAGAATATTATCCTAATGTATAGCCTCTGAAATAAGCAACGCTCTTCCAAATACCCGGGACATGTATGGAGGGGGAGAACTTAATCAGAGAAACTGCCACTCTCTCATCAATGGCAGGAGGAAAATGGGAAATTCAAGATGCAGAAAGGAATTACTGCAAATATATGTGCACTTTTGGTCACTGCTTTTTGATGAAGAAAATATTGTGCATAATAACTCGAGAATGTATTTAACATAAATTATATTTGCATGAATTATGTTTATTCATATGGTCAGATACATAATGGCTTGCTTGATAAATGGCTGATTAGTCTTATAATCAGCCCAAGAGGGACCTGCTTCAAAAAACTCTCTCCTGGGGGCATCTGACTTTCCAGATATTTTCCATTTTGCCTTTAAATAGTGAAACGTTGCCAGATTTGGGCACCCCAGATAGCTTTTTTCCAGCTTCCAGTCTGCAACCGGGGCATTACTTCCTCAGGCTGGAATGCCTAAAGAAATCGGACAATCGCTCGTCATAAACCTCGGAAGCACATCCAAGGGGTTAGTGCAATACCCACTTAAAGGAAAGGTGGGTTTTCATAAAGACAAAACATTTCAAGGGAACCATCATTTCTTTCTTCAATAACATAAGGAAAATGTGATATTTCTGATAAGAAGAACTAACTGCTGCAGATACTAGCACTTTTAATTGCTGTGTTTTAATGCTGAGACTACTGATTCCACCTGATAGCCCACATGAGACACTTAGATGTGGAACACGCCTTCGGGACTCCGGGAAAAAAATCTGAAATATTTCTCTATGGTTAGTTAGCTTTATTCTGGTGTAAATGGTCTTATATTTTCACTTCATGTTTTGCCTCTCAGTAATATTCCCAATTATTACGACTAACTCTGTCTTCAAATGGATCTCAGTTGTCACATATTCTGGAAAGTTTCTCCTGACTGACCCCCACCGGGAATTCCCAGTCTGGATATGCAATCCTCTTATACATTCCAATATGAACTTGTATTCTTCAGTATTGTTGTAATCAAAACGATCAGGATATTCGTCAATCCTTACACCTGGTGTTTTGGCTTTCCATATGGTAATCTTTTGGGGATTTGCCCTGTGGATCCCTGCGTTTCCTGCAAGGTCAAACAGAATACCTACCCCTTATTTGACATTCAACTAATGGTGAATAAAAGAATTAAATCCTTACAAAGCAATTTACCTCTATTACATTCCAATGTAAATATCTCTACCCTTTGTTTACTAAACTTGATATTTGGGTATCTACTCCTCTCTGTTCTTGCCCTTATCATAAACTTCTTTCAGGAAAGGAAGTAAGTCAGATTGTGAAAATAAGACGCTTCAGTACTGTTAGGCAGAAAGTTCTGAGATCAGTATTATATCACTGGGGCCACAGATCTGTGTTCAGGTGTTTAATACCATTCTCTTTATGATAACATAATGAAAAAGGTTTGTGGGTTCAAGAAAATAGAAAAATTAATATAGATATGTAGTGGTTAATTACAACATGGGAAGTTAATACCATAAAGCCTGTGGCAAGAAAGTATTATAATTAAGATAGAAAAATTAAAATAGCATAGGATTTTCACCTTTCTCTCGGTTACTAGGCAGGAATGACCAATTAGGGCAGGTATTATATAATCAATTTTATGAATCATAAGCATGCCAATTCCTTATTATGACTGTTTCCTCATAATATAAGTTCATTATGTTATAAATAATACGCACTTGGTCCTTAGAAAGATGAACAGAGTTTTAAAGGTCAAAGTACCAGATTTGAAATCACTGTTTTTAATAAAATGTATATGGCTTACAATGTCTGCCACTTCTTTATTTTGCTTTTTCTCTTTCTGCAAGCAGTTTACAACCCTAAGAAAATATCTTTATCTATTGAAAATAAAAAAATATATATATCCAGGGACATACAATGCAGATTAAATTCTACCTGATGGCATTTAAAAACTAGATAAAACCTTAATTCAGTCTTTGGAGTTTTAACAGAAGTGGTGCCCAAGTAGGAGATGTCAACAACATAGTTTGTTTCAACATACACGTATTCTTATGAATATAGACTTTGCTTAAATACCTGCTGCCTTTCAGAAACCTTCAGTGAAACAATGGAAGCAAAGTTTTACTCCCCAATGCTTGTGTTTTAAATAATCCCATTATTAGAATTGGCTCTCGCTTATGACTTTGTTTTTGCAAACTTCTTGTTTATTTAGTATACCTTACTCATTTGCTTTATGTATATGTTATATAACAATGGAAGAGTTTCAAAATGAGAATACTCAACATAGTATCCTCCCCTGCTCAACACTCCTTTCAATCTGCCATCCATTTGCTAAACTTGGTTGAAACAAAGCACTGATCAGGCAGCTGTGAAAAATGTATAACAATACTAATTGTGATTGACAGACTAATTAAGTTGGGGGTGGGGGTGAGGATGGGGTAAGATGACCCTCAAATGTTTTATCATTCAGTCCACAATCAATGGGGGTAATCAATGTAGATGATTTGCCTAAACTGAACTTCCCATTAACCCCACAAGCCACTTAGCAGAGTTAATAGGTAGACTTGGGATTTTTTTTCTTAAAAGAGTTCACATTCTATATAATTCACTACATAGAGGAATTATGTAGACATTATTTAAATATTAGAAATAAACTGATAAGTGGAGAAAGTATGTTAATAATATTGTTAAAACAGGCCACATTTTGACATATAACAATAAACCAACTATGTTATTTATTTTTTGAAATGTATATATTTGTATCTTCAGTTTTCTGAAAGATATTTATTTCATAAAATAGGTCCTTATAACTTCACATAATAGCAATGCTTCCAAAATACACACGGAAACTTTTTTAGATACATTTAAGCAAAGACCTTCATAATATTTAAAGACCTGACTTGCCAATGTTTAATGGGTCAATCAACTGATTAAGATTTATTTAGTGCCTATACTTTTTTAGCATCATATAAATAATGAAGAATGGAATCTAATTGGATTGCAACCTGCTTATGACAATCTATTGCATTTGATTGCTTGTTGAATTCTTGATATAGATTCTAGAAATTTAATATGATATTACATAGTGTAGAACAACGTTTCCCAAAAATGAGTTACAAGAAAAGATACTCTGCATGAAAGGGGATTTGAGGCCAGGTAAATTGGGGAAATACTTTATATGTGAAGATTCAAAATGGGTATTACCACGTTTGGCTCATCTAGAGACATACAAATAGTCTATAAATATGCTAAACTATGTAACTTCTTTAATAGTCAAAAAACTCAAATTAACAATAATAATAAGAAATATGTTTTTGATCAATCATATTAGGGATGATAGGAAAAAATATAATCTTCAGTTTTGCCAAAGAAATGGGGAAATGGGAATACCCATATATAAAACTAAGCTAAGGGCAAGCTTAGCTGGCTGTTCTATAAATTGGTACTAACTTTCTGGCTGGGAATATGTACCTAAAATATGTTCACATTTTGATTCAGCAATTTTCTGATGACTGCAACCTAAAAAAATAAAAATTAAGACTGTAAATGTATACACACATACACACACACACACACAGATTGTAACTTTTTTTGGGCTATCTTAAAACTGTGTGGTGAGATATGTTTTGTTTTTTTTTTTTGCTTATCTTTATTTTCTACTTTTCAAAACTGAAGTTTTTAAAAGATACGTAAAAATTCTTTGAAAAACATTTTTGAAATGCTTTAACCTAAAATTCAAATCTCTGATTTTTAATAGTCAATACTCTAACCTCACAGAATTTACTGATACAGAATCCAAGGAACCAGATAAAGACAAGTATTTATAACCCAGTGATCAAAACCAAAGACAATAAAAACAAAGAATGGCTAAGATGACCCTCAAATGTTTTATCATTCAGTCCACAAAGCTGAATTTGGTGCCTCAAATTGTTGTAAAGATAGATGAGAGCTAACTCATTATTTGAAGAAACCACTTGAGGTGAATGGACATTCACAGAAATATCAAGCTGGTGTCAAAAGATGCCAATTTTTAACATAATAGAATGCTGCATTACTTTCATCTTCTTAGATATGTTACTTGTACTTTTATTATTGTAATATCCATTGTTCTAAAACAATATATCCTTAAATGTAGAATCCTTAATAGTCCAAAGGGACAGGTTAAAAGTAGTTACAGACTATTACCCTACTTGAAAGTAAATCTAGAGAAGGAAGGCTAATCGAGGAGGGCAATATTTACAGATTTGGATTAAAATAGATCAGTAAAGAAAACAGAACATGATAGGTTCAATAGACATGGGGAGTAATGCTATCTCTTGAGAGGCAAAGAGGGGAATATAGATTAAGAATAACCATTTGTATTTGTTTAAAAAAAGTCTTCCCATATAAAAGGCATTATGTCTGTGGGAATTCTTATTTCTTATGGTATGTATTTCATTTAAAATCAAATTAAGGCATCCAACAAATTATTCTAGTGATCTAGGTAAGCACAGAGCTAAACATGAACTCAAAATAATAAAGTAAAAATATTACTGATAAGAATAATACACACCAAAAGTATTTTTAGAATTAATAAATAACAAAGACAATGTCTCTAAGTAATGTATACACCAAGAATGCCACATAAATGTAGAAGTGCTATTTCATGTATCATAACTTAAATTTGGAAAGTATTTTTTTTAATATAGAGAGATGTTTTACCATCTAGACTATTATCTGATTCAAATCTCACAGTAACTCTTTATATCTGTATTTAAGAAACACTCTAATAGCATCTCAGCTACTTCTATCTTCTCCCTATGTGGTCCAATAAGGTAGACACTAGACACGTATGGTTATATAAGTTTAAATAAATTAAAATTATATAAAAGTAAACAGCTCCTCAATCACTCTAGCCATATTTCAAGTGCTCAACAGCCACAATGGCTGGTGTTTTCTATGTTGGACAGTGCAGATACAGAATATACCCATCACTGTAAAACGTTCATGGGTAGGGCTGCAGAGAATGCATGGGAGAAACACATGGTCTCCTGAGCATCTTGTAGGCTGTGCAAGAAAAGCTCATATTAATAAACAAAGTGTAACTCTGTGCACACCTTTTGGGACCATGATCCACAATGTGGTGAGTCCGTTCAGGAATGGTTATCCCCATCTTACAAATTAAGATCCATGTTCAGAAGATAAAATGCCTTCCCTGAGGTATATGCAGTATATATATAGTACATGACAGACTAATGAACTGAATCTGACACTAACTTCTCAACTGGTCGGAGATCATACTCTGACAAAAAAAATCCCCATGTAGCTTCCATTCAAAATATAAGTGAACACAATTCACTACAACGTAGTTCAGTGCAATAATCACTGCCATAATTTTTCTCAAATCTTTTGTAATTATATTACCAAAAACTATAGTGCAGCTAATCTTAAATTGACTAAATATAAATAATCTCCAAAACTACTTGTAAAAAATGTTAGACAAATGTTCAAGGGCTAACTGTATTGATCAATATAGAATAACACTAACAGTGTAACAAATTCAGTAAATGAATCATTTAAAAACCTTAACCAGTTAGATAGTTGGAGTGAATGTCTTACAGTTGTCAAGTTTATCAGTGTCCAATGCCTGGCCCATACATAGTAGGCATAATGAAATTTAACTCACTCTATTTAAGTTGGGAAAATACTGGGTATAAAGCAGTAATTTTTGTTTTGTTTTGTTTTTGAGAGAGAGGGCGCATGCAGGGGTTGGGGAGGGGCACAGGGAGAGGGAGAGAGAGAATCTTAAGCAGGTTCCATACCCAGCGCAGTTCAGAGCCCACGTAGGGCTTGATCTCACGACCCTGAGATCATGACCTGAGCCAAAATCTAGAGTTGGATGCTTCATCAACTGAACTACACAGGTGCCCCTAAAGCAGTATTTTTAGAGCTTTGAGATATGGGGAAAGAAGATGACTGCTATACTGGTTTGAGCATAAAAAGCATTTTGAAAAAAGGCATGTGTTAATAGTGAAATAATTTTGGAAGAGTCTGGAATTAACTTTAAAGTTTCTTTTCTTGCTTGAGATTTCTGAGTCTATGATTTCTGTTGAGGAACTATGTACTATGATCATAGTATCATTTATTAAAAACAAACTAACTGTGCTTTATTTAAAATAGATTGTCTGAATTTTCCCCTCTTCGTCCAACTGGGCATATCCTGCATGGCCAAGAAAAGAACACACATATCTACCCCTTATCCACTTCTCCCTAGATACTAACATGTCTTCTTTCTCCTCAGTGGCCAAACACAAATGCCAGCCCTAATCATATTCTAGCAAATAACTGTTCAACATTTCTATTGCCAAAGAATTTTAAAGCCAGAAAGGCCCACAAAAGTCACAAATGGCTCTAATGGTTCTCTGCATCTATCTGCATATAAGATACAAATGCAGGGATCCGAAGGGGTACGTGCACCCCGATGTTTATAGCAGCAATGTCCACAATAGCCAAACTGTGGAAAGAGCCTAGATGTCCATCGACAGATGAATGGATAAAGAAGATGTGGTATATATACACA
>NC_138380.1:31730067-31762087 GCF_054177405.1 Leptonychotes weddellii
TGATGGGTATTAAAGAGGGCACGTACTGAACGGAGCACTGGGTGTTATACACAAACAATGAATCATGGAACACTACATCAAAAACTAATGATGTAATGTATGGTGATTAACATAACATAATAAAATAAAATTAAAAAAAAAAAAAGAAGAAGCACCACAATGGGAAAGCACATGGAGAGTTCACGCAAAACCACCTAGGCAGCCTGCAGGCAGCAGGAAAACAACAGTATCAGTAGAACCCTTTGACGGGCTTTCTAGTGCTGATCCATAGTTGGAGAGCCAGGTTGAAGAAACAGCAGGCTATCGGGTTTACTACAGAACACATTAAAACAGCAAAGCTCTTCCCTCCAATATTTGGTCAAGATCATGGATTTAAATTTTTGTGATAGCCTGACTTGTAGGCAGAATTCTTTGGTTTTAATACTAGGGAAGGAAAGAAAGTAACTCAAATTGTTTTTGGGAGGAATCAAAACTACCTGAACTCTGTGAATTAAATAAATAACAAGCAAAATTTGTGCTCTACAAGGGAGTCTGCAAATCTGTAAGCCAGAGCATCTTCTGCTTTTTAGGTAGGGGAAGGTGATATTGGAGCCCATTGGATGCCATTTTATGACACGGACATTTACACAGTAGGTGACCATGAATATCTATATGGTATTAGAAAGAACTACTGACTTCTGGATTAGTATAATAGAATAAGCAGCCAAGTCTACCTCCCTTCTCTCCCTTTGTTTTAAGAATAATAAAATTAGGGCGCCTGGGTGGCTCAGTTGGTTAAGCAACTGCCTTCGGCTCAGGTCATGATCCTGGAGTCCCTGGATCGAGTCCCGCATCGGGCTCCCTGCTCGGCAGGGAGTCTGCTTCTCCCTCTGACCCTCCCCACTCTCATGTGCTCTCTCTCATTCTCTCTCTCTCAAATAAATAAATAAAATCTTTAAAAAAAAAAAAAAGAATAATAAAATTATATCAGTGCCGAGGAGGAAAAAAAGAAAGGTACCAGCCGAAGACCAGAAAGTTTGAGAAACCAGGTAGAAATTGAGCAGATAAAAGGGCATAGATTGACAAACAGAAATATGGAAAAAAGCAGTCCAAAATACCAGAAGTAAATTCTTACTTCTCACAGAACACAAAGGGTAAGGGTGGGCCACGGTACAATCATACAGGGAATTAATTAAAATCCACCCTCAAGAATGGGCAGGCCTAAAGCAAAACAAAACACAACAACAATAACAAAACAGAATGGGCAGGCCTATATAACAGCTACTCCTCCCACATCCTCTCCAAGTCTTAGAGCAGGCTTCTCAAACAAGCGGCTTTTGCCCCTGGGATAAAGTGAGAAGTGCATTATTAGACTAAGAAAACAACCATCCTTCTAGAGAAAGCACCCAATATGGGTGTAGGAATGCAAAAGGTAAGCAGAGCAGAGTTTAGAGATAACTCCCAGCTTCAATTACAGACTTGCAAGTTAAGTCAGTCATGCCAAAGTAACACTGTCTTAGCTTTGGCAATGGTGCCAGTTGGTTGACTCAGTCCTAAAGTGAAGCCTGCCTGCCAACACACTCCCATTTGAGGGAGAAGCCTATCGTTGAAAGAAACCTACGCAACCGTGCAAAAAATTACCCCAGCTACTAATCTTATTATTTATCAGCCTTCATTCATATATTGAACCAACAACTAAAAACTTCAGACATTTGAAGAAAACCAATAGCATGAACAAATGTAACAGTCTCAAGAGATCAGATGATTCAGAGAACAGAAGGAAGTTTTAAGAACCTTCTCATTTGTATCTTCAGAAATATTTATTGGTTCCATAAAGTAAAATAAAAATAGCTTGCTAGCTGTTTCAAGAGCCATCATTTTTAGCACAGAATCAATATAGAAAAAATAGATATTTAAGTTTATTATTTGAGTAATAAAGATAACCATCAAAAGAGCTCAAAACAATAGAATTAGCAAAAATTGTAGGTGGTGAAAAATTCCTAAATTTTTTTTTTTTTTAAGGATTTTATTTATTTATTTGACAGAGACAGCGAGAGAGGGAACACAAGCAGGGGGAGTGGGAGAGGGAGAACCAGGCTTCCCGCGGAGCAGGGAGCCCGACATAGGGCTCAATCTCAGGACCAGGACCCTGGGATCATGACCTGAGCTGAGGGCAGACGCTTAACCAACTGAGCCACCCAGGCGCCCCTTAATTTCTAATCTTTATAGCAAGGAGTCAGTAAATTCTACCTATAGTTGATAAATCAAGAAAGAGAAGTAGTATGTTTCATATATAAATGCTACAGGAGTTTAGAGGAAACAACCAATTACTTGGGGGCAAAAATGACATTGCTTGAATTCAGTTTAAGTTTGTATATGGAGATAGCCAAGCCAAAATGTCCTGCTTAGGAGGAATATTCAGGACTCCTTTTCATTTCATGAACAGGCACAAATACTAGCATATATTCAGTATGCTTGGAAATTTTTCTAATGACAAATCTAAAGCAGTAACTAACTACCTGCTTATTGACATATGTTACAGAAAAGCAATTCCCTTCAGATCCTAGAGAGCAACAGTCTTGGGGAAAATATGACTTGTAAGTTTCTTGAGTGTTTCACTTTCTATATTCAAGAGCAAAACACACATACACAAAAACAAAATAAAACAAAAGGAAAGAAAGAAACTATAAAACCATAAAAGGTGCTTTCTTCTGGGGCTGGGGGAGAAGAGACATTTCTTAATGTTTTTGACCATTTCATATATACTTTTTAAATATTGTGCAGGAATTACTTAATTCCTTTATAGTATTTTTTTAAAAAATATAATTCAACTATGGGGCTCAGACTAGTTCAAAAACTGAATGAGTTTAAAATAAATATTAGACATTTTAAAATGAGGATGAGATGGGACACCTGGGTGGCTCAGTAGTTAAGCCTCTGCCTTTAGTTCAGGTCATGATCCCAGGGTCCTGGGATCGAGCCCCACATCGGGCGCCCTGCTTGGCAGGAAGCCTGCTTCTCCCTCTCCCACTCCCCTGCTTGTGTTCCTGCTCTCGCTCTCTCTGTCAAATAAATAAATAAAATACTAAAAATAAATAAATAAAATGAGTATGAGAACTTCAAAATCATCAATAAGACATCAAGAATGGTGGATTTTATTATCTCATGTTCACCAAATTAGCAGCTGACTTGAACTTTGAGAAACTATTGGATAACTAGTAAGAGAATCATTTCCTCTTCTATTCACGTTCAGGGAATACTTCCCAATTTCTACCCTTGCTATGACTTTTCTCAAGTATTTTATTCACATGTTGAAAATACTGACAATCAATGTAACCCAAACTGAATTAGACACAATTTTAAGAAATACTATGGCTTTGTGTGTTTAAAGTTGGCTCATTTGAACAATTATACCTGGAACCTGGTGAGAATAATGAAAAATCTAAATTTTTATTATGATTTAAATAATGAGTGCCTACTAAACTCAGCCTTTAAATAGTAATGATTAATTAGGCTTTAATAATACTAGTACTAGTAGTACTTTGTTACAAAAACTGCTTTTACTAATATGAACTATGATTTATAAATGCATTGCAATACAAAGACATTTTGTGCTAATTCAAGAAAAATTATTTATAGGAAATAATATATTGTTAGAAATATATTTAAGCATATGTAGAAGAATAAGAACATGAACTATATTGTTTGGAATCTTGACATCCTAATATATTTCAAATGACTGTTCTGGGAAAGCTTTCTTCTAAAATCTCAGTTAAAATGGAAACACATCCAATCAAATACTGATATATACATCACCATTCCAGGATTAAGAAACAAATAATTTAAATTAATATAACATATGGAAGCACTTTATTTATTTTAAAAATATTAAAGTGTCAAAGAAATGGTTAATGAGTAACACTATGACAAGTTATTATTAAATGTATTATAAGATGCAAATATTGTTAAAATATATGTGCATATTTAATGTATGAATTAAAGTCATCAGGCATTCTGTATAGTGTCATTTAATTTAACAAATGATAATAAGGTATTTATAAATGGAATCTTCATAGAAGAGTAAACATCACTAAAAATACTTTCAATAACCCACACTATAGTAAATCTCTTTATCCTCTGTATATCCCACAAATAATCTTTTTACTCCTGAAATACTTACAGGACGTATTTGATATTAAGTGATATACAATTTTTTTAACATCATAATGTAAGTAAACCTTCAGTTTAACCACTGTATCTATCTGATATACACAAGTTACTGGGTGAAAAATTTAGTCAAGCAAGTTAGTAGCATTTTGCAGACAAAACTCCAGAAGTATTATATTACTGAAATCTTACTTTTAAACTCAGTTTACTCAACACAATTGGTTTGTGCAGACACAGTTTTGTCTTTCCCACATGCATACAAAACAGCAAAATAAATATCTAAAACTGTTAAATATAATCACAGAGCATAAAATTGTTTTCCCCAGACTTTTAATTATTATATTAAACCTTAGCCCTAGCTTTAAGGATCCCAAATATTTCTTTAAATTATAAATGCATCTGGGGGCGCCTGGGTGGCTCAGTCAGTTAAGCAGCCAACTCTTGATTTTGGCTCAGGTCATGGTCTCAGGGTTGTGAGATCGAACCCCGCATAGGGCTCTGCACTGGGTGTGGAGCCTGCTTAAGATTCTCTCTTTCCCTCTCCCTCTGGCCCTCCCCCTCCTCTCTCTTAAAAAAAAATTATAAATGTATCTGCACACTATCTTATAGTAATCTGTGTGTGCATATATATATATATATTTCAGAATATTCATTTTCTGAAAGTTGTGCTTTAGAACAGTGCTTCTTAATCTTCAATGAACGTATAAATTGGCTAAGGATCTTGTTAAAATGCGGATTGTGATTCAGTAGGTCTGGGGTGGGGCCCAAGAGTTTGCATTTCTAACAAATTCCCAGGTAATGATCCTGGCCCACGGAACACATTGTGTGGAGAGGCTCTTAAATAAGTATTTCTTAATCTTGACTAATCCTCAGAATCATTCGGAGCAGTTGGTAGATATACACTGAAAATAATAAATCTCTTGTTTGGGGTGAGACTCAGAAAACTGGCCAGATGGCTTACCTAAGTTCAAAACACTGATTTAAAAACTAGTAAACTTGGGGCGCCTGGGTGGCTCAGTCAGTTGGGCGTCTGCCTTCGGCTCAGGTCGTGATCCCGGGGTCCTGGGATTGAGCCCCACGTCGGGCTCCCTGCTCAGCAGGGAGCCTGCCTCTCCCTCTCCTCCCTGCTCGTGCTCTCTGTCACTCTCTGCTTCTCTCAAATAAATAAATACAAATCTTAAAAAAAAAAAAAACTAGTAAACTTAACAAAAACTCTCTGCATTCTTTAATGTCTCACTATTTCCAACAATATTTACGTACTTCAGAAATTTTTCTTGGGATGCCTGGGTGGCTCAGTCGGTTAAGCAGCTGCCTTTGGCTCAGGTCATGATCCCAGCTCCTGGGATCGAGCCCCGTGTCAGGCTCCTTCCTCACCGGAAGGCCTGCTTCTCCCTCTCACTCTGCCTGCCGCTCTGCCTACTTGTGTTCTCTCTCTCTCTCTGACAAATAAACAAATAAAATCTTTAAAAAAAAAGAAATTTGTCTTGATCAGTAAGAAAAAGCTACTATCAGAAGAAAAAATTGGAGGAAAAAAATTGAGTATTGCTTACCATTATGTTTACACTAAAAAATGGTACTTCCTTCCTGATTCTATGAAGAGATATTTAGATTAAGCAGTATAAATGACAAAAGAAAACAAAATTCCACAGAAGCAAAACAAAAGGAGATTACCCTTTAAAGTACTCACTATATGCCAGATACTTATGTACATTTCTCGTCATGTAGAATGGGAAAATGAAATTATTTTCCTCAAAGTAATCAGAATCTAGAAGAGAAAAAGGTGAAAGCAGCTTTCCATTCCATACGGATTTTATGTAGCAACTTGAAGCTGCCTTTGCTGGGACATGATTTGGATTCTATGAACTCTACCACCCTGGGTAGCAGAGAGGACGGAGAGACTTGAGGGGTCAAAGGCGCAGAGGTGGGAAAGGTTGGGGATATTTAGGGCAGAGTGAATATTTTGATTATTTTTGAGAGTCAGTTAAAAATAGGGAGTAACAAGACATGGCAGGAGGGGGAGATCTCAGAAAAATAGCACAGTTTCAAGAATGCCGAATAAGTGTTTTGACTGTCAAACAGAAGAGACTTAATGAGAATAGAAGATTTAATGAGAGTACAGTGTTGGTTCAAGAAAGATAAGGAAATGTAAACTAACAGAAGAAAAATAGAAAGTTGTCAGAATTGAAAAAAAAAAATACCAACAATCAAATTTTGAGAGCGTCAGTTGGAATGGTGCCTAGTGACTGTCAAATCTTTTTTGTGTTCTTGTCTGAAGTGGGTGGAGCTGAAAATCCCTGGTTTACAGGAGATGGAGAAAAGCGAAGTCAAAGTGTCCAAGGTAGCTAATAGGATTCAAATATTCAGGCACGCTTCTAATGTGGGGTGATGGGGGGAGCTTCTTTCTAAATGATGTTTGTAGGGAAGTAATTAAAACCCCCAGAAAAAGCCACAGGTGGTGTAACATAATGGAGAGAGAGATCTTCGAGTCAGACAGACCTGAATTTGAATCTTGGCTTAATCGTTTGCTAAAACGTGACTCTAGGTTGATTATTTTACTTCTCAGTTAAGTCAGTTTCCTCAATAGAAAAAAAATATATGTAAATAGCTATAATAAAAACTACTGCAGGGGCACCTGGGTAATGCAGCCGGTTGAGCATCCCACTCTTGGTTACAGCTCAGGTCATGACCTCAGGGTCTTGAGATGGAGCCCCATGGGGCTCCCCACTCAGCGAGGAGTCTGCTTCTCTCCTTCTGTACCCCCTCCCCAACCCCCCCCTGCTCGCACACTCACACTCTCTCTCAAATAAAATAAATAAATCTTAAAAAAAAAAACAAAACAGAAAACCAAAATTACCGCAAAGTGTGGTTATGCCTTAAAGGGTGGGCTTCTGCCAAAGAGACCACATTATGATTCTGTCTCATAAAACCTGACATAGTCGATACTTTCACCAAAACCCCAGTAAAGGCAAAACAGAAAAACAATTTAATTCAGTTTGGAGAGCTTCAATAAATTGGCTTAGCAGAGAACTGAAACATTAAAAAAAGGAAAAGGATTTTTGTCAGCAGGTTAAAAGGAATTATTTTTGGCAGCAATGATGTAGGAACTTCTTGGTTAGAAGTCATGGAATCATTTGGGGAGATGACACTTCCAATTGTTTATCACCAATTCCTGAAATTCTACTATTTAAGGTCTACTTTGTAAAGCAGAAATATCAGCTGCTGTAAAAGGCTCCAAAAGCAAGGTCCTTATTTGTCTCTTTATTAGTTTTCCTTATGCTTTAGTTCTGATTTTATGAACAAAAAGAAGGTTTTTTGTTTAAGGATATGTTACCCTGTCATACCTTTGTATCCAAATTGTGTAGTACTAAGTGCAGAATTAAGCAATTAAATGTATGTCTAAGGGCAATTTCAGTGGTTGAGTTACTGGGTTGTTCTTAAAATTTAATACTGTCAATACAGTGAAAAAAAGACTATCATAATATTTCTGCATATATTTCATTCTGGTTGCAAGTTCTGCTTTCACTAAAAGGTTTTTCTAAAAAGTGAAAAGCTTTATTTTATTAATTACTAAAAATTAACCAATTACTTAAAAAGTTCAAAAGCTTCATGTATCTAAATGTTTCATAAAATATTTAATATTCTTCAGATGTATATTAATCCATCTTAAATTTCTAAGAGAAAGGAAAGAACACTCATCTTGTGACTATGCTCTTAGTCTCTTATGAGAAAATCACTGCTAAGTTTAAACTGTAATGAGTAGTTATTCTTTTGGCTAATAATATCCTAACGTATAACAAACACGGTCAGAGTAAAGCTATCATAACTAGAAAATTTTAGCAACCATGAATATACCCTTCCCTTCTTTTGTACCGTTTGTCATAGAAATAGGAATCCCTAAGAGGTGATATGAAGTTCAAATGTAGACATCATGACATGGGGGAGAGGGACACAGTGATAGTCACAAGGCATAAACAGGTTTAACAAATAATGTAAAAGAGGTAAAAACCCATCTATGAGTTTACTCATCCTCAAATTTCCATTCAATTCCGATGAAAGTGGGTTTCTATTCCCTTTAAAGAACTACATTCATCTGTGCCCTGGATGCTGGCAGTCTCCTCTCATCATCTTTCATTCCTTTTTTCAACTTTTTACTCTTCTTTCACTTTTAATCTTTTCATCTCCACTGTCTCCTCCCCTGAAGACCTTTCCTCAGTCCTGCTCCCTCACAAGCCCCATCCTATTATCTCCCTTTTAAGCAGCATTTTCCCCAAAGGACCAGTGTATACATACACGTATCATCTCTACGTGAACTCCTTCAGTTGCCATGCAAGTCATCAACTGTGTTCTGTTGAAAACACTCTTGCCAAATCTATAACTTGCTTCATGTCTCATCCTCGTTTTAAAACCACCCTTCCATCTGTAATAATGTTTTTTTTTTTTTAAAGATTTTATTTATTTGACAGAGAGAGACACAGTGAGAGAGGTTCGGAACACAAGCAAGGGGAGTGGGAGAGGGAGAAGCAGGCTTCCCGCGGAGCAGGGAGCCCGATGCGGGGCTCGATCCCAGGACCCTGGGATCATGACCTGAGCCGAAGGCAGACGCTTAACGGCTGAGCCACCCAGGCGCCCCTGTAATAATGTTTTTAACAATCTCTTAGCTTGTTAAAAATCTCTTCTATTGTCCATTGACTCCTGGCTCCTAGTTCTCTGCTGTCTCATGGATTCACATCCTTTACTGGTTCTTCTTTTTTCCCTTAGTCAAAGTCATGCCTTGTGGCTTATCTGTGGTTGTCTTCCTCTTTATAGTCTCCTTCAAAATAATGGACTCTGGTCAACTGCATTTGGTATGACTTCCAAAAAGTCATCATTTCCAACTCATCGCCAACTGCCTGCTGAACACGGATATCCCACTGGCAATGCAAACATACTTCTCAAACAGCACTTTTATCACTTCTAACCTTTTTCTACCTACCATCAAACCCACTATTCTTTCTGGGTTCTAGATATCACCAGGTTCACAGTCAAACAAATACAAATATCCAGGCACAGATTATTTTCTGTTTCTCTAATTATTAACATACCTTTTACAATTGTATTCTCCCTTAAATCAGTCCTCTTAATTTCTTTCCCTGTCCTTCTCCTAGTTAAGATTACCATTACTATTTTTTTGGACAGCATCCTTTAGCCTAGACACACAGATTCCAATATTTTTCTAGTTCAATCACTTCTTCCTAATGTTCCTAAGGATATTTTTAAATAGGATAGTCTGGTACTGTTACATTCACTTCTTTGCTCAAAATCTTCCAGAATATTTAAAGTTCTTTAAAAATTCAAAACTTCAAATTTTGGCCTTGGTCCATATATTTAAAGACTACATATGCCAACTTTTCCCGAAACACTCTCCAATTCCTCAGATACAATACACAAAGCTACATTTTGAAAACTACCCATCTTTTTCTTTTCTCTCTTCTGTAAATCTGCTTAGTCTGTTCCCAATGCCTAGAATATTCTCTACACTTTTAGTGTGATGAATTTGTGTGTTTTTTACCAAAACTTCACCTCAAATAAATCTCTTCCATCTACCTGTCCTTATTTCCTCAGTACAGTGATTAAGTCTATCTTTACAACTTGCTAGATTTTTTGAGTCCTAAATTACATATTTCCCACCTTCATGACCTACACTTCTCAGATGTAGGTGATTACTCATTATTTTGCTGAAAATTTTTGTATCATTGTGAGTTATACATAGTATGTGTTCAATGAGTATGTGTTGAATGGAACCGTATCACAGGGCTAAGAATAATTCCAAAACGTGGATTGGATAACAAGATCAAAAGAGGGATTAATCAGTGTGGACTGCATTGATGAAAAAGCATTCATGTGGGGTAGTATTGAACTGGGCTTTTATAACCAGTGGAATTTGATAAGCAAAAAGAACAGAGAGGATGATACAAAGTGATAACATAAGAAAAGGAATAGAAAAAAAGGAATATTGTATGTTTGGGACATACATATAGGTGTATCAGTCAGGACTCAATGTTTTTGTTTATGAAATAATAGGGGATAAGTCTGGGAAAGAAAAAGCCCAGTTTTGGGGAAGTACATGACTCTAAGGCTAAGATTTGTAAAGCTTTATCCAGCAGACAGTGGGCAGCCATTGAAGACTGTTTACAAGTTATGAGAAAGAAGAATAGGAACAATTATTTATCTTATGATGATATCAATTTAAAAAATAGTATGTACTAATTTAAAATGGTGGAACTGATTGTTCCAGGTACTTGTAAGACTTTTCTAGAACCATAATGTCTAAACAGAATTCAAACCTTGTACTCATTTCTACGAGTGCTATGAATATATTTTACAGGATCAAAGTTGTATGTTACAGACTTAGCATTTTAGTCTGATGAATTCAAGCATCCATACTGAGCTTTACCTATTTAAATGTTTGATATTTCAATATCATACTTAAAGTATTGTCTTGTCTTCTTTTATTTGTATTTTAAGATCATGATGGAATAACAGACCTACTAAACACTTTCTCTCAATTGTTAAGACATAATATTTATCTGGGAGAGAGTCAACAGACAATCTAAAAAGCTGAGGGAAATCTATTTGGTCATCTCGACAGAGCAACTGATCTTAGTTGGATGTATAGTCTAAATAAAGATAAAATGATTGTAAAGAATTAAGATTTTGTTAACCATTACGTTTATTCCTTTAAACATTAGGAACTAACTTTGGAATGCCCTGTACACCAAGGTAAGGGTTTCATGTCTTTTTTCTAGCTGAAATCCTATTAAAAGGTTATAAGCAAAAAATCAACAGTCTTGGATTTCATGAAATCATGTTTCTGGGGGAATCACTGAAAATCCTTGGATTGTTCTTTTTCTAAAATCTCAACCTATAAATAAAATTATCTCATAGATCTGACTGAGACCTTAAATGTGTTCTCAACAAATTGCAAATAGTCAAGTAATATGTATGGTAATTTCAAAAGTGATCATAAAATCTATCTGGTTTTTGAAATCTTTTCATAGGTAAATGCAATTAGCAACATTTGGAAAAACTGAATGCTTTTCTTATATATAGAATTAAAGTTAAAATACAGAATCTGTGAAAATTAATACATATGAACCATGGATTAAGACTAAAGAATTATCAGGTCATCAATAAAATCCCCTTTGAATTACATGAATAATGGAGATATATCAGGGGAGTCACTTAGATTCTTTCTCACTGTTTTCTTAACTGTAAAATAAAGTATTTGAATTAGATGAAACATAGGGCTCCTTTTAGCTATAATATTCTATCAGTCCATAGAGGATGGAAATATGTGCTGGGTACACATCTCCTTTCTCTCTATTTTGGCAACGCAGTAACAGGGCACAACCCTTCTAATACAGCAAAGTAACTATTCAGATCATATATAAAGAGACAAAGGCAGGCATGCAAAAAAGTGTATTTGCCAGCCTTAAATGAGTATATGAGATATGCAACTTGATTTAGGGAGAACCAGAGATAAAACAATAGTGTACTTGCTACTCATATCATTTTATTTCTTTATTTCAACTTTGTATTATCTATTCATCAGCAAAATATTCACTAGGTATGCATATATGATCCTGTAGGAAAATTTAAGCTTGTTTATCAAATTTTAATGACATAATTTTGTCAACACTTTCCCCCTAAAATTACACAATGTGAATTTATGAATTATGCTTAATTTAATGAGAATTTATCTTATATTTACCTGATACCTTCCCTTCAGTGTGATATCTCTTAAGATACTCTTACTTAAAGAGTACTTAAATGAGAACTCTCATAGTCTCTTATTCCTATTCTGTATTGTCTGTTTTAGCCAGACTAAATATTTTACACATAAAATTCTAAATTAAAATTAAGGTATTATATTGTTACTCTGAAAATACTAAATATACAGCCTTTGTAATCTGGAGTGTGATGTTGTAACTACTACTCTGGATTGGAAAGGTAGATTGCTTCTGCCTATATTACAAAATATCTCATCCTATCTCTCTTAAGAGAGAAAAGGAAGAATATCTGTTGGAATGGTAAGCACAACGTCAGGAAAAAGCTTGGGAACATGGTTGCAAGAGCCTAAGTATATCATTTTGTTGTTTAATATTAAATATGACAGAAGTTCCATCTTGAAATCTTTAACTTGGTATAAGACTTTATTCTTTATCTTACCACTAAGGTGAATTTACTAGCACCAAAATTATCATTATGATAAAGGATATGATTAATTGGAAGTAAGCATGTGCAATTTCATCTAAGTTATATGAATCATTATATGATTATAGCATGACAAAATTCTGATAATGTAAGCTTTCTGAACTCCACTGACTAAAGATTTAAAGTACAGCATGCAGTTTTAGGTTTAAGTCTTAATGTCAACAGGAATTATATGCTGCTTAACATGACATCCTATGTATTAAAATTACATGAAAAATCCAGTTATTTAGAAATATTTTTGAAGTAAATACATTGCAGCATGAATGGTGCCAGTGATAAAAATTTGATGTCTATAATTTGTTAATCCTATGCATAACAAATGACTCATTTGACTAATGAAAATTACAAACATAAAAAATTTAACTTCAAAAGAAGAGAACAAAAATGAATAGCATATAGAATTCAATAAAAACACATACACATCCTTTTACATAATTGGTCCTTTAGATACGTATACATATATGCATGGATGTTTGTGTGTGTGTGTGTGTGTGTGCACGCACACTCATGAGTCATGAAGATTTATACACAAGGATGACTTGTTTTTTTGTGCCTTGTGATTATTACGCTAAAATAAGATGATATAGAAATATACAAGGAACAGAAATACAAATAATAAATATGGAATATACATTTTATGTCTTTAGAAATATGCAAGAACTATAGAGTGAACAGTTAGAAGTTAGTACAGATTATATTTCATATCTGTAGAGACTACATTAATAGCTCATTACAAATAACTTTAAAATGTGAAAGGAAAAATACAGTCTGCCTGAATGGGCACCATAAATTCACATTATTGCCACATACATATTCTAGTGTGTGTATCAATTTAGTTGATGAAAAATATATTAACAACAACAAAACCACATAACTAAATAAATAATCCTTTCATCAGCCCCTGATTTCTGCCATACTAATGCTTTGGTGAATCATCAAGGGGAGTAAATTATTCATTATAAATTTCAAAGAGGAGCCTCCATTGAAAAAGCTCTGCTACTGGTCCTTCTTGGAACCAACATCAAGAGAATTCATTGCAATCTCAAATATTGCAATAAAATAGAAGGTGAGAGGCAATCACTCAGGAGAGGTGTCTAGAATGAGCTGAGCTCAGGGAGCTACATCCCAGCTGAGTGAGGTGTGTAAAGATAATATTAATATTTTGAATTACACTTGGAAAGAAAAAGATTAATCAAGAAGTTGCATACAGATGTCAACCAAGGTTTTAAAAACAGAAATCTTTGTTCTACTTCTGAATAGAAATAGAACAATCTGGAAATTTTTTAACAGTATCCCTAAACATGGTCACTATATTATAACTCTATGGCATTAACAAAATCAGCTGTACAGTAAGGGTTTGAAATATTTGGTTATCTTAAGGCCTATTTCATACCAAAGGACTTCAAATAAAAACTACTCAAAATGAACACGATTAACAAATCTAATTTGTACTGCTTCCTAATAAATTCAAGTTTACACTACTACAACTTTACACTAATAGTGAAAAGTTAAATCTAGGGTTTATAGGAAGGACTCTAAAAAAGGTACCACAATATTATCCCTGGTTAACTGTCTATAGCATGTTAGTTAAAATTGTCAATACTACCAATCAGTAGCAATTTATCTTTAACTCTTGGTTCATCTATGCTAATAAACTTGTAATAGGGAAGGAAGAAGACACTGGAGGTAATCTGGCTCTGCCCCATGTATCTCCTAACTTCATATCTTGGTGTACTCTAGCTGGATACAGACAATTAGGGTTACAATCACTTTTCCTAACATTCTTTGGCAATGATTTTCCTCGGCTGCCAGAAGGACAGCATTTAGATCTGGTGAGGAAGGATTCTTTCTCTTCCACTTAGCTATCTTCCACTTAACAAATCGGAAAACATTTGGAGAACACTGATTTTTGTGAGTGAATAAGTCAGGGTTTAACGTAAATTAATGAGTAAAGACTTTCCTCTCATTAAGGAACATTTCCATCCGTCTTAGTCATGATTCAAGGTGCAATGCCTAATGCTTCTTATTTAGTGTTAATACCAAATATGTACTTAAATTTACATCAAACAGAATTTCCTCGGGGCGCCTGGGTGGCTCAGTTGGTTAAGCGACTGCCTTCGGCTCAGGTCATGATCCTGGAGTCCCGCATCGGGCTCCCTGCTCGGCAGGGAGCCTGCTTCTCCCTCTGACCCTCCCCCCTCTCGTGTGCTCTCTGTCTCTCTCGTTCTCTCTGTCTCAAATAAATAAATAAAAAAAAACCTTAAAAAAAAAAAAAGAATTTCCTCTTTAGCCCAACCAAGAGTATACTGATGCTACTACAGCAACTGACTTGAATATCTAGTGCACATTTCCTACATGTTAGTCATCATGCTAAGTACTTTACAGTTATAAAATTTAATCCCCAATACCACCCTATGAGGTAGATATTATTATCCTAATTTTATAGACTGAGAGCATGAGGCTACAAAAGGTAAGTAATTTGTCCAATATTCCATCTAGAAAGCTGATTCCAGAGCCCGTGGGATAGATGATTTGCTGCAGGGTAGAACTCATGTAAAGACTAAAAAGAGAGATGAATTTGGATAGAAAATAAGAGATTCTTAAAGACTGTCACTCTCCTCTTTCTCTTATTTCCTCCAATCCACAATTCTCCTTGAAATGAAACATCAGGAGGCAATTGCAACAGAATAAAAATCTGTAGAGGGAGAGATTCAATGTGGTCAATGCAATTTAATTTAAATGGGTTATAAACCAACTGGACCAAGGCCAGCAAGTTTCATTTTTGGTTTTATATGTCCAACAAGTTTTATTCATCAAAATACTCATTTGACCCAATGCTAAATGTTTTGAAAATAATACCCAAAAGACAAAGACTCCAAGCATTCAACTTAATTGCCTTAGCACTTGGAGCTAACAGGCAGAATCCTATGTAAAATAGTATTCACTTAGGTGTAAAAACCTGTAGGCAAAACTAACAATAAGATTATCTGCAGGTACGTGTTAATGAGGCCATTCAGACAGATGAGGTGTCAACAAGGTCTAGTTATTGGGGAGTGAACTTGGGTTACTATTGTGTGGTAGGGAAGCAAATTCAGGCTCTCGACAGTTAGCCATTCATAAAGCTGTTTGATATATCAGGAGGAGAAAAAAGGCATCTATCTTATTACCAATATTTGAAAGAAAAGTAAAATAAGTGAAGATTTTTCCAGATTAGAGTTAAATATATACCATTTGAAAAAAAACTGAGTGTGAAAAGGAAGTATTGAAAAGTAATCTCTCACAAAGAAGCTCTCTTACTCTCATACTCTTTCCTTTAAAGTCAGAACTTAATGTTTTTCCCTATAAAATTCAAAGTTACAATAAGGATTTTATGTCATTATTCTTAGAATGTTAAACATACAACCTATGGAGATCAAACATTTCTTTTTAAATACAACAGGTAGATAGAATTTAAGATTATAATTTTCAGGTAAGGATGATACAAGTGAGCACAATTACTCCCAAGTAATGCAATAAATTAGTAGAGGCACAATAAATATAATCTATTAGTGGATATATAAAAGTCTCACTAATGTTCAACAACGTGCTTAATAAAGAAGCACAATACTCAGAGGACAGCTAACGTCTGATGGCTACTTGCGTACTAAAACACCAGAAAATGCTTATTTGAAATATATTTTTATCGTATCTTTTGTTGGGAACTGGATGGAAGAAATGCCTGGGAGAGGATGGTGGGGATGGGGAGCTTCTGACATCAGTTTAGTATCAAATAGGTAATATTACTTATTTCTTTAAGGTAATTTGAGCTTTAATCTACCTTTGGTAATTGCAAGTAGCTTTTCTCTGAAATTTATGGTACTTTATTTCCAGCTTTTTAATAAACTTGGAGGATTTTTATTTTTGAAGTTAAGGGGGAGGAAGTAAAAAGTAATTTCATCTGCCAATTTGGAACATTTGCCTGAAAATTCTGGCTTTTTATTTGTGAAGGTGGATCAACCATGTAAGTAATATGTGTGATATTAAATTAATCCACTGACAGGGATATATGATCTCTTAAAATTTTTAGAATTATTACAGTGATTCACAATTTATTACACATTTCAGTTAAATAGATTATAAAGGAATGTGGCTGGCTTTAGGGACCTGTATGCATACTTTCTACACTCTTCCTCCTTTCAGCCTACCAGCTATCTTATGGTACTCCAGAATTTAACTGAGTATCACCCCAGAGTATTGGTACTTATGAAATTTACTAAATACTAAAAAGAGAGCTATGTCCATTGCACAGACATTGTCAACTGTGAATAATAGATATCATTTGCTTTAGTTTGCATCTTGATTTTAAATCCCACTATGTAGCCATTTTAGCTTGCAGAAAGGTTATGACTAATGTAGTCAATAAAAGAAAAGCACCTACTTAATATTTAGTGTTTCCCTAATGTTGTGAAGTCAGGAGGCATTATTTGTAGAGTCACTCAGTGACTAATTTGAAGTATTAAGTTTGGTGCACCATTGGATGGCAAATACCTGGTCTATGCACTTCCATACTCCCTCTCCCTATCAGCCACAGCAGACCTCACTAATTCATCTTGGTAGTCTTTCTGTCTTTTTTTTTTTTTTTTTTTAAAGATTTTATTTATTTGACAGAGAGAGACACAGCGAGAGAGGGAACACAAGCAGGGGGAGTGGGAGAGGGAGAAGCAGGCCTCTGGCTGAGCAGGGAGCCCGATGCGGGGCTCGATCCCAGGACCCTGGGATCATGACCTGAGCCGAAGGCAGACGCCCAACCGCTGAGCCACCCAGGCACCCCGGTAGTCTTTCTATCTTAGATACTAACCACAGTCTTGACACATAGAACAACCTTACACTCCTATTCAACAGAGCCCTCAAGGCAACCACGAACAATCTGGCATATCCTTGGAAAGACCAATACACTGATGATCACAGACTTGGGTTATAAATTCAGCGTTGCCATTGAGGAATTAAATAGCCTCTGGTAAGTCATTTAATTTCTCTGTGGTTTGTTTTCATTCTGAAAATATGTCAGTGAAAATATAAAGATCTGATGCTACAGATTTATTCTTATGTCAGTAGAATAGAAAATGATTTTTTTTAAACTTGTAGAAGTAGTTTTAGATAAAGAACAAACACTATTAGTAGTTCAGTCAGCTCACTCTTCAGTCTAATGAAAACAATTTTTCCATTGGGATTATTTTAGGAAAAAGTGTTACCAATTAGAAATACTGCCTTTTCCATTTTTAATGCACTATTTTCTTAAAGTATATTTTTGGATGAATCTTTATTAATAAGTTAAAGTATACAGTTATTTTTGAAGTTTATCTTAAATTTATCTTCCTTCAAAATATAGAGAGAATACTTAGAAAATTAGTTTAGTCTTTCACATAAATTTGCATCATTTCAGCAAAACTTACCACTGCTTTTTAATTTTTGGCATTTTTTTCAGATATTATTATTTCCAAGAGAGTTCAGGAGGGGCAAACACTGTAGGATTAAAATGAATGAAACCCAAACTAGGTAACTTCAGATCATTGCAAAACCTGTTTTAATGTACAAAATTCATTACCAATTCTCTGCATTCACTATTTCCATAAAATAGTATATGTTATGTTGTTTCCACTATTTTTGTTTTGCATCATTTTTTAAAATGCTTTATGTTTGTATATTTCCACAAAGAATAGCATTCCATATTAATTTCACACTATTTTTATCAAGAAAAGTCTTTATTTTTTTTAAACTAAGGTATGAAATTAGAAATTTCTTCTTTATTCAGGAAGACACTATTTATAAAAGTCTTAACTGTGATGTGTCCTATCAATTATAAATCAGGAAATACTATGTATAGGGTCTTAAAAGTAAATTTTGGGTGAGCCAGTTTAGGAATACTCTAGTCCAGAAACTTAGTAAGTACCTCAATTCTTAAGGAAATAAGCAAAAACTCTATATATGAAAATATATGACTTACATATTTAGAGATTCCTTAAGAATACAGGTAGTATCCATGCTAAATGGAAACATGAAGTTGCTCTATTTAAAAATTCTTGAATGACCACTTCAGGATTGTTATTCATTTCCAAGGCTAACTGGTATGTGAATTGGGTCATGAAAGCAATTTTTATTGAATATTATAGTCTAAAGAGACAAATTACACCCTAGTGACAGAATATGTTAAAGAAAAAATACCTTGGCATATTTATATGGTAACTGGCAGACATGGAACAGCAACTTTCCCCTAAAATATGTAAATATATATTATATCTATTCATAATCTCTATTTTTTGCAAGTCAACACTATCTCATCAAATGATTCCTAAAAGTTCAAGAAAGGTGTAGTGGTGAGTCAACCATATACCTTTATATATTTCAGGTAAATTTTAATGCCATCAACTCACAGAAACAGTGAAGTATATAGATGATGAAATATAATTAAACAGAGAATACAAAAAGTAACAGAAAACCAACTAATTACATTGGTATCTTAACATTAATCATCTCTGATTAATCGTCATCAATGAAAGGGAGTGGCTAATAGAAAGTCACAGATAACCTACTTTGTGGTATTGAGTCTATGGCTTTGTGCTTAGCAGCTGAATTTCTAATTGCCCAGTGTAACTTACTGCAAATGTGTTGTGAGGATGCCCATCACCAGAAGAGTGGCCACAGACACATAATTTTGTTTCTGGAAGCAATTCCTAGATTAAACAAAGAGAATCAGGAGTTGGCTTCCCAGCCCCCCCCAATCTTAAGGCTTATGCTAATAATTACATTATCATTTAAAAATATTTTTGGATTATTATCTTGGTAGGTGAACATAGATGAGACTATTCCATCTTTGTGTCACAGTTAATAACAGTATAGAATTAAAAAATAAAAATAACTTGGCAAATGCAAAGTTGAATATTTGAACATAATGAATTAACCACTAATCAAAAAATTTCATGGTCTACCATGATCTTGACTCAGGAATCTCACTTCCCATTTCTAAGCTAAAATTATGGCCAATGTTAGTGAATACTCCTAAACTTTAAATGGTACTGTGATTTTAGAGTATGGGATGGTATTTGTCCTTAAAACTTTAATTACCTCTTTTCGAAAAAGCTAACTATTGACTTGTACTCAACTATAACCAATACAAATGGAACATAAATCCTGGCTTGTCATGAAATGTGAGAATAATCACAAGAATCTCTTTAAATTGCCTTAGCCATGCATTACTATAACACAAATATTGCCATTAAATATATATTTGAGGCTACGGAGCCAAACTCTACGATCTCTGTTAAAACCTGTTGAATTGTGCCACTTGTATTGAGAACTACTTTATATACTCAAATGTATAGTTTGCATTTTTATCTGTAAAAGCAAAGTGATTATTTATTGATAAATGACATGGAATGTCATTTTTTACCTAAGTAGCATTAGACATTTCAAAGATTTCGTCTGAAGGGCAAAAGGATTACACTGCATTTGAATGGATGATCCCCATTCATAAGATACACCAGGGAAATTATATCAGAAAAGAAGAAAAGCAAGGAGGGATGTGGTAGGGGTGTCAGGGAGTATTTGTAGTGGTTTGATGCATGTAAATATTACATCTTATAAATAATTCTTTTCAAATACATATCTGAAGTTCAGGGTCTCTGTTTAAGAAACGATTGTATATGCTTCACATGGCTATATGCCATTTTCTGCATGATAAGAGCAACATTAATTCAAACAGGAAAAATGGCTTCCAAAATAGTCCTTTCCTTTCATTTCCTATGAAGAAGTACGTTACCTGATGCTGGCAGATGAAGACTACAGGGGGGGGAGGGGAGGGGGGAACCTTCAAGTTATATTTTACTGTCAGAATCCTACAAACACGTTTTCATCTAAATTATTTTGTCAACAGCCTTGTAGTACCCTTGCTAACCTTATTTGGCACCAGTGCATAATTAGATACACAGGGGTGTGACTCCAATTGAAGGTGTTGGCATTGTAGCACTCTGTGAAAATATTAACTATGAGGTTAACTCCAATTTTCTCTTCTTTAATTAAATGCACATGGTACTAATGAGGTAACCTACTGTTCCTTGATAGCACTAATTAGCTAAGAGGAGAGTACACTCTCACACTGCAATTTAAACCTAAAAATAAGGTTGAAATATGCTAATTGCAGGCAATTTAAAACAGTACAAGTTGAAGAACTAGTCATAATAAGAGAAACTGACTGCTTTACAGCTAGGCAGCTGTAACTTTGGTTAAAATCAAAACAAGCCACATGATTTTTGGACTGCTATTTAACAAGGTCATAAGTATCCTAAAAAAATGAAATGCTACTCTAAACCATAGCAATGAACCAGACTCACAAAAAATCCTCAGATCAACACTCACCTACATAAGACCAAAAATAAGTGAGCAGCACCAGAACTCCAAAGGTGCCATGACACTATTTACATTTAATACTAAAAACTAAACTCCATAAATAAGCAACATCACCTTAAACTCTTTCAAGAGCACCCAAATTAAATAAAAAATTGTACTTTGTGTCTCCAGTATACTACCAAATATACAGGAGTGATGAAGATTTGCCATCCCAATCACAGGGTCAGAAGGGAGGATACAGAGAGGAGTAAGTCTCAGCACTTGAGGAATATACAAACAGGAAATTGCCAGACAACGTACAAGTACAGTGATAAAAATACAAAAAAGATGCTATGGAATAAAATGGTGTAGGGACTATTTAAGGATATCAGAAGCATTTCATTATAAGAAGGAGATTTTGACTACATTTCTCTACAGATTAGAGCTCTGCAATGAAAGTAGCCTGGAGCTTCATGTTGAGAGAGAATGTTCTCCATTCTCAGCTCAAATGACTTAGAACTACGATTTCAATGAATTTAAGTATAATCCAACTGTATTTTCTTTAATTGCTTTTCAAACATTTTCCAAATATGATTTTAATTGATAAACAATGAGATAAACTTTAATATCAAGCAAGATTCTGAAAGACCTTCAGAATCACTAAAATATAAGTTCTCATTGTACAAAGTATATTTTCATTATTTTGTATTTTTTTAAAGATTTATTTATTTATTTGAGAGGGAGAGAGAGAAAGAGGGAGAGGAAGGGTAGAGGGACAGAAGAAGAGGGAGAAGAGAATCTTAAGCAGACTCTCTGTTGAGTGCAGAGCCTGATGCAGGGCTTGATCTCAGGACCCTGAGATCATGACCTGAGCCAAAATCAAAAGTCCGACACTCAACCAAATGAGCCACCCAGGTGCCCCAATTTTCATTATTTTTTTGATTCCATAGGATCATAATGTCATATTTTTATTGACCAGAAACTGACTAATCAAAACACTCGCTGACTGACAATGCCAAATCATTCTTATTATCACAGACAGAAATAAAGCACATTAAAATTAGTTTATCCTTAGGGACAAGAGAGATATGGACTGCCCCACACTGAGGACTCACAGTGACATTTTTTTTTGCTCCTGTCACTTTGCATGCAAAATCATAGAATATACAGTTTAAATAATCAAAAGAGTTGAGTAAGCAATAAAAATAGAGTTGAAAAGTAAAATTTGTGAAAATGGAAAGCTAACTTAATTTTAAAGTTTACTGCGGTGCCTGGATGGCTCAGTTGGTTAAGTGACCAACTCTTGATTTTGGCCCAAGTCATGATCTTGGGGTCATGGGATTGAGCCCTGAGTTGGGCTCCATGCTGAGCATGGAGTCTGCTTAGGATTCTCTCCCTCTCCTTCTGCCACCTCCACCCCCTGCACTGTATGTCTCTCTCTCTCTAAAAAAACCCCCAAAACCCAAAAAACAAAACCCTTAAAGTTTACTGAAGAACTATAACAGAAGAAAGTGAATCATTTGAAAAACAAAAGCTTTTAACTCCCAACTAATAACTCTTGGAGTTAAAAGTATATGAGAATAAATTTTGCACTACCCTTAGCCCATCACCATGTCTTGCCAAAAGACTTGGTTGAAGAAACCCACCTTTGAAAAACCCACCCAGCTTCTTCTCCTGGCTGTCCTAGAGCTTTCTACAACAGAAAGCGATAGAATATTGGCAAGGAAGGCTAATAAACCTCTGATCAACCATGCTTTAATAGATTCATGAAGTTTCAAGTCTGTAAAGAAACAGCAAGGCAAATGAAATCAGACAGTCATTTAGAAATGGGTCTCCTAGAGGCAACCTGACATATTCTAGCAAATCGCAGGGAAATACAATGTGGATGGATGTTTTAAGTGTTTGCATCTGTTTCAAATAAGCACCAAAGAACCTTTTAACAGTGAAAAGGCCAGGACAGTGTACAGGAATGAGCTTTTAATATTAACCTCAGAAGGAATCTATTCTTTAGTTAAATATAGATCACTATAATTTCTGTTAAAACAATAAAAAGTAAGTCATTTAGTGTTGAAAATAAAAATACTAGCTCTGGAGACAGTCTGACAGGGTTCAGATCCTGACTCAACACTTATTAGTGGTGTGACCTTGAGCAAGTTATTTAGCCCCTCTTGGCCCTTCTCTCTAGACAGGGGATGATAAGTAACACCATCATAAGATTAATTTGTATCTAGAACAGCGCTGGTACTCATATACTTTGTTTATTAACTGTGTACTTAATATTTATTAGCTCTCATTACTGCTTCAGAATATTCAATTTTTTCAAATAAAAATATGAAAGTCCTACTATGTATGCATTATTACACACTGTAAAGTATGCACAAATTCTCAAGACATTATGTCTGCGTACAAATAGCTTTCAGGCTCTCATTAGACTTCATGATACAAATCAAAGCCTCTTTCACATGAACAAAAACTATTTTAACTACAGAGGTAAAATATCTGTACTCTGAAACCTACATAACAGTGATAAAAGAAATTGAGCATGACACAAATAAATGGAAAGATATACCATGCTCATGGATTGGAAGAACTAACTGTTAAAATGATATTACCCAAAGTAATCTACAGATTCAATGCAATCCCTATCAAAATACCAAGAGCATTTTTTACAGAACTAAAACAAATCATCCTCAAATGTATAGGGTACCACAAAAGATCTCGAATAGCCAAAGCAAACTTGAAAAGGAAGGACAAGCTGGAGGTATCACAATCCCAGATTTCAAGCCATTCTACAAAGCTACAGTAATCAAAACAGGATGGTATTGGCACAAAAATAGACACAGATCAACAGAATGGAACAGAGAGGCCAGAAACAAACCCACACTTATATGGTCAATTAATCTATGACAAAAGAGGCAAGAATAAAAAATGGGAAAAAGAGAGTCTCTTCAACAAATAGTATTGGGAAAACTAGAAAGCTATATACAAAAAAAAAAAAAAAAAAAAGAAGAAGAAGAAGAAAAGAAACTGAACTTTCTTACACCTATAAAAAAATATAAACTCAAAGTGGATTAAAGACCTAAACATAAGACCTAAAACCATATAACTCCTAAAAGAAAACACAGGCAGTAAACAGTTGGACATCAGTCTTAGCAATACTTTTTTTTGGATCTGTCTCCTCCAGCAAGGGCAACAGCAAAAATAAACAATTGGGACTACATTAAGCTAAAAGCTTTTGTACAGTCAAGAAAACAGTGAGCCAAAAAGGCAACCTACTGAATGACTGAATGCCTTCATGAAGCTCAGGTCATGATCCCCAGGTCCTGGGATGGAGCAGGGAGGCTGCTTCTTCCTCTCCCTCTGCCCCTCCCCCTCCCACTCATGCTCAAATTCTCTCTGTCTCTGTCTCTGTCTCTCTTAAATAAATAAATAAAATCTAAAAAATAAAACAAACAAAAAAACCCCCACAAAACCCTAAACCTAAGCATCTTACAGTATTTGAAGTACAATGATATCCTGAATGGAACCACAGTCTACATTTTAAAGGTACAAAATTTCCTAAAAAGTGTTTAACTAGTCAAGAAGTATGGCCACTCTTGACATGGTATAAGACAAGAACAAAATTACATGGTTGATTGACCTTTCTTCCATTCCAACTGTTAAGTCTGTTGGTTTGGTAGCCTGTTTTGAGACCATTCATTACATCTGACGGAAATTGCCCCCAGGACGAGTGTGGCCAAGGTTGGAGCAGGATGTTTTGTGTTGGCTTAGCAAATTCAAATTGCTTCATCCCTCTCCAGCCCATGTTTAAAAAACAGATTCAAAGCTGCTTAGCTCTGACAGAGGAGGTAAAGGAAAGAGAACTGATGCCTGGAAAACATTTTGTGTATTTCCTAAGTCCAGTGGGTCGAAGTGGTTGGTGTTGGTTGGAGTCACTAGAGGATAAGCGGGGAGGACTACATCAATTTGAGCACGTGCCTTAAGATTTCATTCTTCATCCTGAGTAAGTAATTAGCCCAGCCTTCCTTTTTTTCCTGTTGCACAGACTGCAAAACCCACATGATACTGAGGAGAACATGATGCGGCCATTAAGGAATCACTTTGCAGAGAAGCGAAACTGAAATCCAGGGAGCTGAAATTATTTACAAAAGGCCATGCGTCTACTTATTTTTAAGGCTTCTGTGCATTATAGATCCTGTATACGTACTGCACAGGCTCTCAAACTTCAGTGTGTAAAAGAATCTCAGGACCAGTTGTTATAATCACAGATTCAAGGCTACCTTCCTAGAGATTCAGATTCAAAAGATCTGGGATGGGGTACAGGAATATGCATTTTAACAAGCATCTTGGTGGTTGTGATTTAGAGCTTCTATGATCATACGTGGAGAAACACTGTCTTTTGTGTTTGGGATAGTTGTGTGACAGGTAATTTTTCATTCTTTCATTCTACTATTTAGTCAGTCAACACTTTTTTCAGTAGGTGGCCACTGTCTCCCTCTAGATACCACAGATATTTGGAGGATTTGAAATTTTAAAGTACTTAATATTAATCAGTTAAGTCCACTGACATTCCTAAAATAAGATTTGATCCCCATTTCGTGGTGAAAAAGTACCGAAGAATTAAGAAAAATTACAGACTATAACAATGCTGAAGTCAGATTTTTCGCCCAGTTTTTGTCAATGCTGTCTTATTCACCTCAGAAAGCTGCCATCATAACCGGCACTAATTGGCACCCTTGTTAGAAATCTCAGCAGAGGAGCCAAGAATAGAACAGATATGGACACCTCTCACCCACAGAGCCCAGCTGTCTACACAGGTGCGGCTGAGATCAAGGATGGGGTAGATGACCTGGTTACTGCTTGTGAGAAGGATAAGACCTACACCTGTTCGCTGACGACGTCGACAACCTGAATCCCCAGGGATGTTAATCGAGTAGCTTTCATGTGCCTGAAGTCACTGAAAAACAAAAGATGCCCATAGTGCTCCTACAAGTGATGTAGTTATTATGTTTCAAGAGGGAATGGAGGCAGCAGTCAACAGACACTTCTGCCATGAGATACTCCTGCAGAATACTGGTAGACTATTGTATTTTTTGCTTACTTGTGGTATGCTTATTCGCTTCATTCAAGAAAATATTTTTAGCTCTTCTGGGAAAAAAATAGGGAGCTGAATTTCTCATGAACATCTGGAGGGCAAAAGACAACATTTTAAATATACAATAATTATTTAATAGATAAAATGGACAGATTCTACATATAGGATTTTTTTTTCCTCCTGGGTATATTGAGGCTACGCAGAAATCACTTATGCAAACATAAGAATAATAGTCCTTTGTTTTCTGCTCTTCTTTTTTACTTTGTAGTTAAAAGAAAATGCAGAGTCAGGGGAGGTAACATAAGGTCAGATTTTGCCATGGAAAAAAAACTTTCTCTATGAAATGAGAATGTACAGAGCCGTGGTCCTGTATACCTGTACAGGACATGTAGGGGCTTAAAATGTATCTGTTGATGACATGGAGGCTAATGCCTGACTCTGTAGTTTGTTCACATTTTATTCACCAAAGATTTAATGATCACATATTATAAGTCACTTACAATAAAGAGTTCGACTCTATTTTTTATTTTGACTGCTGACTTCTTTTTAAGTCTCAACCTCCCTTTCCCCTGTGGCCCCACATCTGGGCGGAAAGTTGGTCCACGCTCCTCCTCCTTGGCCAATCTAGGGAAATTTAAATCCCTGCTCAAGGGATCTTTTCCCCAGCCCACCCCACAGGCCCTATAAAGATCCAACCCATTTCCTCTACTTTCCCAAGCCAGCCGGGACCTGCTTGTGTCCCAATCAGCTCTCCTTAGGAGTCTCTTTCTTGTGTGAAAAATAAAATTTCTCTCAAGTTCTCTTGGTGTTTGGGGTGTCCTGACCTTTGACATCTGAACCAAATTTTGAGTGGGGGTCCCTCTCACTTCTGTGGAGTACTACAGAACACCACTTACTAAGTTAAGAATTAGGATACAAAGTCAAGTGGGAGTACCTAACCCAAAGAACTTATAAGCAAATTGGGAAGACAAACTACTAGTGATTAGTAACATAATAAATGCTATAGCAGGTGTTTGCACAGGATGCTATGGGAGCATAGAGGAGGGACAGAAAAGGATTTTAGACGAGGTGATAATGAGTAGATATTAGTATACAAAATGGGTATGTGGTGGGTGGAGGTAGGGAGATCAAAGGAAGAGCCTAAATGAAGGCTGGAAGGTAAACGACCCCCTGCTGTATTCAGAGAAACACAGATGGTCCAGCAAGGCCAGAGAAAAGAGAGGATGGCAGGGGTGAGCACAAAAAGAGAAGCAGAGGCTGGCTCTTCGAGAGCACCATGTAAAGCCAAGTGGTCTTTATGCGCACCAAATCTCTCATCACTAAATGTGGACACCCTCTGCCTTTTCTCTTGGAGGATTCGATGAAGGGTCAAATACATAAAAACACTTCTGAGGTATTTAGAGCACTCTAACTATCATCCTGAAGAAGTAACTGTGACCCAAGCAGAATGGCTCAAGAGATTCTCTGAAAATCTTTATGATGGCAAGAAATCACTTTTCAAGTCTCTAGGAACTCCCCTTCCCGTTCCTTCCAGTCAGTTGCTTTCCTAGAACCCTGCATATGTCTTATTCCTTACTATTTTTCCCTAGTTCCCTAAATATACTAATAAATTATAGCATATTTAAAGTCAGTTCAGTATCAAAACTGCACTTGGGAAACTCTGCTTGCAAGAATGGAAATGTACTAAAATGTAATATGTCTGAGTTGTATCACCATAAAGGTACAAAAAAATTAAATTTTGTATTACCAAGCAAAAGGTAAGAAAATAATTTGACAGACAGACAGGCATTTTTATCCTCGAGAAAGTTTTGTGGTAAACTACACTGAAAACTTTGGAGAAAACATAAGATCTCAGTTCAATTTTATAATGCAGCGCTAAAGAAATGAAATGAACTTTCTAAAATTTGGGGTTCAGGAAAAGAAGGGAATGCTTTGTACGAGATTTAACTGGATATTGCTCCTTTCTTTGCTATTTGGGGCATTCAGAATATAATTTCACAGATGATATATTCTTCTTAATGTGATTTTCAGACTACGTCTAATGGAAAATGCCTGGTTAGGATTAAGAGACATAGTATAGATGTTAAACTACATTTGCATGCAATTATTTCTAAAACAAATGCCAGGGTACAGAGTCTATTGAAATGGCTTTCAGGATGGCTGGCACAATGTATTAAACCAGCTTCCAATTTCTGAGTAAGTCTACTTTCTGAATATTTCAAATCAAGACACTGAACACAGAATAAGCCTTAGATTTTTCACCTCGAAACATTGTCCAAGAATGGATGGACATAGGGTTAGAGCCCAAGGATTCAGGGTAGGGATTTGACAATTTGTAATGCAAACACCTTTCTAGCTTCAGGCAAAAAAAACTGCGTTTTGTGTATTAACTTCCATATCTGAAAAAAATAAAATTACTCTAAAATAAGTTAAACTACTAATTTAGTATGTGGAATAAAATAGATAGTAATAAATTAGATGCGCTGTATAGCCTTCAACTTGTTTCAGGGCTTTTCCTTCAAAAACAATAAAAAGTATCCATAAAGCTACTAACTTTTTGTGAGTAGAAATCTCACTTTAGCCGATGGTCTTGCAGGGATATACTTTGAACATCAAACTAGAAGTAAGACGCCCTTATTTAAAGTACTTCGGGGGGCGCCTGGGTGGCTCAGTCAGTTAAGCGTCTGCCTTCGGCTCAGGTCATGACCCCAGGGTCCTGGGATCGAGCCCCACATTGGGTTCCCTGCTTGGCGGGAAGCCTGCTTCTCCTTCTCCCACTCCCCCTGCTTGTGTTCCCTCTCTCGCTGTGTCTCTCTCTGTCAAATAAATAAATAAAATATTAAAAAAAAGAAAAAAAAAGAAAGTACTTCCGAAGTGCATCTGTCACCAACTTTATCAGGTACATCAAAGGTAGTGAGCGGCAGGACCCAAAGGAAGCATTCATCGCTGTGCTTACGTAGGGCATCATGCCTTCACAGAGTGCTGAGCCTAGCTGTCCTTGGAGTTCGTGGCCTGGGCTAGACCTTTAATTACCTCTCAGTGATCTTTTTCATGAGAATATATTTTCAGGGGCGCCTGGGTGGCTCAGTCATTAAGCCTCTGCCTTCGGCTCAGGTCATGGTCCCAGGGTCCTGGGATCGAGCCCCAAGTCAGGCTCCCTGCTCCGCGGGAAGCCTGCTTCTCCCTCTCCCACTCCCCCTGCTTGTGTTCCCTCTCTCACTGTATCTCTCTCTGTCAAATAAATAAAAATAAAATATTTAAAAAAAAAAGAATATATTTTTGGATTTGGACTCGATTCAACGCATGAAGTATGCAAGAGCAACTGCTATATCTATTATGTATCAAAACAAAACACTGAATCATATGTTCATTTGTCCAAATTCAGAAAGTACCAGCATCTCCTTTACTGTGTGCTTAGCTCCTTGGTGGGGAGCAATTCAAATCAGGTCACCCTAGGAATTTACAAGGGGACTGAAGTTGTGGCAGTTCCTTTTCTGATCCCTGCGGGGGAAGCAGCAGCAGCTGTGGGATCAGCTACTTTTTATCCGCTATTGGTCTCAGTGGCAGCTCTTTTTCTTGCCAATAATGATAAATGATAGACTCTTTAAAGAGGAATAGAGATTGCAAGCTGCACACACAGAAGCTTATCTTGTTGGCATCTCTGATTATGATTTGCTCCCTATCAACTTCTTCCCCCTCCTGATGGTGATGTGAGGTAGAGAGCAAACCTGAAGGAAGGGGATCGAGTATTTAAAAATTGTACTCTTTCCAAAAGAAACTCTCCTACCATTAGACAGAGAAAGCTCTCATCATGCCAAGAAAAACGCCAGTGAGGTCCAGCCCTGCCCCTTATTTTTTTTTTTTTCTCCATATCAAAAGATTTTTCTACACATTGTTGGGTAAACACCTAACTTCATCGCCAAGTCCCAGTGCCTTCCCAACAGTGCCTCCCAGATGATGAAGTATAGGAGAGAAAGGAATATCGGAAGTCAGAACCACTCAAGTAGAATCTTCTAATGGTAGTGCTGATGGAGACTCCTCCTTGGAGGGGGCTCCATGCATTCCCCCATTCCCTCCCTTGCGAACCACAGCTTTATCTCAATCACAAATCGACCTAGATTCTATACAACGAAGACAACCAAGAGAAAGCAGTATTCCCATTTAGTACCTTGTCATCCCTGTTATTTTTACCTTGTTCTCCAAAAATGAAAAATTTGAGAGATATTTTGGACAGTAATTAAGAGGGGTATGCTATCAGTGATGAATACCAGGGTAAAAAGCACAGGAACTGGAATCAGACTGACTTGAATTCATATGGCAGCTTAAACGACCAGCTATGTAACCTTAGATAATGTAATTTAACCTTTCCACGCCTGTTTCCTGTTCTGAAATAAGACAGGATAAATAAACACATTACCAGGTACATCAATGAGCAATGAATATATTCTAGCCAAGTGAAATAAAATCCTTAATGCTTTAGGATCTCTCTTTTGTTAGAGAAAAGAGACATTAAAAAAGTATGGAAACGTGAGAAATGTGACTTCTCTAACATCTCTGGTTGATGCCTCAGCTTTCCTTTTCATTGGCCTGGTCACCCATTTTGGTATGATCACCCATGGCACCTGTCACTAGAGGGCTGAGGAGGCCAGCTGGGGACCAAGATAAAGCCCTTGATTGGGCAGAGGAGTCTGCATCATGACGTTGAGCAAGTACAAAATCCTCCTACAGATATATGAGGGCACTAGTAGTAAAAGCTTGTGCTGTAGTCACAAAACACGGTTTAAAATATCAAAATCAGTGTTTGACACGTAAAAAATTAAAGTACAATTGAAGGTAACTAGATTCCACGAGGTAAGATTATTTTTTTTATTTTCTTATGTTATGTTAATCACCATACATTACATCACTAGTTTTTGATATTGTGTTCCATGAGTCATTGTTTGTGCATAACACCCAGTGCTCCATGCAGAACGTGCCCTCTTTAATACCCATCGCCAGGCTAACCCTTCCCCCCACCCCCCTCCCCTCGAACCCTCAGTTTGTTTCTCAGAGTCCATAGGCTCTCATGGTTCATCTCCCCCTCCCATTTCCCCTTCTTCATGTCCATGAAGTAAGATTATTAAAATAAACACAAGGCAATTTCTCCAAAGTCTCTATTTTTGAGAGTTTAGACCCCCCAAGATGGACAGCTGAGATGAGTTTGCATTAGAAAAGATGGAAGGAGAGCAAAAGCTATCACAGTAATCACTATGCATCACAATATGAAAAAGAAAATAGTAGCCCAGTGCCAGGATCAACTCAAACTTTCACAAAACCACCATGACTACATATATACTAAAAATAATATAGAATTGCCATTTTTAAACGTATGAAATAGTTTGCCACCAAGAGAGAAAATGTCAAATTTTAGAATTGTGTTACTGTCTATTAGAAATTATTCATTTCTAAGCCAGGATCAAGTTTCATTATCCAATAGCTGCCCTCAAGAATGAAGCTAATTTACATTTAAAATAGGAGTACAGTCTACTCTTTAAAAGCACAATGGTAAACACACCAATTTGACAATTACATTAATATGAGTATTTGCATAATCTGTCTTCTACACCTGTTCTTAATTTGAAGCAGCTGCAGGACAAATCACATCACACTAATCTCAACGGGTATGTGTGTGTTCCAAACAGTAATGCGCGCATCTTATTTTTCGAAGATCTTTTATTTTTTAAATGTTTCCTGACTTTTAAAAAAAATTGGCAAAAGTTTTGTAGAAGCCATAGTATTTACGTGGTTAATATTAATTAGTGGAATAAGCATAAAGCCAAATAATACTATCCCTTACATTTTGGCCTCCTCTGTTTGACATGTGATAGGACCGATTTTTTTTGGAGGTTTATTTCTTTTTAAATAACATGTAACATGTATTTTACTTACACCAAAAAGGGTTAAAAGGAACAATAAAAATATATCTAGAAGGGGCGCCTGGGTGGCTCAGTTGGTTAAGCGACTGCCTTCGGCTCAGGTCATGATCCTGGGGTCCCGGGATCGAGTCCCGCATCGGGCTCCCTGCTCAGCAGGGAGTCTGCTTCTCCCTCTGACCCTCCTCCCTCTCATGCTCTCTGTCTCTCATTCTCTCTCTCGCAAATAAATAAATAAAATCTTTAAAAAAAA
>NC_138380.1:31762587-31872587 GCF_054177405.1 Leptonychotes weddellii
ATATATATATCTAGAAAACTTCAGTAAGAAATATAACCAGAGAATCAATAACAAATGCATTAATGGAGAATCAAGCAATACCTACAAATCATCTGGAAATGTGTTTGCAACATGGATAATTGTGGCATCTTTGGAACATCTTTTCTAAACTGGCTTCCATTTATGTTTTAACAAACCTATATCAGAATTTAATAAGCAGAGCCTGACTTGCACCTTTTAAAGGATCCACTCTGTGTTTATGTGTATTCAAATACATACTCAGTGCCATCAAAAAGAAAGTCAGTTTATTATTGTTACATATTCGTGTACTTCAAGTATTTAAATCATTCAGTTAGATTCTAGTTGGTGGAACATAAGATACTATGTAATCTGTCAACAAAACTGTCTCTCTTTAATCTTCTATTATGAATGGGAAATGAAATTAGAGCTTTCTAAAGATGTTATTTATTTCCTGAAAATTGAATGAGAGCATGCACAGTAATGAACTAGAGCAACAAAGATGATCTGTTTGCATGCTGTTGACTTCCCTAGAGGTGAACACTGAATGGCTGAATTCTTAGTTCAGTATTTCATTCAGAATCCTATTTTTACAAGTGCTTTCATTATATTAGAAAACAAAAATACTTAAAACATTCATTGTAGCTTGCATTTCTATGACATGTTTTATGTTCATTAGTTAGCAGTTCTTACCATGAGAGGAATGGAGATTCAGAAGAGTTAAGCGATTCACCCAAGTTCTCATAACTGTACCAGTGCTATGGCCTGGGTATTCTGACCCCAGAATATTCTTTCCTATGACTCATAGCTGTTATCCAAATAAATAACAGCCATTAGGATAGATAAACAGGAGAAAGCATTTTTACTAACGGAATACTTGCAAGTTTCTTTGGTCTTTCATGTCACAGTATCTGAATGATTTCAACTCATGGCTTCAAATGTTCTAGAAACCACCGTTTCAAAAGTGACTATAATAAAAGAAAAGAACTATTTTCTATTTAGATAAACATAGTGCAAATTCTTACCGAGAACTAAGACTGGTTACTCCAGGAGTAGAAACATAATTTTTATTACTATATAATTTAGGAAATAAAACCAAGTTATAGTGATTGTGAGAAAAGCAATTTTCACAGTTGTGACCTCTATATATTTCTAAATATTCCGTATTTTATTTCTTCATTAAAAACCTTACATATATAATTGAGCACACAGAAAAGTACTCTAAACAGATAAGCTGGCATGTCATGGGGCCTGTGGAACATAATGGAATGAAAACTATATTTGTATGTAATTAATATGCACATTGTATAATATTCTAACAACAAATTTCACTTTTTCTCTGAGTATCAGAATATTTTAACCTCAGTAAATGAATTATAAATTTCTAAATTTTAAAATAATCTTGTTTCTTTTTGTTTTTGCTGGCAAGACAAAAACTAGCTCATTATCAAAGTTAAAAGCGTTTGACATGTAACACATAAAGAAGGTTAACTTTTTATAAATATAAGCTGCTGAAAAGATATATTCTTTTGCTAAAAATAAAGCATTAGGATAATAAACTTCAGAGCTAAAGACCTAGTCAAATCTTCTCAGTTGACAGAAAAAGAAAATGAGGTCACACAACTAAACTGCCTTCTCCAAGGTCACATAGTGAGTGGTGGAGTTGATCCTTAAATCCAAAGTCTCTCTGGACACCACAGAATCTGGCCTCTCACCTTTATTACAAAGTCTAAACTGAACACTGATGGGTCAAGTACAACATCTTCCTGCTTTTCTAGATCCTAAACCAAGCTATACTCCAATGAATGAATATACAAATAAATCTTACATTGAAAAAGATCTACAAAATATAAAACTGCATTCATTTCTCAACTGGCATAATGATGCCACATGGATGCACACAAAAATGCAGGTAAATACATATGTACATGTGTTACCAGGATCCCTGGGAGGTTGGAATTCAGGTGGAGTTCAATTCTTCATACTTTTCTGAACTGCCTGAATTATTTTTGCAAGCACACATTGCTTTAACAATCACTTACAATTAGGCTACCTTGTTGCAAATTGAAAATAGAACCTAGAACAGTAGTTATATTTTTCATACATGTTAACTCTTAAAAAATTTACTGTCAACAAAGGAGCACTCTGATTTTTTGTATTGAAACAGAATTTATACTCTTGCCTTAGTCTCAGCAATGCAGAAAAATAAATGCCTACTAGTCGTGGCATGATGGTTTCTTTTTAATGTGAAGAAATTATTAACATACTTTTTGCTCCTTCTCTTATGCTTTTCAATCTGGGTAAACCCCCTTTGTGATCGGCTCTCCCATTTTCCCTTTAATCATCTCTATCATATTACTTGTTATCCTTAGACTTGTTTCCACACTTCAACATTCCCTCTTAGATTCTGGAACTCAGTCCTAAACAAATTTTAAAGAACCACAAACACAGCCTCAGGAGGGACAAAAATAAAGAAAACCATATTCTGCTTAGTCTATAAGTGATGGCTGATTAACTAAACACTTAGAGAAAAGAAAAATCCAATTTATTCCATAGAATGCTCCAAAAAGCCATAACTGTCAAGCGTTTTTTGTTTTGTTTTGTTTTACACCTTAAACCACTGAGTTTTGTTTAAAATGGCTTAGAAGAATGGTTATTATCCTGAATTTTATCTAGCCAGATTGCCAACTCCCCAAGGGTAAGAACACTTTTGAATCCCCTATGGTGCCTGGTGTCTGCCTTGCAAAGTGTCTAACACACTAAGGGCATTTAGTCAGATTTCTTTGATGGATTGATTGAGGATGTAAATTCTAATACATGGAGATACTGTAAACCACCTCTGAAATTTTACTGCTGTTTTGTTTTTAGCTTGTGGTTTTTCCACTGGAGCATGATAATCATCTGTCTCCTATGAAATCCTATAGAGTAAGCTTTTCAATTTATTTCTACATTACTCCAGAACTCTTTTTATTAAATAAGTATCTACTCGAATAGAATAGGAAGCAAAAAGGTGGTGGGTGGGGAGAAAATATAGTAGCCAACCTCTGCTTTAGTTCTGTGCTGGAAATTATTGAATGGGAATGCCAGATACAGTAACTACTTCAATGGCTTAAATAATCATTTCTAATTTGGTTTAAGAAATATTTCTCAGTATCAATTATTTCGAGAACAGATTTTTTTTTTTTAAGCCATTTGTATTGGTATGACATTGTGAATCAATGCTACTTTGGCCCTTCAGGGATGGCAAGATACATCTTAGCAGTGAGTAATCCATTTATCAGCGCTCCATCAGAAACCTGAGCTTTTAATGCACACTGCTTCAACAAGTTCTTGTATCCTCAAAGACTCAGAAATCACTAATCAGAAAGTACCCGTCTTTTTTTTTTTTTACTTTATGTGTATGTATCTCTGTATTTCATTAGATGGATTTCAATACTCTAGTATTTATCAAAGGGGTTGCAAAATGGGGCCTGAAGGCCAGAGCAGGGGAGAGAGGGAGGGAGAAAGAAAAAGAAAAAAGAAAAATGAAATAAAGAAAGAGGGGGGAAAGAGTGAGAAAGGGAGAGAAAGAAAGAAATGGGCATCTTCTTTAGAGAGAAAACAAGCTCTCAAGTATTGTCTATTTCTAACTCTTTCCTATTTCCTTGCATCTCGTCCACCATATGCTCTCTGCACTGGGAAGGTATTAGGGTTTGATCTTCCAGGCTAATGATATGCAAAATGACTACTGCATGTAAGTATTGGAAATTAAATACAAAGAAACCATGTACAGGAAAAGCAAGATAAAAAATAGGTAGGCAAATCCTTAAAAACAGGTAATAATTTTACTACAGGGAATAAAAATAATACGGTTATTTGGGTTATTTTCTTTGCTCTCTACATATATGATGTATTTCTCTAAAGGAAAGTTCATTATACTATTTCCTCTGTTTGAAAGATAAAAGCCAGTTGCACTAATTCCATAAACCATGTATTTTAAGGAGAAGATGGACTAAATTCATTTTAATTTCATCCTGGATAATTACTACAAAGCATGCAGGACCTATTAGAGAAGGTAAGATTATTAAAAATCATTATGCACTTACAGAATCTCAGATCCAAACCAGTGATTAATTCTTAGTCTCATGGTGCCCTGGATGAAGGGATGACAAACACTTAGCAGAATAATCCCCGTTTGGTTGGGCAGAAGAATCACATACAGCATAAGGACCTTCCATTCTTACTCCACCAGAATGGTCAGCCTTAAACTAGACAGGCAGCTGAAGGCAGAAGGAGAAATTTTGGCCCTTCCTAACTTCCCACCTGTCCCCAAACTGAGGATTCCTGAAGAAATGATTCATTCATTTCCACTTTTTTTTTTTTTTTTGGAAGAGAGGGAGTAGGGGAGGGGCAGAGGGAGAGGAAGAGAGAGAATCTTAAGCAGGCTCCATGCCCAGCGCAGAGCCCGAAGGGAAGCTGATCTCACAACTCTGAGATCATGACCTGAGCCAAAATCAAGAGTCAGATGCTTAACTGACCTACCTTGCGCATCCAGGCATCCCATTCATTTCCAATTTAAAGCATGGTTGGAAAAGGTGACCTTGTAATGTGATGGAACTTATATTCAACCCTGGGTCCCTGGGAAAGTTACTGAACCTTTCTGGCTCTCTGATTCCTCGTAGGTAAAATAGGAGCAGCACTAACCAGTTCTGGGCTTAGGTGGAAATAAAATGACCAATCAAGGGTAAAGTACCTGAAAGGCAGAACATAGCAGAAACTCATACAAGTCAGTGGAGCTGAAAGTGAGGGAGAACAAGGTTTCCTTGGAACTTCTTCTAGGTGGCCCACAAAGCACCTTTTTTTTCCCCTCGTGTGGTTGCTTATAATATAGATAATTGCAGGAAACACAGAAAAAGTATGGAATATGTCTTTTATCTTCACTGTATCTGGAAGGAAAGTTAGGACTTTTTTGAGCTTTCCAGCAATACCAAAACCTAATATGTAATAGCCAGATGAAACATTTTCTCCTGACCTTAACTTATTTAAGATTCAGCTTTATGGCTGCTTTTTTAAAAAATCACCTTTCAAAAAACACTGGCTTCTCTACTTGCAAAATATGCATATGCTTTCCTTAAACTTCCCCGTATCTGTTCTATTGCCCATGTAGGTTGCACCAGGATGCCTAACCAGCCCCACCAAGCATCAGTAGCAACTTCCTGGAGGGGAAGAATCACCTCTGCTTAGCTGATTTAGCATGTACTTTACCTAGTACTGAATATACACTGAATCTTTAAGAACATTTTAGTTATAACTAAAACTTAGAATAAAGCCCTATAACCCACAGATCTTTAGTCATGTTAATACATAGGTTTGTGTCTTTCTAAATTTTCCTAGAAGAAAAAAACAACAACAAAATTTCTTGTCACTAAAGTATCTCAAGTCATAAAATCTCTTTTCACATAGCCCTTAGGCCACATGAGTTGGTACTAACAACCTATGGTAAACTGTTGGTGGCAGACATTATTAGGTACTTAATATAAAATTTATCCTTCCCTTTTTCTCTATGAAAAGGATCCAGACTTTTAGTGTAAAAGTACCCAGTTAAATGTAATCAGTTTCCCAGATTTAGTTGAAGCAATGGATGTTTATGTGATACTGTTCAGGCCAACGAGAAGGAAATAGAAGCTACTGTGTAAGGTTTCTTGGAACACCTGTTAGTAAAGGGAGGCACATTCAGCTGCCACACACTTATTTGTATTTTTCCATCCCCTTCCTTCTGCCTGGACGTGGATAATATGTCTGGAGAAGGGGCAGCCATCTTGTGACCATGAAGACAAAGGCCACACAGGGGCAAAAACACAGGTCTTCTGTGTCATCCTTGAGCAGCTGTACCAGCCCAAACTGGACTGTGTGTCTAAGGGGTTTATGTTTTATGAAAAAAATAAATCTATATTTCTAAATAGAGCAGCTGATAAACTCCATAGAAAATTAGATAGTATTTTAGTGGAAATATTCAAAATTCACATGGCTAACGCAACAGATATCATCAACTCATAAAAGTTACATACAAGCAAATCATACAGAAAGTATAGTTCCTTGATGACATTTGAAAAATCCTCACATCTCATTTGTAATCCTGTACATTTCCAATGTAGTTTTGTTAAGCAGACTTCTTACTTCCAGTTCCCTAGTAAAAGTATCATTGATATTTATTGGGGTTAGAAGCATGACTAGTACAGAATAATGAAGCCGTATATCTTACTCAAAAGAAACAGACTGAATGGGGGGAAAGAGCTTATTGTAAGCAAAATATTACACGTATATAAAATTAATAAACCAGAGGATAAAATCAGGAAGAAAATATTTAAGAAAAGATAAAAGGAGAAAGAATTGTTACTGTTAAATAAATATATTACATGTTATCTACCCAGGAAAAGGAATCTGTTGAAGTATTATTCATAAACAGACTACCTAACTAGAGCAAAGACAAGATCTATTAGCAATGTGAGAGGGGGTGGGTAATGTGACCTGAATTGTGTAACTGAATCTTTACAACTAATATATGTGGGATAATAAAATAAAAGTATGACATGGGTTCTGAAAATACACATGGGTGAGGGATTATTTCTCTCTGAAGAGTCAGAGAAGATTTGAGGGAATAGGGCTTTACAGTTTGTGTAGGAGTTTGGCAACTGGATAACAGGGGGTGGGTGGGAATGACGTTCTAAACAGAGAGAGAAATAGGAACAAAAGCGAGTAGGTGTCAAAGTTCTTTTAGTTCATGGTGCCCTGGAAAGTGCCTGGTATATAAGAAACAACCCATAAACATTTGTGAATGAATGAATAAATAAATACATAGCATGTTCAGTAAGCAGTAAGGATTAAGTCATGGTTGTAATGTATCAGGTATATGATGATGTATAGCCTTTTGTACCATGCTGAGAGGTTGAAGAAAAGGGCAACTTTCACATTAGAGCAGAGGAATATGGCCCAATCAGAGGAGAAGGGTTTATACCTAGAGCTGGTAGAAAACAATTAAGAAAAGTTGATGAAAACTTTGGATAAGGGTAGGGAGAGATAAATAATTTCAGTTGAAAACAACTTGATCTGGGTTGAAATGCCCCAGTGTGTAACTGAAAAAACACATCTGGAGCCTTGGAGAAAGAAGGAACTTGATTATAGACTAGACTAGGTGTCAATGGACACCACACATTTACACAAAATGTACTATGTGCCAGACACTGGAAGTGTGAAGATGAATAAGACTGTCCTGGCCTTCAAGAAGCGTATAGTAATTATGATTCAGTGTGATACACAGAAGAATAGGAGTAGGTATATGATACAGAAGTAATGTATAGAAAGGAATAATTCCATTCGCGTGTGTGTGGCAGAAGAAGGTATCAAAAGAGACTTCGCAGAGTAGCTGGCAATGGGAATTTAAAAGCTACCTAGAAGTTTTCTAGATGAAGGTAGAGAAGCGCATATTGAGAAAAGAAAGGCAGGGCCAGCTTTGTGCAGCCATAAAGCAATGTTAGAGACACTGCTGCTCATATAACACGTAAAAATTGTGTGGTGGACAATGAGATCAGCATGCTAGGGCCATTGTAGCAGAGAGCTGTCTTTGAAGACAATGAGCCTTTTCCTTAAGGCTTCTAACATGGAAAGGGAGGCCAATCGGGCATGGTGGATCTGTGCTGAGGCCTTTAGAAAGCAGATATTATTATTTTTTATTTTTATTTTTTAGATTTTTGTATTTATTTATTTTGAGAGAGAGAGTGTGCAAGTGAGTGGGGGAGGGTCAGAGGGAGAGAGAGAATCTCAAGCAGACTCCACGCTGAGCGGGGCTTGCTATCACCACCCTGAGATCATAACCTGAGACAAAATCCAAGAGTCAGAAGCTTAACTGACTGAGCTACCCAGGTGACCCCAGATATTATTTTTTTTAAATCAAAGATAAGAAGAGAATGAGTTCATCAGTGATGGTTTTACTGACTGACAGTACTGATGAGAACTGACTGAAAGTAAAAATAAAATCCTGACAATATTGTTGGAAATGATCCTGGAAAGAATAAATAGAGAGAGACATCTCAAGAAACCTACTCAGGGGCCTTTTTAATGAGCTCAGATTTAAAGACATATATATATATAAACAAACAAGCAAACAAGGAAAAACAAAACACAGGACAGAGATTCAAAGAGTGCTAAATCTGGCAGGAACATGAAGTATCATTAGTTCAGCTTTTTTGTTGTGTAGGTTGGAAAACAGAGTCCCAGACATAGTACATTAATAAGAGAATTCAGATTCAGTACTTTTTTATTATAGGGACCTACTGTTGCAGAAGAGTAGTTCAGCGTCCCTACATATACTACTCTGTAGACCAGCTACATTAGATCTTCTGGAAAGTCTAAAATATTTTGATTTTCCAAGATCCCATCCCCCCAAAGTTTTACCCAATGGTCTGGGGTGGACCCTAAATTCTCCATTTTTTAAAGGTTTTCAAGTAATTTCTTGGATATGGAAACCATTGGTTTAAATGAAGTCTAAGACTGTGTAGGAGACTAGCGATGGTTACTGATTAAGGGAAATACATTCTCCTGTAATAAAGAGAAAACTTGCAATGATGCCCTAGTTTTTGAGAAACTAAATCTTTAATCATATTTGAATCACCAATTAATATGTTTTAAATGTCTTTCACATGCTTGGTTCTATGGGAAGAAAGGCAGAATATGAAGAGAATGATTTTATTCTTTGCGGGTTTTTTTTGGTTTGTTTTTACAAAGATATCCTATCGAAGAATTTACTAGAGTTTTTCTGGGAGACAACAGATTTTCCTCACGCCAGCACATCATAATGCTTAGTGTGTTCCTTGGTTTGTCACTTGAGAACTTGCAGTAGCACTCGCAGAAGAAGATATCAAGGTGGCAGCTTTTACAGCAGTGCAAGTGTTAGCATGAGAAGTGTAAGAATTTATATACTGTGCAAAGGATTTTTCTATTTTGTGTTATCAAAATGCTTACCTACTAGGTACCACCTGTTCTATGTCTATACTGATAAAACTATAAAAACTGGCACAATTGTGATGCCTGGGTGGCTCAGTCAGTTAAACATCTGCCTTTGGCTCAGGTCATGATCCTGGGGTCCTGGGATCGAGCCCCGCACCGGGCTCCTTGCTCAGTGGGGAGCCTGCTTCTCCCTCTCCCGCTCCCCTGCTTGTGCTTCCTCTCTATTTCTCTCTCTCTCTGACAAATAAATAAATAAAATCTTTAAAAAAAAATTGGCACGATCAAACAACAAAGCCTTAAAAAAAAAAAAAAATAACCACCAAATACCTTTAGGTAAGCCAGATATGATTCAACTTTGCACTGAATGTAAACAGAGACTCTCTCATTTCAGGGCTAAAATACCAAGCTCAGAATGCTTAAGCCAAACAGCCAACAACCCATGGTCATTAACATAAAGCTTCTACTCCTCTACTGAACTTCTGATAGGGTCTTTTCATTCCCAAGACACTGCCTTCCTGCATACCCTTAAAAACATTCCAGGCAACTTTTATGAAAGAGTGCTCCAGGTCATTTATTAATGTCACTGAGATTTAAAATTAAGGAAGAGGAAACGTTAATATTAATATTGAGTGCCTTTCTCAATTCTTCACATAAAATACCAGCAAGTAAGGTGGGGAAACTTGTTTGTTTGCTCTGGATTCTTCCCCACATATGCTCGAGTACAAGATCTAGTAGAGTGGACTCTTAAAGTTCACAGATATTGAGGATTGGCCTGATTATTTTGAGATGACCAAGTTCCAAAGTTCCAGGCATTATACTTCTGTAATTTGTCAGGCCATCAAACTGAATCAAGCATACTGGGAGGAGGCTGATGTAGTCTTTAGCTTGCTGACTTCTCACATACATAAACTAACGCCTCCACTTCCATGGATTCTTCTATCATGAATGTAGCTTTGCTGTTCTCTACCTGTTCTCATTGATGTAGGGCAGCCTGTGATGTGAAAAAAAAAAAAAAAAAGTTTCTTCTTAAAAAAATGGTATTAGCCAAGAGGTAAACTTAATTGAAAGCTGGAAGCTGATAACGTATGTTACACTTGGCAGGTGACAATAGTAGCCTGATTCAGAATAAGAATCGTATTTGGAAGGAAGCCTGCATAGATCTCTCCATATTTTTGAACTGGGGATTTCTTGAATTTGAGGGTTCATGAAGATCTCAGGATGCATACCTTGTGAATGTCAAGGGTCTACTCTAATTAGTTCTCATGAGTGGTTTCTTCCTTATCTAGTCAGAGAACATAATTTTCATCTTAAAAATCTACTACACGATAGCAATTTATTAATATTTATTAAGTGCCTTTGGGAAAAGTAACTTAGTGCCCAACCATAATTTAACTTAAAATGTGTTAGATTCTTATAATGAGCTTATATGATTTTCATATCAAGGTAGGGTGACTTAAATATTTTTTGAAAGAACAATTCATTATACTTCTGTTTGATCATTTTAAATGCTGTGCTTCCAAATTCAGCGTTATTTAAATAATCATAATCAGCAAAACTTGAGATCTCCATGAAAAACTGGCCATTTAATATAACTATCCCAAGCAATTCTGGTTTGCATATTCATCTCTCAATGAGTTTTCTGGAAAATCTGACAAAAGGATTTAAGGAATGATGGCAACCATTCTGACGGTAACTTTTAAAAAGCCACCTATAAATGTTATCAGTAACAGGAGAATGCTAGCACTAAATGAAATGCCCCAGGGTTCTAAGTAGCTGAAATATTCAAGAGCAGAGTTACTTTCATACTAAAACTACAACTTAAAAAAGCAAGATGGAAACTTTTCTTGGGGCAAGATAAGAACTAAATATCAGATACTGGATTGTAAGAAGAAGCACAGTTTTCCTATTTTATTGGTATGATGATACGCTAGAATGTCTTTTAGGTTCAAGATAGAATTACGTAATTACAGGCATTTAAAGTTACTCTTTTCTCAATCTGTGACTGTAGGGATACAGAGTAAGCAAAATGGACAAGATTACATGATGAGAGAAAGGAACAGGATGATAAGGAAACCAAGAGTATAGTAGAAAAGATGAAGGTAGCTGAGAAATTTTAAGAAAACCAACTGGAAATGTAGAATGCAGGATGAAACACATTAATAGAATCCACTGAGGAAACACAAGGAATCTTAAATGTAAGTGAATTTTAAAATAATTTCACTTTTTGTCTTTAATCATGTACTCACACTGTTCACTTTGTCATTCAATTTAGCTTGTAGAACACCTCCAAACATCTTAAGATAAAATTCACAGCCTAAGTCTTAAATCCTATGGAGAGCTCCCTTAACAATATTAATGTTCTATTTCTTTCTTCCTCTCATTTTAGTTAAGATAGAGAAGTCAAGGGAATATGTTCTTAGAATCCTAATGGATTACACAATGAAACACGTGCTTGGGTAGGTAAGAAAAGAGAAAATTTAACCTCCTAGAAAGCAGTTTTCTTCTAGATTTAATTTATGGGAACTCAGTATTAGATATGCAATATACATTTACTTACACAATTAGAGACATAGCAATCTGAGAAATAGAAGTATATTTACTAATTCTCCATTTTCTATTTAACATTCAAGTTAAAGTAACTTTTTTTCCCATTCGTTATTGATGACTTTAGTACTGCAGATCCTAAGAGTTACTGTTGAATGACAAAGAAAGAGGGGGATTAAAAATCACCATGTTGCAATTCAACATTGTATGTATGAAAATGCTCATCCTCATGAACATTGCTTCTTTTGGCTGACAAGCTCCATCCCTTAAAAACTGTTCTGTTCCTTGACCTTCCTTGATATATTAAATGCTAATTTGGTTCTTCTTTTCTCTTTTTTTTTTTCTCTGCTTCTTTATCTTCTTGCTCTAAAGAATGTGGATATTACTGAGCTCCTCTTGGTAAATCATCTTTCCCAGAAATCTCCACTCTCATGAATTCATCTATCACTTCTGGATTATTTCACAAATATTTGTCTCTGGCTATAACCTCTCTGTCAAGTTCTAATTTTCTAAATTTTTGCTACTTCAACTTGCTTTTCTTGCCATTACCTCAAACTCAGCATGTCTAAGGCTCAATTCATCATATGCCTATTTAAATAATTTTTTTAAAAGTTTATCCTTATTCCAGATCCCTCGCAATTCCCTTCCCCCAAAACATCCTCCAAATGCTCCATTGTTGACTAGATCTTCACAAAATACTGCTTTGATCATATCATTTGCTGATCAAAAACCTTTAAGGTCCCTGGTACCCAAACCATATAGTACATACTCATTAGCTTGGCATTTAGGGTTCATAGCATCTATACAAGTATTTATTGAGCTCTATTATTCACTTGGCACTAGAGATGAGCAGGACATTCATGGTCCCTGCTGTCATAGAGCTCACAGTCTAGTAGGAAAGAAAAACACTAAAATGTAAGTTTATATGTGGCAAGTGTGAAATATGGATGCTTTGGGGGCCTCTAGCGGGGGGGAGAGATTCTTTTTTTTTTTTTTTTAAAGATTTTTATTTATTTATTGAGAGAGAGAGAATGATAGAGAGAGAGCATGAGTAGGGAAGAGGGTCAGAGGGAGAAGCAGACACCCTGCTGAGCAGGGAGCCCAATGTGGGACTCGATCCAGGACTCCAGGATCATGACCTGAGCCGAAGGCAGTCGCTTAACCAACTGAGCCACCCAGGCGCCCCAGGGAGAGATTCTTGAGTAGTACCTAAAACACTCACTGTTGCTTTCTTATAAATTAGGCCTACATAATGAATAGTGAAAATTATGTCCAAACAAAAGGAACCATATTATAGAATTTTTATCATAACCTTGGATTAAATATCAATCTTCTGGAGCTGCTCATAATGGGAATTATTTATCAACTCATTATAAGTACAAGGATTTATGCTAGTTACTTTATATAATATTCTTTTTAGTCTTCATAACAATCTTGCACGATGGGTATCCTTATTCCTTTTTTAGAGATAAGGTAACAGCCTCCAAGAGATAGACTCCAAGGACTTAACCCAAAGTCTTACTAATTAATTAAAGGCAAGGTAGTCTTCAGACTCAAAACATATGTTCTTTTTCCTACATGCCATGATTAGATCATACACAAGTTTTCGACACAAGGATACTTAGCAATGACGGACTGGACATCCTAGAGCCTCCTCCACACGGTGTCAGCCTTGAGCAGCTGGCCACAGGTGGCAACATCACAATATTTTGAGAAAGATTTTGTTCTGTAACATTCTTGTAAAACTGCCTATTTCACGCTGCCTTTTAAGAAATGTTCTCTATTGCAATGGGAAAATCAGGACTATAGGAAGCATAGTCAGTCCTTGTGAATAATTTTTAAGTTAAACTCTTTTAAAATTTATGATTTATGATAACTTTTTGATACACAGGGAATACAAATAACAATACAACTTAAAAAAATCTTATTAAATTTTCTGCATCACAGTACATTGCCCTACTCAAACGATACTGCAAATTTCTTTATCATGTTATTTTCAGTATTTGAAACTAAATGTGTTTTAGCTTCTAATTCTTACATACTAGAAATCAGAAATTATGTTGAAGAGGAAATATTCAATATTATTCTTTACCACTGCATGCATGAACTTTTATAATTTCCTAAAACATATTTATCAATGTCTAATTCTATACCTACAGTTAGTATTTTCTCCCAGAATATATATCTCATTATTTATATTTTATACTTTATTCTTGATTTTTTCCTAGAATATGACATTTTAGAAGTGCTGATCAGTTTACTGCAGAATTTGTTTTGTCTGCAGGTGTTAATTTTAGCATTTTGTACTGAAGAAGTAGAGAAAGGTAGAAATTTGCTAAATTGTATTATATCACAACATATTTTAATGTAGATTATTAAAGTAATTACATAAGTAAAATAATTCTTCATGTAGCTTATATTTTTCCTAAAATTAATTTGTAAAATTAGTTCAAGGCATTAAACAGAACAAAGTTTCCTCAGATACTGTACAAAAAGATATTTGCACCGTGGTTTCCATGTATATGGGATTTAATACTTTGATTCTAAAACATTATTTTTGGCTATGGAATGTTAATAAAAAAGTGCTTTGTAACTGATAACAAACAAACAAACAAACATACTCCTTAACTCATAAATTAATACTCAGCAAGATACAGCTATTCCTAAGAAATTAAGATGCCTATAACTTACTTCAAAAAAAATAAATCTGTAAGCACAGATTATAATATTTTGTCAATCAATTAGCCCAATGTCTTTATTTTAAAAATGTTGAGTGGCTTCCTTTAACCTAGGTATCTAGTTTGTGGCAGTCAGAATAAGACCCCTAAGTTTAATTCACTTTTGCTTTTTATTCTTCCAATCTTCAACTATTTAACATAGTTATTAAAAAAATGTTTAATTACCTATTGGAAAAGAGAACTTTATATTAGATTTTAACCTACAATGAAGGAAGTGATTACAATACTATATACTAATATTCATCTAAGATAGCAAAGCAATGTCATTTACCTTAAATTTACGTCTCTGCTCTGCACAGCTGTTGAAGAACCACAAGTCTGTCTCATGGCTGTAAATGTAACAAGAACAATAATGCGACCAATTTTCATACCTAAACTAAATTAAGTAGATTTGTCATAGGTTAGAAAACTGATAATGTATTTTACAAAAAAGATTTAAAATTTATAGATTATGGAAGTGTGCATATGCATATGCATATGCAAATGTGTGTCTTTGTGTACACGCATGTGTGTTTTTAAAAAGAGTAAAAGAAATTCACTCTTTTTAATCTGGAAATTAGTTCCGTGAAATTGAAAGCATTACTTATTCTCTTTGGTTAACTGTTCTTTTTATGGACCACTATGGGTATACCAACCAAGTCTAGGAAGTGCTAGGAGTAGATATTAATAAATATCACAAATCAAGATAAGAGACTGTCTTCAGCTGTTATAGTATGTTTTCTGGGATACATAGTAAGCATGTAAAGAAGAAACATCTGGTAATGCTTAGGTTGGTATCAGCTCCCATTTGCATCACAATCTTTATATATTATTAATGACTATGTCATTAATCAATGTACCTACTGATTGGACCTATTCAACAGGTGTTTCATGTAATGAATAGAAAATGTAAACATGTTTCAAATACATATATTCAGATACCTGTACATGAAAGTGAAATTACTACACAATCGGTACTCAAGCTTGTCAGATGTGATTTTTTTTCTTTCCATTTTGTATTAGATAGGCTAATATCTATGCATCTGTAGCACAAAACCCTGAAAAAATGTAAATGAGAAAGTAATAGTAGATAAATACTAGTCTGCTAGAAATAGACTCTCTACCATGTCACACTTCAAATCTGGCTACCACTTCTCAATATTTAAAAGAAATCAGTTGAGTGTAACAAGACCTAATATTGTTCTTGTGACTTGAGCCATCAAAACAGATTTTTTAAAAATCTGTATTTTTTCAAACTTTATAAAATAGTTCTCCATCAAAACTATATTTTAAAATGAAAAACGAATACTCTCCTTTGGTCCTCTAAAAATGTGTGATGCCTGATAAAGCACAAACCACCATGATTTATTATCAAGCACCAAATACCTAGCCTTTGCACGTGCAGATTTTGAAACATGTTCAATTATCTTTATGAATTTTAAGAGATAATCTGCACCAACTCTATTTTGAAAGATGGGTTAAACTCTTAGTTAAGCAGAAAAAGAACCAGACTGTAGAAAATCATAAAAGTTTTGAAGTGTTAATTTCATATTAAATGGTTAAAAATTTTAACAAAAATATTCAACCCTTTTCTTTAACATAAGTGGTAATAGTGCAACTCACAATAAATAGCATTTGCAGATGCAAGGATAAGCATTACCTAATATCCTCATTTAACAACATATGTAAACTAGTATAAAATGCTATTAGGTTTTAAACACAATCCCAGGATTTTTACTGTTGCTAAACTTATCAAATACTATGTGTACTAAAACTTCAGGCTCACATTTTATTAACAGCAGTGTATTTTTTGGTGAACAGATAAGTCTTCATTCATTATTTCTAAATTCTCATTCATAAAAACCAACTGTTCATTCCTATGACATTTTGGCATTAGACCTGCTTAAAATACAAAATAATAAAAAAAGCTACAATTTTATAATTTATACAATGGAGATACATTCATATTGATATGCATCATAAAACACTAAATATAAGTGACACAAGAAAAGTCTTTGTAGTAATGGTTAGCACCTGAAATTGTTAAAAGGTATTTAAATTACTTTCAATCACCCTTTCACAATAAAATAATAAAATTGAGGACTTCTGCTCAAAATTTTATTTATACAACATCTGGTACATGAGCAACAATTTCTGATTTTAGAGTCATTAATATTCCTACATTATATGTGTGTGTTTTCTATGAAAAATTATGGATATTTTAGTTAAACAAAGTATCAAATCTTGCCTTCCAATACTACAACAACAAAAAGAAAGAAAGAAAGAAAGAAAGAAAGAAAGAAAGAAAGAAAGAAAGAAAGAAAGAAAGAAAGAAAGAAAGAAAAAAAAACTAAAGCCCAGCCATTCTTTCCAGAGATGCCCTGGTAACCAGCAATAAAGAAACTTCTACTGGACTTAGCTTTGGGGAGGAAGGAACAACTACTTTGTCTATTTTGTCAAGAGTTATGTTAAAACAGAATTAGGACAATATGTATGTAGTGTTTTTCCAGTAGTTGAAACAATAAACTCCTACCTTTGGCTTACACTGCCAGCATCTAAACCTCCTTTGCTATACCAACAACAGTGCAAAATTCCCACTCTGAAGCCACAGTGAGGGAAACATTTCATTTGCTATCTTCTGTGACTTCCATGTAAATTTTTCTCTGTCATGCAAATGTATGGAGAGGCTGTCTTGGAATAAGACAATTCGATGGAAAGACTCCAATCACTGGCATTACTTGGGGAGAGATGATGGTGAGGAAATTGTGTTGCCATAAAATTACTGATTAGTTTAAACAAAAGAGCGTGACATTTATTTTAAAAAAAATTAAAATGAATCTTCAACTCAGGCTGATTCAATACAACGTTTGCAATCATGGCAGACATTTGAACTTTAGACTACTGGAACACATCCCCTCTCCACAAGTCTTCCTTCTTCCCACCCACCTCCCACAAATGGGTTTGTTCCCAAGAATATATATTCTCATCTCAAATTTGTCTAGGGACCAAAAATTTAATCCAGTTTTTACATAATAAGTAGTTTCTGGATTGTGTAGATCAGTAGCCTGTAATTCTCTGTCATACATACTAAACTTCAGGAAGCCATCATATGAGACTTAGTTACTAATATCTGGGAGTACACCTGAAAATGAAAATAGACAGCTAGGCCATTAAAAAAATTCCAAGATTATTTGGATAAAATAAAGCAACAAGAAAGATGCTTACTTTTTTTTCAAACTAAGCTTACCTTATTAGACATGTACATAGCACATGATTCAGGAAAAAGCATTGCTTATCTTTCAACAGAGCTGATAAACATTTTGAAAGATGTTTTATGTAACCTCAGATTCTCCCTTCCAGACATTTAATAACTACACCCTAAAAATGTTTCTTCCCCCCAAACAATGTCCTATGTACTCTGGGTAAGATTATATTAAAACAATGGTTATATTATGTAACAAAAAGTTACTTTAAAGGACATACATACTATCAGTTTCACAGGACAAACATGGTGAATAAGGACAACAAACTCCAGAATGTGTTTTTATAACTGTAGCAACAGCAATAACTCCTTGGCAAACTCAAACAGTTTTTTTGGCAACCCTGGAGGTTTTCTGCATTTGTCACTTGGATACAACTGCGGAGGGTTGTCTAAAACTGCTTTGTCTCCTTCCATACCATCTTACTATGGCTTTGCTTTTAAGGAAGAAATTTCACATTTTACTTTAACTTGTTTGTGAATAAAATTCCGTTACAATCCCACAAGGGAGTTTTATATAAAACTTCTTATGCCTACATATCCCAAATGTGGTTTCTATATAATTTTTGTAATAAGTGACCTTGTAGACTTTTGAAATCTATGGGAATAGAAATTTTGTTTCCCTTTCAAGAAGATAAAATGAGCTCTCTTTTTGAATTAAAATTACCGACATATGCAAATGTAAAAATTTTCTGAATGTACACAACTGGGTCTGCACATTTGTTATCATTATGAGCATCTTTTAAAATAAGATCCCAAGGACAAGAATGCTTTACTAACCTGCAGTGGTCTCTGTTTATCACTGCTCTTAGGAGACTTCAATCCACTTGTTTGCTGCTGTAAGAGAAGTTGTCTTGCTGCTTGGAGAGCCTAGAAGTAAAAAGGGAGCAATATCTAAATACTTTGCTGAAGGGTAAATTGATTATCAATAATTGATTATTCCTTGGTTAATAGTAAAAGGCTTCAATGTATGAGAACCCCTTTCCCATCCTCCTTTCTAGAGAGAATTATTAAAGATCTTCTTCTAATGTGATATAAAAATTCCACATATCACACATATACAACTTTACTTAAAGTCATGGAGATACATGTAATCCTGCAGGAAATAGTTAATTTGTTTAAAGTGCTTAAAGAGGAAAAAATCATAAACTGCATCAATAACCTCATTTCCACAAGGAACTTGTCTTTGAGTATTCAACTAAAATGCCCACTCCCTTTTAAATTATCATTCAATTTGCATTTTCATATTACAATTTTGAAGCAAAAGCAGTAGACTTCAAGTGTTACCGGAAGCTGTAATTAAATTTGACAAATCAACATCAGATTATCTTGAAAGTGAATTAATAAGGATTTTCACTAAAGATTAAAAACACTTTTTTTGTACTTACAATTCAAGGGGAAACCTCTCCTTTGACAAAATAAAGTGCAGTTTTAATGCCAAATAAAATTGAGTGGTTTTCATTTGCATTCTTAGCAAAATCAGAGAACAAAGAAATTACCACTCAACCAATCAGGTTTGTTTCTATGTGTGACAGAATACCAATCAAAATAGAAGATGTTTTCATCTATTTTTCTGTTTTGTTTTTTTTTTCCCATTCAGGAAAATAAAACTTAATATAAGAAATTATATTAAATTTCTTTTACAGGAGGAGGGACAGTTTGGTGAGTGTATTATATAAACATAAAAACGAGTCCCCTAAAAAATACATATTGAGATGTTTTAAAAGTAGCAGTGTAAATTGAGGGGAAAAAAAACTTTTTAAGAGCCTCTCCTTTGCAAACTCCTTTTTTCTCTCAATAGCTGAGTTCAATGAACACTAATGATGAAATTTTTCAACACATACAACTAAAATAAATCATTGCCCTACTCTGTTATTCGGTGCTTTAGAATACGAGGTAAATTCTTCATGATGGGAGAAATACCTTAGATCAATATTCTACTATGATAATTGAGATTCTAAGCTGATAAAAAAGTACAATTTTGATTGGAATCAATGATCTGGTTTTTAAGAGAGTTTCTAGTATCCATGACAACAGTTGCTTTGACAAGATGTGCATATGGCATTACACTGCCAGCCGGTGTGAACAATGTTTGAACTACTGCATTGAGATGCTGAGCAAACAGAAAAAGTTGCCACGTCTTAACCCTCAGGGAAGGCAGTCATCCCCTGATCAATTATGAAAAGACGGAGAGAGGGCTGCTACAGTCTGGCTCCAAGCAAGTTCTCTGAGAAGGCAGGCAGACATAGAAACCAAAGTAAACAAACTGAACGCACAGGCACCATCCCCTAACAACACTGATTTGTCTTCCCGGAGCAGGATCTGGCCCAGTTTGTAAAGCACACTTTTTACATTTGGAGACACACTCACTCATAGCAATCTTTTGTGTTTTTTTTTTTTCCCAATTTTTCAAGTAATTCCAACCCTAAATGTTTCTAAGGATGGCACATTCCAGTGAACTCAGACAATTTTATTATAAAGTTCACTTTGAAAAAAAAACACAAAAGACCAAATAAAAAATTCCACAAATACTTGATTATCACCAAACTTAGTTTAAAATATTTCACTTAATATTCTAAATAATACAGCTTTCCTTTTTTAATCCGCAACCTATGAAATAACTCCAAATGACATTTTTTAAGTGGAAATTACTATAGTGTGACCTAGGCTGTATTGTGTCTATGTGAAACTCTCAAAGAAAAAAAAATCCGTCAACTACTTCCGCCTTAGATGCCAAAATCCACATCAATTTTGCCTGATTTTTTTCATAAGATTATTATTTCCCTTTGAGTTCATCAGTTTATTTTGTATAAATGGAGTCTTAGGTTATATTTAATTCTGTAGCTATTTATTATTCTTGAAGGAGTCTAATGAACGCAGTTCTGAATCTTGAAATCATGCATGGCTGGGACTAAAAGCACTCTTAGAAATCGTCTACTCTGATGTCCTCAGTTTAGCAAATGAGAATAATGAGGCCTAGAGTAATCAAGTGTTTTGTTCTAGGTCTCCTGCTTCCAGGCCAGAGTGCATTCCAGTGGGCCATACTGTCTCTGTCCCATCAAAGAAACCATTAGATGGCAATGAATAAAACCCTAGTAAAAGAGAACATGTGGCACCATGATAAATTATTTTCACCTGTAAAGAGAGAATATTCATTTATTAAAACCTAAAAGAAAAACTACAACATAATCTTTTCATGTTTGAATATGTAAGTGTTTGAATGGAACAACCACCACCGAATATATATTGTTTTTATGGCTAAGTGTTTTCTGCCGTCCTTGACTTGGGTTTCACCATACACTCTACCAATACCTGATGGAACTCTAAACTCTTGTAACCCTCTGATCATTTCACCAGTTATTACAAATAAACTAAAGAATTCTAGAGCTGGACATAAGCCTTACAGATTGTTTAGCTTAGCCTTCATACCCTGTAGACAAGTGACTGAAGAACCAATAATACGACAATTACTTGATTAAAGTCCAAAGCAGTAGCACAGTTTGGTCAAAAGTTCAGGCTCTTGTCTCCCAAGCCTAGGACCCTATTCATTTCATCACCCTGCATGATGTTCATTCAGCCCAACCCAAACAAGTAACCCAGTGGAATATGTAACACCCAGTGGCTATAGAAAGACACTGGAAAATTAGATTAGAATTGCAGCTCATGAAAATCTCACTGGACAAAAGCATACATGTACACTGTTTTTAAAGGAGTAATAATTATAATGGAATATGACCAATGGCCGGTTAAACTTCTAAAGTACCTTGGTTTCCGTATACACTTAGAGTTATCTTCAAAATAATCCAGGATCATCATTCAATACAAATTCTTATGAAAAAGGACCACTTGCCTATCTCAACATTCTTTTAGTAGCAGTAGAGACTGCTATAGTAAACATAAGAGGTGGGAGAACAAAAAGAACTCCAAGAGATCAGGATGATTTAAAACTCATAAGCAGGAATCTTTGGCAGTTTGCATTCTCACGGCAGGCATCGCATGACATTTTTATTCCCAGTATTCTGGATATCACTTTAGGACTGCATTTCAATAAACAATTGCTCAGAGACATTTAGTTCATCTTTGTAATTTATTATTGTAGCGACGCAAAAGATGAAAGATTATGAGATAAAATACTTTCATCAATATAAGGTGTTAGGTGTCAAATTACATAAAATATTAATTTGAAAATCACTTGCCCACTTCAGTTGGTAAATAGAAAAGATAAATTCCAGGACTAGGCATTAAGTTCTACGAGCTGTTTAGGTATTTATATGATTAGCCTCTGCCAAAACAAAAACAAAACTTAGAACAAAAGGCAAGAGATGTTTACAAAATCTCCTTTAATAATGACTGAGTGTGATTCTAGTGAACAACAAGAAAGAGGTTTCTAAGGCAGCCAAGCCATATCTAGTTTCCAAAAACACATTTGTTTTGAATTAAGAGTGCACTTTACTTAATGAAATTATCTAATTTTAGTAAAGCTAAAAAAAAACTAAGGACATTTTAAAAATTGGTATCAGATTAAATTAAAATATCTTGAAAAGATGACTAAAAATCTTTCTAATAGATTAAAAGATATACTTTGTGTTAGGCTGCCGAAGTGTGGGTATGCACAAGTTTTTCAGAATTCAGTGCATCTTGCTCTAAAAAATGTGCTACGTTTTATGTTAACTAACTGGAATTTAAATAAAAACTTAAAAAATAATCATTGAAAACACCATTCCTAATTGTTACTGTTTAATTTCAAATAAATTAAAATTCTGTAAGAAAAAGTCCAAGCATATCACCCTTCCACAACTGTAATAACTTTGATACCTATGAATCTCATATACAGAGAGTAACTCTAGTGAGGAGGTCATTATGAGAATTAAGAGTAAAAAAGCTTTGTAACCTGTCAGATCAATACTGTTTTCTTATGAAGAACACTGAAAACTTTCACCAGGAGTAAAATTGTTTGAGAATAGCTTAGAAACACCCAGTGAAACAAAAAAATGTTGAGTATCCTAAGGTTTATAAATAACTTCTTTTTTTTCAAAGCAAATATATGTATATTTTGGGAGAAAACAGACATCACTCATATCTCTCCCCGTAAAAATAGGAATGCTTAACCTATCAGCCTGTTGCATTTGAGACATTAAAATGAAAAATGACATCTACACCCATTAATATCTTCAATGTATAAACAGCACAGCATGACACATTCTTGAGAGCTGAAGGCTACAAAATCTCTCTGAAACATAAATAACAAAGCACTCAGAAGCATATTTGATGTTGATATTCATCTCTGAGAAAAACACTGCTGCCTAGGCTTCTTATGAAAATAGATGCAGCCCAAATGGATCTCCTGTAATTGGTTTCAGATAGCGAGGTCAGAAGAAATATGATACAAGAAACGATTATGCGGAACAGGCAAAACAAGAATGTTTACACAGGCACTCCCTAGTTATACTGACAAGGGGTGTATACTTTGCAGATAACCAGAACCAAAAAAAAAAAAAATTGCCAGCAGGACATTCAAAATTTTGCTCCTCATACTCACATGTTTTAATCTTTAACTTATGATGCCTTTAACATGTTACTTTGAATACTGAACGTAAAATAAGTTTTCAAACAGAATTTCATTGTCTAATTATTTTCACAAGTGTGGTTGATAAAAAGCATATTTGGATCCTTCCACAAAGGACATGAATTCCTATTCTGTTCAGCCTTTCCTTGCATTATGTTCCCACTAAAGAGAATATACTGATAAATGTAATCTGAAGTCTCATAATGCTATTTAATAGAAGAAAATTAATCATCTAATTGTCATATCCTATTTTCAAACAGCAATCTATCAGAGTGAAATTATGCATCTGTAGCTATTGACCTTTCATTTTATCATGGCTGATCCATAATTAGACTAAGTTTGTTGGGAAAAAAAGCTAATTGCTAAAAAATGTTTTTTACAATAATTGTTATTTTTGTTTTACAGTATATCTTACATAAAGTTAAAGAATAAATGTGTGGATATATTGTGTTCGCAGTGTGGACTACTAGGGGAATCAAGTTGAGAAGCTCTTTTATTTCATGGTACTATAATAAGAGTCAGTAATTAATTATAAAGCATCCTATTTACCAATCAAATGTCAGGCTGTTCTGGCTCACATTCATGATGTAGATCCAAAGGAGAGGCAGTTGAGGTACTGAATATGTGATGGAATGGATTCTTAGGTCATCCTCAGAAACTCTAACAAAATCCTCAAGGTTCAGACCCAAACCCAATATTCAGTATCTTTCAGGATGGCTCCAAACTCCCAAATAAGCTCAGAGACCCTTCTGTAAAAGAAACCTGTGAATTAATGCTAACTAATGGCTAAGACAGGTTTTGTTTTTTCAGGTCTGGAATCAGACACTCAGTTTAATGGGATGAATACCTTCTCCTCCTTAGAGCTGGGATTCCACAGGCTACAGTAAATAATACTAAGCAGCCTGGTATTCATATTTCTATTTTCTTTATTATTTTATTGCTAATAATAATGAATTGCTAATGGAACCCATAAAGAACATTAATATAATCTATACCAATACTAAATACAATTCCTGCTCACAAATTAAGGAAATCTGTCCAACTTCAAAAGTCCCAAGTATGAAAGGTAAAAAGGAATTGGAACTAATTTTATTAAAATTATGAAAACTAAGATTTTTACAATACTTCTTTATTATGGGACATGTTCCAGGAACTACAATTGTTTATGTGCATTCTCTCAGTCATTTCTCTTTCTGCTATAAAATATGTTATTACTTTTCCAAACATACTTTGGGTTTACTTTTTATTTCTCACATACCTACAGTTGCTTTTTTTCCCTCATTATGAGGCCAATACCATCTTTAGTTTGGATATGGACTGAAGACCTATTACTGCTACACTGTTATAATGTCAACTGGCACACTAGATACTAAATGAAAATACATGCTGCTAAATTATAGTATAATATCTGAAAGTAAACTATTATTTGAATCCTGTATTCTGGATTTCCTCCTCAATTTAACAATAATAAAACTACAAAAGAGCTAGAATTTGGGAGTGTTTGCAAGAATAAAATACATCAAAAATTACTTGTCATTAAAAAATTTTTTGCAACTATGTTTAATGTACCAAACAAAGAACTAAGCATTACACACTTGTGGCAGTAGGAGGTGGGTGATGTGACATTGTTTTTACCTTCAAAGAGCTTTGTGTCTAATAAGAAACATTTGGTGTAAAGTCAAAAGGTCATAAAAAGTGTTTTTAAAACATTTCAGTGGTTCATAAGTTGAAGAAATTATTTTCAGTTGGGAAGCTTAGATAAATTTTTATGGGGATGCAAAATTGGGATGAACTTATATGACAGTTCATCTTGAAAAGGTGACAGAACATGGCCACACCAAGGAGAGGCAAAGAATATGTGAGATCATATACAGTGAAAATAAACTAACTAATCTTGAATAAAGCATGTGCTTAGCTTAGGAGCTAGTTAAACATCATGGGAAGGTGGGTTGGAGCTAATTAATGGACATAACTAAACACTCAATGGCAAAAAGTCTTCATATTATTTAGAAGATAAAGTCAGATGTTGCTAAATCTGCAAATGCTGAAATAAGTCTGACCCCGCGACAATATTGAGGTCCTGAACCTACCTAGGTTCAGAGTGACCGGGCTGAAAACAGGTTCCCCAAAGTAAGATTAGACAGCATTTAGGACAAAGGGAAAGTACTAGATTGCTGGTAAAGAGTAAAGAGAGGGAAGACCCAGACTTAGGGAATATCTACATTTTGTTTAGAGATGAGATAGCAAAAAGGAAGACAATGCACAGTCACAGAAGTTGAAAGACTTCTGGAGAATGTTTAACATAGAATAACCATGTGACTCAGTAATTCCACTTCTAGGTATACACCCAAGAGAAATGAAGACATATGTCTATACAAACAGTTAAACATGAATATGCATAGCAGCTTTATTCTTAATAACCAAAAGGTGGAAACAACCCACATGCCCATCAACTGATGAATGGATAAACAAAATGTGGTCCATCCATATATTACTCAGCCATAAAAGGGAGTGAAGTATTGATAGATTCCATAACATGGATGAACCTTGAGAACATTACGTTAAGTGGAAAAAGTCAGTCACAAAGACCACATATTGTATAAATCATTTATATGAAATGTTCAGAAGAGGCAAAACCGTAGAGACAAAATTGATTAGTGGTTGCCAGGGGCTAGAGGGAGGAGATAAAATGCAGTGACTGCTAATGAGTATGGGGTTTCTTTTTAGGGGGTGTGTGAAAATATTCGGGAATCAGATAGTGGTAATAGTTGCACAACCTTGTGAATATACTAAAATCCACTGAAATATATAATTTAAAAGGATAAATTTTATGGTATATAAATTACATCTCATTAAAACATATATTTAAATAAAAGAATTACGATGTTAATTATATCTCAGTAAAACTGGGAAAAATAGAAAATAGCCAAAAAAAAAAAAAAAAAGGAATTGTGAAGGGGGGAGAAGATGAATGGGTTCTCAAACCCCAAAACTCAAAGAGGCTAAGGATTAATGAAAGTTCTTGTTGATTTGATCATTTGCATGTGACCTATCAGACAGCAGTTCCCACAGAGTACTGAAATAGAAATTGGGCTGCAGGGAATTATAGGGGAAAACCATGGCCACGAGTGCAATCAATTCTTTTGATAAGTTCTGCGAAGACCAAAATAAAAGCAAAATATAGTTTGAGAGACTATGTGTGTGTGTTTGTTTTAAAGACACTTTGCTAATAAGCTAAGAGGGAGCAACAGAAGCTGTAAGAGGTAAGAGAACTGAGAAAGTTACCGGAGGGGATGTCAAAGGGCTAAACCAAGGAGCAGGAGCAGGTGACAGCCTTGTAGGGAGAAGAATCACATCTTGCTCCCAGACAAGTTGAAGAGAAGGAAGGATAGGTGACTTTGCCAGGCAGAGGTAGGAAGAGGAGAGAGTTCACGGTGAACAGTCTCAATTAATTCAGACAATAAGAAAGTGCAGTTACCTACTGAGAAGGAGAGAAAGATTGGAATTGCTGAGGAAACAAAACTGAGGAAGCTTTTCTCTCATTGCTCTGGGAAATACAGCTAGGAGAGTAAAAACTGGCATTTAAAATGTTGTTGGAGTAGGAGATGTACTTCCACAGACATTGATGACATACAGATATACGGAGGTCTTCTGAAATGTTGCCTCCATAACTAAATAAAGAACTACTTACTTTTCCACTGTTCTAATTTGGGATCATCACTACTCAGAATCTTTTTCTACTTTTAATGTGGCCCAGGGGCCTGGCACCTCCAATTATATCAAGTAGAAGCTGAAGAGTCACTTACAATATGTTCTATGTTATTGTGCATTCTGAGGACTGGTTGTCTTTAGTTTTTAAAAGACAGCAAAATAAAATATATATGTGATGCAGATAGTACTAGCATGGCTGACTATTCAGAAGTTTCTCTTTGCAACTAGGAGAGAAAATATGATGTAATGGTACGGACTAGATTTCAGGAGACATTCTTTTGCCTTTTATTAGTTGATGAACTTGGACTACCTAATCACACTGAGCATTCATTTTCTCATCTGTCAGATGCAGTTAATAATAGTTACCAATGACTTTAGGAGAGTGGTGAAATCAGAGAGGATAATGTATTTGAAAGTATTTTAAAAGCTAAAGTATAAAGTAATACTATTTCAAGTGAAGACTTTTGAAATTATGTCATCCCTCCAGTGGATATCAGTTCTTCCATGTGTAAGTACTGGTCAGTTGAGACCCACTACTGATTTTTAGCTTTATAAAGATTGCTAAATAGGTATGTGCATTTTAACTAATAGGCCTGGCACATAGTAATTCCTGAAAGTTTACCTCAATATTTATTCAGTTCTCCTATTCAGTAGAAAAATGTCTCATTGGGTAGGAAAAATATCTTAACAGTTTCATGTCCTATCATATTTTGCAAAGTTGTATTTTAATCTCTGCTGAGACCGAAATGATTTTTATCTTTACAAATGAACTGGTGAGCTACACCCCTCCTCTCTCCCAGGTCCACTTCACCATTGCTATGGGATCACCTGCCCTCAAGGATCTTTTAATATGGCAGGAAAGATAAAAATATATTCAATATAACCACACTGCAATGCAGAAATGTGCTGCATGCCATTAAAAGGTACAAAAAGGCTATAGGGGTTCAGGAAAGACAAAAAGGGAAAACAAGAATTAATGCTTGGTCAGTGCTCATTATCTGCCAGCTATCATTCTAAATTCTCACACATACTATCTCATTTCATCCTTGAAACACTCTCCTTTATTACAGAAGTGTAAACTGCAGCTCAGAGTAGTTAGGTTATATGTTCAAGCTGTTTCACATACCCTTGAAATGGTGTCAGAGATCTGAAGGACTAACTGGCTAACTGCGAAGCTAATGCCCTTTCTACAGGAGTAGTGAGGAAGAGTATATCATTAAAGAGACCTTTATTTGATAAAAAAATAAGTAAAAAATCTTTGGGCATAAGGAGGACAAGATGAATTCTGAGTCATAACAACATTGCTGAGTAATAACAACATCTAGTTATGTCAACTAGAACAACAAAGAATTCCAAGATCCCATTCATGTTGTTTTTCTTTTTCCTTCTTCTTCACGAGGAGAACTAGACATACAAGCTTACGTACTAAAGGCAATTCACCATCCTTAAAAGACAGTGCCTTTGAAGTTATTAACACTTGATTCATGGTGGCAGTTCCAAACAAAAAACCAATATTAAAGATAAAAACATTTTAATAATCATCTTCTATCACAACCAGACACAAAACAGTATCATCTGCTAACAGGCATTAAGTAATCTGTACTATGTTCTGTTGGGTTTAGAAGTAGGGTTGCCAGACAAAATAGAGGATGCCCAGTTAAGTTTGAAATTATTTGTATTTCTACTTGCTAAATTTGGCAATCCTAGTCACAAAAGTCTTTCAGAATATGTTGCCAAGACATGGGGATTTTTTAAATACTGAGTTTTTCATTTAAAGGTAAATTCTTTTTTATTTTTTTTTTTGAGAGAGAGTGAGCATGTATGGGAATGGTGGTGGTGGGGGGGCAGGCAGAGGTAGAGGGAGAGAGAGAATGTTAAGCAGTCTTAAGCAGGCGCTCTGCTGGGCATGGGGCTCTATCTCACAACCCTGAGATCATGACCTGAGCTGAAATCAAGAGTCGGATGCTTGACTGAGCCACCCAGGGACCCCTAAAGGTAAATTCTATTCCTTTCATCAGTGGAAATCTTTTTTCAGTCCTAGTGAGTAAATGATGTCATCTTAGCCATATTTTATAGGTGAGTCAGGGAGTGACTTGGGGGCTTGGTCTGCTTTCCTGTGAGAGAGAATGTTCATGTGGCCACAAATGCATAGCGAAAGGAGGAGGTAGACCACTCCAAAGGAAAAGTAAGTGCACCAGTTTTTGGAAAAGCCAGACCAAGAAAAGCAGAGGGAAAGTTTCTTTTAGAGTTCATATTCTTGCTTCCTGCAATTGAGACACAGATGAGAAAAATGTAAAACTCTGGCTATCACTCTCCCTTCAGCAAGGATGAGGCTCAGTAGCCAGGAACCCTGAGGCAAAGATTATGGCCCTGCTTGGCATGGAGGGGAGGAAATGCTACAGCAGATCTAAAGGAAAAGAGCCTTGAGGCAGAGAGCCTCTGCCTACTTAACCCAGAAGCTAACTAGGCCAGTCCCAGAGGAGGAAGAGATAGTGAGAGCAAAACCACTTGAAAAGGGAGAGGCCTTGATTAGTTCAGGTGCAGACAGAGTGGGTTGCAAACCACTAAAGGAAAGCGCTTACAGCGAAAATTAGAGTGTTCTTAGAAACAAAATGACAGAGGGGCACCTGGATGGCTCAGATGGTTAAACATCTGCCTTCGGCTCAGGTCATGATCCCAGGGCGCTGGGATCGAGCCGCATGTCCCGTTTCTTGCTCGGTGGGGAGCCTGCTTCTCCCTCTCCCTCTGCCTCTCCCCCTGCCTCTCCCCCTGCTCACACACACTCTCTCTCTCTCTCTGTATCTCTGTGTCTCAAATGAATAAAAAAAAAAAAAAATCTTAAAAAAAAAAAAAGAAACAAAATGACAGAGTGCCAAAGAGGCCTCAGAAATTCCAAGTTCTAATTCTAGCACCCTTCTGGGTTTCTAAATGACCTCATCCCCATCAATGATGAACTCTGAATACAAACATTCCTTCTTCCCAAGCAGTTTACAATTTACTAGTCTTTAGGGCAATCTAAAGGGCAAAACATAAACTCAGAAGAGAAGAAATGCTAGTCATTGACAACCAACTGCTGATTAAGCACTGCATTATTCAAAAAATACTGATTGAATGAATGGAAGAAGGAATACATTTATAGTAAGATCATAGAATTTTGTGTTTTTAGGCTACGTAATTCACAGTGTAAATTATGAAGCACATGTATGTCTGTGTAATATAGTTTGAAGCAAATTCCCAAAGATTAGATTTTAGAGATCTTGGACAAACTCCCCTTAGAGAAAAATCCAGGACATTTCCATTGTGTTCCAGCTATCACAGAGTTTAGGTTAGATTATCTTCAGCATATGAAGTGGCAAATTGTAGTAATTAAGTATAAGGTACATACAAGTGTTCTTTTGAATAAAATAAAATGTAAACTAATGGTGGTAATAAGCATCATCTTAATAGATCAATAACTATGTTTCTAGGTAATTTTTTTGGAGTCTTCTGGGCTTTTGCCCTAAAAATCTTCTTAAGCTCTGAGTTTTTAAAATTTAACTCTATCAAAAAGGTTAAAATATTTTTCTGATTTAAAAATCATTTCTTATATTTAATTATCTGTAATATGACTCTTAGAAAATATGTATATAAATAAAAAATTATAATAGCCACTTAGAAAATAGTGTCCCTGGGGAGAAATCAACAGTTTAAGAAGTAGAAGATAGGAGGGCCCAGAAAGGTTTTTTGTTTTTGGGAAATGTCTTGATAAAAAACGAAGTTCCTAAAGTTGACTATCCCTCTACTATTTCATTTTCACTCTTTAGCTTATTTCCTTTACCACAATGAGCCCTAAGACTAGGAAGGTTGGGAGAAAGAAAAAGTTTCTCCTTTCCTTGTCAGTTCTTCTACCAAATGTTGGTCGATGGCCCACTTATTTATTTAATCCCCCCCCAAATGCTTTATTGTTTCCATTTGGTCCATGGCTTGGGAGAGGACTCCAGGGTGGTTAAAAAGCTGCCTAGGGGCTGTAGGGAGAGGCTGAGGCACAAACCATGGCACCAAGACGAGGCCAGAAGGGGACCCTTAAAAGCTGTTGGGCTTCAGAGGCGCCTAGTCAAGCTTAAGGGTGAGCCTTTCTTTTCTTTTCTAATATTTTATTTATTTATTTATTTATTTATTTATTTATTTTAATTTATTTATTCAGAGCGTGCACACTGGGGGAAGGGCAGAGGGAGAGGGAGAGAAAGAATCTTAAGCAGACTTCGCACTGAGCATGGAGCCTGATGTGGGGCTAACCTGAGCCCAAATCAAGAGTCCAGCGCTTAACTGACTGAGCCACCCAGGTGCCCCTGAGGGTGAGCCTTTTGAGGAGATACTTGCCCAGCCCAACATGGGGTGGCCCACTTTTTGAAGATACACATAAAACCCAACCCCAGGGAGCAAGTTTGTGCATCCTGCATTAGCACAAGTGACTTTTTTATTAAAAAAAACTCGAGTCATCTCATACTTCTATTTGTTAGGTGAATATGTTCATTTACCCTTAGTGTCTAGTACTGTAAGCTCCTTAAGGGCTAGACATGTTTCTAAAGAATCTTTATGTCCCCAAGAATGTACAACACAGTAGCCTGCACCTCGTGACTCAAAAGATACTTAACTGAAAAGTATGTTTTTTTAGACATTTTTAAACTTGTAGAACACACCAAGAATTTAGCTGATTCCAGATATTTGAGATGTAACTTGCACACCAACAGAAGAAACTTGGCATTCCCTCTAGGAGTAGTCACCATGCCTTGCACATGGTAGGTGCTCTCAGACATCTACACTGATGACTCTAGAAGATTCACTGGTGATCTACCATGACACTGAAATGAACACAGATAAGACTTCTTTCCCTTTATAGAGTGATACTAAAATTTTTTATCCATGACTTTTCCAAAGTGTATTATCTCTTTCATTATTTTCTTAACAGTCACAATCCAAAAAATTACTACTGATTGTCAGAAAACCTTTACCTCATTTTCTTCAGTTAGAGTCTTTCAATTATTTTAGGCATAGGCCTAGAAAAATAATCCATACATGTGGGCATCATTGTTATTAAGAATTTGTTTACATAAAAATGTATTTTTCACACTTTTCCAGATTCAGTTATGTACAAAATTACAGTTTTATTAAGACCTTTTTAATATTCCTAATGCCCAAGTATATACCAAAAAGGTACTCTATGTGAAAGAATAACTAATTTAGGCAAAGACAATACAGTTGTTTTGACTTAAAAATGAGAAAAATTCAAATTCACTAAAGCACACATTAGTTTCAATACTTAAAAAGCTCTTCTTCATTTAGCATAATTCCCTTCCAATAGATATTTTCACTTTTTCAATTTTTGCAATTATCAGTAACGCTGCAATGAACTTCCTTATAATTCTGCCTTGCAATTATCTTTCAAAAGTTTAATTTTGGGGTCAAGCCATATTCCGATATTGCATTTTGGCACACATTACCATAATGCTTCCCCAGAATGGTTGTATCCATTTGCAATACCACCAGCGGATGAGACTGTCTGTTTTACAATACTCAACAACACTGTGCATTATCACTCCCTTTTAGTCTTTTTTAAAAACAGGCAAAAATACTTCGTTTCAATTTGCTTTTCTTCCCTTATTAGAAATTGATGTTTTTAAAAAATACACATCTAGGAAATGTAGGTATTTTTGTATTCTCTCTTAAAATTAGTGGATTGGATGAGCCATTGTAGCAGATACTTCACTCATTCAACTGATATTTTCCCCCAGTTTTTTGAGCTATAACAGGACATACAGCACTGTGTCAGTTTAAGCTGTACAGCATAATGACTTGAATCATACATATTGTAAAATTATTATCACGATCAGCTTAGTTAACCTTTATTACCTCATATAGATACAAAAAAAGAAACAGTTTTTTCTCCTTCTGATGAGAACTCTTAGGATTTACTCTCGTCACAACTCTCAAACTAAAGGTTTGAACTTGTTGATACCTTCATCCAATTCTCCCACCCTCAGGCTCTGGTAACTGATCTCTTTTTTGAATTTGGTTGTTTTAATTTTTTTAGATTCCACATATAAGTGAGATCATACAATATCTGTCTGACTTACTCCACTTAGCATAATGTCCTCAAGGTTCATCCATGTTGTTGCAAATGGCAGGATTTCCTTCCTTTTTAAAAAAAAAAAAATAATGGCTAAATCATGTTCATTTTCAACTAACATTTTTAAAGCCCTTAGTCTTTGTTAGATACTAGAGATGTAAATGTGGGCAAGACAGGCAATGTTCCTGTCCTCTCAGAGTTTGCAATTTAATCACTAACAAGGAAACAATTACCTGATAGTGTTGCTTTTAACCTTTTTTTTTTTCCCATTATGTTGCATTATGACAGAGGTCACTAAACTTTGTTGGTTATGTTCTGCCTTTAAAACTAATTATCCACAGTATGGCACATGATAACAGTGTGAGGAAGAACTCTTCATTAAAAAATATAAGAATTCTACATAGGGTGAACTCCATGTGACTGGTAATTAAGAAGGAGGATTATATTTTGAATTATAAAAAGGTAATATCATTGTATTCTAGAAGCAGTCTTTGTGTGTGTGTGTGTGTGTGTGTGTGTGTGTAAGGTGCGAGACAAAACTTTTAAAAAGCAAATAACCCATAGGATTGATAAGGACCTAGTTACCTTATCCTGTGACAGGGAGTGTGCTAATTTCTTTCTAAAGTCGTTTCCGTTTTTTAACATACAAAGCTTCTGCCCAAAGGAATAATCGGGTTCACCATACATTTTTAAGAAAAATGCTTTCCGATTTAATGTTTCTCCTCTTTAAATTAATCATTTGGCTTGTAATCAGAAAGGAAGCATATGAAAGAATGCTTACTGAAAGATGGATAGTTAAACTGGAAATTAAAACTTTATTTCTGAGGGTCACACGGGGAAGATGCTTTGCAATCTTGGAGAAATCCCAATCGGCCTTTGCTCAAAATGGCACTCTTCTCCCAATGTCTCAAAAGATATTAAGCCTCTCATAGAAGGGGGGTTTTGTTGCCCCCCACAAAGGCTTCTTATGATTGCAGGATGATCTACTTAAGAACTGCGCACTTTCTCATGGAGGACACATTTTGGCACTCTCTTGTAATTACCTTCATTTACATAACTGGCACCTAACATGCCACTCAGCAGAGTGGAACAATAAGCCCTGCTTGCTCTGATCATCTTTATGTTGAAGTTAAGCCATTACACTGAATCCTGAGACATGCTATTGTGAAGTCCCCTGGCATTTCCACTGCTATCATTCGTCTGTTGTTATAGGAGAATGTTCACTGCCAGAATCCTCTGGCAGAAACTCAATTTCTGAGTCCAATACTAATTCATTACAAAGTCTGCAACAGCTGGGACACTGGTATACACAAATGAGGCATTCTGAAATTTGAGGACAAATCCAAAATACACACTCAGGACCTTCCTTGTGATTCCACAGCCATGGAAATAGCTGTAAAAAAAAAAAAAAAAGAGGATCCTGTCAACATCTCACCCTGCCAACATCAAATTAGACCCTTGCGATTTGAGCCTCTATGGTAGTCCCACCTCCCTGCTCTCCTTTTATTAAGAACTGTTTTAAAGGTCTCAGCTTTGTCATGTTTAACATGCCTTGGAAACATGGGGCTGAGACATGCAACGTGGAGGATACTGGAAAGGACACCTTGAGCACACCTATCCAAAGGACAGCCACCATTCTGTGAAATAAAAAGGTGCTCCAAAGGTGACTTGGAGAATAGGCACGGGGGTAGAGCGGAAGCACAGAACAAAGTAGCAAGGGTGACAGTGATTGGAAACAGTGACAAAGAGCAATAGGATATCTTAAGATTTTGTTTTTAATGGCTATTTAAGAATGATATCAAGTAACTAATGAAGTGATAAACACTACCAAAATTTTCACTTCCTCACAATTTAATAGACTCTTTTGGTTAAAATGATGGTCCTGTTATATGCAACTCTTAGAAAGCTACCTTTATGACATTGTGGTATGTGTATAACATTTCACGGCCATGCATCGTTTCTGCTAAGTTAGTCAATCAATTTCTATTTGAGAAAAAGATATAAAAATAATTCATATCCAAGGAAAATGAAGACATTTAAATTTCACAAATTTCACTGAATATTATCTAATACATAGTTCATTTCCAAATATTATGTGAAGCATTAATCCTTTGTATAAAAATTGAAATGATTATACTTCAAAATACATATTTAAATTTATTTTGTAATTCCATATACACTAGTATGAAAAAGAAAAAACAATACATACAGACATACAAATACAATAGAGGTTCTTTCCATGGGTTGCCTGGAAGTGTTTTTAAAGTCCAGTAAAATGATAAAATTTATACGCAAGTGTGGCCACAACTCCACAAATATTTTCACATATTAGAAATAAATCCTAGCAATTTGAGCCTTATTTTGCTTTAAAATAGGAAATCATCTGTCATTCGCTATATGTGGTTTGTTGACGATCTATAAGAAAAGGTAATTTAACACTGAATATTTCCAATGAACATTTGAACAAGAAAACTCTATTAGATCAGATTCTAAAATTTAGGACTTTTTAGCTGGAATTTACCCTTAGAAGAAATGGTTTGCTCTGCAGATTTATATTTAAACTGGACTTCAGAAAGAATGAGAAAAATACTGAAAAACAAACCCTTCATACAAAAATTTTGTTATGAAAACTGCAAATCATGCTAAATTCTCATTTCAATTCACTAAGGACATCTATTATAATGGTTCCCTCCCCAGTTGGTCATCAGCATCACACAGGAGGCTATTTTATAAAGAGAAATTCTTGGGCTCCACTCCCAAAGATTCTCATTTAATTAGATTTGAGGTGGGAACTGAGAATGTCAATTTTTTAAAAGCTCCCTAAGTGATTCTGATGACTAGCCAAGTCTGAGGACTACTGCTCTACCAGGTAAAATTTTGATAACCTTAGTAATTGTAGTCATGTTTATTACTATTACTACCATTATTATTCATTATAATGATATCATAATGCATTATACAAGGCATGGGAAATGAGAAGACATCCCCTGACCATTGCTTGGTTCCACTGCCACTATATTTTACTCATTACTGACAGTACTAGGGCAGAATCAAACATTTTAAATCTAAAAAAAAAAAAAAAGACTTGGAAAATGTTTCATTAAATCCCTTCATGCTGTACTATGGAAGTAGGCCTAGAGAAGTTAAGGAATTTACCAAAGTCACAAAGTTTTTGAATAGTATTAGACTCCAAGCATTCCAGGTTTTTCTTTTATTTTTCTCAGTATACTACCAATTTTAAAGGTATATACATAAAAATAAAATTAAGACTTTTATTTATTTTTTTAAAAGATTTTAATTATTTATTTGACAGAGAGAGAGAGAGGGAACACAAGCAGGGGGAGTGGGAGAGGGAGAAGCAGGCCTCCCGCCGAGCAGGAAGCCCGATGCAGGGCTTGATCCCAGGACCCTGGGATCATGACCTGAGCCAAAGGCAGACGCCTAACGACTGAGCCACCCAAGACTTTTAAATAATTCAGATTATCTTATGCTCCCTTTAGTTCCCAGCAGATGACATTCCCTTCTTCAAAATCCTATTTCTTATCCACTCCACCCTCCCTGGAGAACCCTATCAGAAACCACTGGGAAAGCCTTGGCCTGCTCTCCTCATTCATGCTTTGAGAAACTTCTCCCTGTGCTTCCATGGGAATTGTTGCATGGAGCCACTTCTATCTGACTCCCCTATTGTCAGGTCCAGAGGGCATCAGAGATCTGGACTCAAGCAAAAGGATTCAGACTCTATTAGTATTATTTTAGTTACATTATGGTTAAAAAAGCTTTTGAGAGTTGGCGTGGGATCATATACAACATTGTTTCTATGGGAACATGAATTCCTGCTTCTAAACAACAGGCTCAGAAATGGCTGTGTGCAACAAAACCTATTAGTAAGTTGGGGACAGCCTGTTAGTGCATCTTAGTTAATGAAAGCATTCATAAACACGCTTCTCTCATATTAAAGCCTGCGCCTTTCTGTTCACTTTGAAAAGGTCTTGCAATAATGCAAAAGCCCATAAACAGGCACCAGAACATGGTTTTAAACAAGTATGAAGCCAATGACGAATCATATTGAAAAAGACAAGAATACCCAAATTCAAACAAAATCTTAAACTCTTAAGTTATAATATATCAATTTCTAGCCAATAAATTAATAAAAAATGTACAATTAGCATTTAACTGTAATTTATTCTGCTAGTTTACCATTTACATTTTGTTGTTGCATTTAAAGGTTTTTTTGTTTTTTTTTTTGTAGGGAGCGAAAGTAGTATTTTATGCTATACTACTGAAAATTACTGACAGGACTAATTATAAAAAATACAACATATGCAAAGCAAATAATTATGCACCATAAAATTTTAGCAATTAATCATAACCTCAGATTTATAGAAAAGGATAGTTTACTTTCATGAGAAAATAATGTAAGCAAAAGTTAGCTGGAAACACCACAGTGGAATATTCTTCTTTAAAGTTACTAATGCATTATGAATTTAATGTACCATTAGTAAGAACAAATTTTTATTTTGTAGCATAACTGTCTAGCCATCAACCCCTGAAGTTTAACTTCTCCTCTACTCCATTCCAGTACATGTCCTAAGGCAAGTTGTCTGATAAATTCTCCTCTAAAGATCTGGCTGGTCTTTGGTTCTCCACTGAATTTATTCCTTCCTCCTCCTTCCTCCCCACATACTCATTGATGCAAAAGCTTTCTGTTGCAGGATTCTTTCTTTGATTCATATCTTTTTTCCTTGCACCAGCACACAACCAGTTTGTATCAAGAGACATAGAGAAATGTCAGTATGTATTTTTTAAAGTGCCCTTTATTCTGTCTTTATATCCATTTGGTTCAAAAGATTATACATTTGTCTACGGAAAGTCTTAACTTGAAAAGTTTGAAATTAGAAAATCAACCTTGTAAGTTATGAATATGCAAAATGAGCACTTTCACAGAGGCAAAAATTAAGTCTGAACTATATTTTTGTTCCTATTTTCATTTGCCATCCAGTTCTAGCCCATTTCCTCTGCTTTTCTTTACCAAGCTTTAAACACTAAATAATTGGCATAGCCATACAGACACTACCTAGATGGAACAGATATTGGCCTTTACGAATTTAGTTATAAAAACAGAGTAACACATCGATGATAAAAATTGAAAACCCAGTGTCTTCACCAGTAACCAGTATTGTTTAATTGCATTGACCTAAAAATTTTGGTTCATCTCATTCAGCAGGTCTCGTTGGAACACTTTTTCTTTTTTAAGGATTTTATTTATTTATTTATTTATTTATTTATTTAAAGAGAGTGAGAGAGAGTGTGAGGGCACTGAGGGGAGGGGTAGAGAGAGAGGGACAAGCAGACTGTGCTCAGCGGGAAACCTGATACCCGGCTCTATCCCAGGACTCTGAGATCATGACCTGAGTGGAAATTAAGAGCTGGACGCTCAACAAACTGAGCTACCCAGGCACCCCTCACTAGAATGCTTTAAATGTGGAAGTTTCAAGTAGGACATAGAAACATGAATCTCACTTCTTATAAGCCATGAAAATGATGTGGACAAAAATGAGATGTGAGTTTCTCTTCCTCTGCTCATCTTTCGGATGTCAGCGTTTTCCAGTTCTCATCCATCTTTCCTTTTCTTATCACTCTATCCACTCACTGCCACTTCTCAGCTTTATTTGCATGTCTACTATGTCCTAAAAATCTCAAAGTGTTTAAGTCTGTGGATGTCTTCTCTTCTTCCCTTCCCTTTGATTCCCATCTTTCTCTTCTCTCATTCATCAGGTGCCCTTACTCAGATTCATGATTCTAAATACCATCTGTATGCTGACAACTCATAGATGTAGATCTCCAGTCCCTGTGTCTTCCATGAACTCAATGTGCACGTTTATTTGCCTTGATCATAACATTAGCCTCTGAAATAAGCATATGAAGTTCAACAATTCATCAACTGTTACATACATTAACAAGTATCCCCCCGAAAAAACTACCCCAACACAAAAAACAAATCAAAGCCAAATAAACCAACCAACCAACAAACAAAAAAACTCTTGTTCTTTCTCATTTCAACAATTTGGAGAAATCCTAAATGTTGCAATCATCCTTAATTCTTCTTTATCATCCCCCATATCAATCCATCAGCAAAATCTTTGGAATGCATCCAGACTTTGCAACCAGTCTAGTGCAAGCTCCCATCATTTCTTTCCTGCTCTATCTGGTTCCTCTATCTTCTCTTTAACCCTTTCCATATAATTTGCACATGGCAGCCAAGGCTGTTTGTCTAGCCTTGTAAAATTAAAACTTGATTATATCATTCTCTACTAAAAAGCTCTTTAATGACTCACATTTCTAAAACAGGATTAAAGGGTTAAAAGTGGGGGTAGGGTGGGGTCTTCTTACAGCTCCATCTCTCCCTAATTGTTATCCTTAAGGAGACTGCCTGGGTTCTAGAAGCCTTTCTTTCTGCACAGATATGCTATGTGACAACTAATCCAAAGCACTTAAAGGTTGCATACTATCATATGGCTAGACCATAAGTTCTATGAAGGTAAGTGAGGTTCATGTTAGCTTAATTCATCCATGTATCCTCAGTTTGTAGCTCATTGTACGTCACAGGTGCTAACAGAGTGGCTAACTGAATGGCTAAACCTACACTTTTGGACTAGATGATCCCTCTGTCAGGAAAATCACTATTTCTTCTTGCCCTTCCTTCCTTTTGTAGATTTGTCAAACTCAACTTTCAGTATAAAGCTTGAATCTTTCTTTGCCAAGTTTTCTGACCTTGCCAAGCAGAAAGAAGTTCTGCCTTGTTACTCCATAGTCCATCCACTATCTATCATATCTAAAACAACACTTTAACAAAAAATCCCCTTTCTTTTTAATTAATAATTTAATAAAATATGTGTGTGTGTGCCAACAGTGAGAAATATGTCCTATTTAATCTTTAAAAAATAATTCTGACTATTTATTTACAACAGTTCCTGGCACATGGCAGGTACCTACTGCTTTGTTAGATGAATACAAAATGTTAACCTTTGCTCTTAGGAGAAATAATTAAGTTACATCCATTTCTGGGACAGAGCCATCTAGTTGTGTACTCAATATACATTGCCTCCTTCTTCCTTACTAACAGAAACATGATTTAATTAGAGATGGAAATGTGTCCTGGTGAAAACTATGTTACTCTGTCTTCTGTAAAGTTAGGGATGTCTATGGGACACAGTTCTAGTAGAGAAGACATTAGCAAAAGTCTGCCCCGGACTTAGTAAACACCTCTGTTGTCCTGTTATAGGCATTCTTTTGCCCTTTGTTGTACCCCCTCTCCCTACATATTTGGGACACAGTCCTTGCTATCTTGTCACTATAAGGAAGAGGCCAAGAGTATTACCAAAACTTCAGCTGTGACATCTTTTAGACATTGAGTCAATGCTTGCAAATGATAACCTCTAGACTTGTTTTATAAAAAAAATTAACTCCCTCATTTTTTTATGTCTCAGTCTTTAACATCTCTTTTACTTGTGTTGGAATACAACTCTGAACTGATAAGAATATCTGGAAAATGAACAGTAGAGCATTATCCTTGAGATGAGGAATACATTTAGAGTTCTGAGATCAGTTCAACTTTAACTTTTGGTCAAAGTATTATCACTCTATGTACACAAGGTAAAATTGTATCCTATACCACCTCACACCAGTCAAAATAGCTAAAATTAACAAGTCAGGAAATGACAGATGTTGGCGGGGATGCAGAGAAAGGGGAACCCTCCTACACTGTTGGTGGGAATGCAAGCTGGTGCAGCCACTCTGGAAAACAGGATGGAGGTTCCTCAAAAAGTTGAAAATAGAGCTACCCTATGATCCAGCAATTGCACTACTGGGTATTTACCCCAAAGATACAAATGTAGGGATCCGAAAGGGTACGTGCACCCCGATGTTTATAGCAGCAATGTCCACAATAGCCAAACTATGGAAAGAGCCTAGATGTTCATCAACAGATGAATGGATAAAGAAGATGTGGTATTTTGGGGTGCCTGGGTGGCTCAGTTGTTAAGCATCTGCCTTCGGCTCAGGTCATGGTCCCAGGGTCCTGAGATCGAGCCCCGCATCGGGCTCCCTGCTTGGCGGGAAGCCTGCTTCTCCCTCTCCCACTCCCTCTGCTTGTGTTCCTGCTCTTGCTGTCTTTCTCTCTGTCAAATAAATAAATAAAATCTTAAAAAAAAACCAACAACCTAAAGAAGATGTGGTATATATACACAGTGGAATATTATGCAGCCATCAAAAACCCCCCAAATCTTGCCATTTGCAACAACGTGGATGGAACTAGAGGGTATTATGATAAGTGAAATAAGTCAATCAGAGAAAGATAAGGATCATATGATTTCACTGATGTGAAGAATTTGAGAAACAAGACAGAGGATCATAGGGGAAGGGAGGGAAAAATAAAACAAGATGAAACCAGGCAGGGAGACAAACCATAAGAGATTCTCAATCTCAGGAAACAAACTGAGGGTTGCTGGAGTGGAGGGGGTGGGAGGGATGGGGTGGCTGGGTGATAGACCTTGGGGAGAGTATGTACTATGGTGAGCACTGTGAATTTTGTAAGACTGATGAATCACAGACCTGTACCCCTGAAACAAATAATACACTATATGTTAATAAAAAAATAAAAATAAAATAAAATAAAACACATCACAATTATGAATAAAAGAATCATCACTGTTGAATATTACTCAGAAAAACTCCACTTCTACTTACTAAAAGAGTTTTAAGAAGAAATTAATATATTTTTTAGACCTCTAGAAAGAAAAGCATCAGTTTGTGGAGTTTTACTAAATTTTCTATTTTGCCTAATCTCCAATTTGCCAAATATGAGGCTCCTTAGTTATTGATACAAAAGTTCGTTTTTTTTTTCTTTTTGAAGGCAGGCAGTAAGAATCTCACGTCACAATAATATATTATTTTTCAAGAAGCTGATAGTGTTCCACATCTTCAATAGTTTTTTTTTTTTTTTTTAATTTTCAGAGATGGGTAGTAAATATAAATGGTTAGGCATGACATTATAAAATTTATTTTTATAATTGAATAACATTTCTTTTCACAGTTTAAAGGCATAACAACAATAACAACAACAACAAAAAACAATCATAAGATTCCTTGCATAAGATACCTTGAGGTACATACTCACACAACCACACACACCAGCCCATAATGAATTTAGCTTATGGATTACATATCTTTGCAACATTTCAAGAATTCCTAGTGTGTGTTAATCATTGAGCACCACCCCGGTGCAAAATCTGGCCAGTCATGGAGCCCTAAGAACTTTGAACTCATATAATATTTGAAAGAATATTATAGATACTTAAACTAGGTTGCAATAAACACAAAATATTCTATGTAATATTTAATACTTAACTGGCATGGAAATATATGACAGGCCTGTCAATATTCTCCCAACCTTTCCCTTTATCCATAACAGACATAACTCATCCATAGTAGCCGCTGAAGAGAGATGAAACCTTAGGATCCTTATGAACACAGAAAATTAATTGTAGGTACATATCTGCAGGTGCATATAAGATAATCTCTCTTGCCATCTATGCCATTGTAAAACTGGTAGAAATGCAGATCCCCAAAAGAAGTTGTAACAGGTTGGTAAAAGAATTTGGTTTGGTTTTGAAACCACTTAGACAGCATAGAAATTTTCGTTGTGTTTTGAGAGCCATTATTCTAACTTCATCTATTCTTGAATCTCCAAATACTGCTAAAATAATTTATAAAAACTGATGCATAAATATGTATATAAATTAAACCTCTCTGCATTAAAATAATTGAAAGGAATGAGTGCAAAGAATCACAGAAAATAATGAAAAGCCTGACATTTTAAAGGTAATTCTATTTCATTAATTTCAAGCACATATAGCAACTTGAGCACTTAAGCTAAGTGTTGCCAAGTAGAAATCCTGCTGACCTGCCTTAATTAACAGAGAAGAATAATTTGTAATTAGCACATTATTTGTATGAGAATGAGTGCTCCTACATGAGTTTAAGTGTTTGAAAACAATTTGATTCCTTAAATCCTTACCCCCTATAATCTTGATATAATCAGTAACTTGTTTAATTAATCTAACATTTATTATATAAATTAGTGAGACGTTATTTCAAAAAATGAGAAAGACAACAAAGGAGGATAGAGAAAGAGCTGTATTTGAGGACATGTGGATATGGAAACCTAACGGCATGTTCTGAATTGATAAGTAACTGACTAATAGTTAAAATAGTTTATCATTAAAAGCAGTCAAATTAATTGTCTAGTCTAGAGATGTACTTTGAGTTCAGGTTGTTCTCATGAAAAAAAACTCTGATGTCAAAGCTGAGTGAGGTCCTAAAGGTTTTTTTTTTTTAATCCAATACCAAATGCTTTTAAACAAGACATTTAATCTGTCAACCTGATAGGGAAAAGAGGGGGTCACAAAGAGGTTATGATTATGTCCACATGATTCCAAACATCTGGATGAAACCTGAAAAATGTATCTATATATTGTGTATATGGAAAACAGCTATTTGCATAATTTGTTTAGTTTTCATCCAGATGCTTAGCATGTTGACACAACCTTCTTCTCTGTGTGACTCTTTTTCTCTTTTGGGTGAACAGTGATGCAGCCTCTTCTCAAATATTTTAATAGATAAACCCTAAGTATGAAAGATGAAATGTGTTACAAACATTTCATATAACTTCTGTGGATTCTGCTTTAAAAGTGAGTGGAAAATAGTGGAACTATTTATAATATTGACATAGAGGGACAGAAATAACTTCCGTTATCGGCTTATTGTGGTATGTCAAGCTTTCACTTTACAAACGTTGCTGAGGGGATAATCTGCATAAATATAGGTGAAAAGGCAGATATTATCATCATGGTTCAACATTCTTTTGAGAAATTTAAATGAAAGAAACTGACAATATTGTCAAGGTAAGTAGGACAAATGGAGAGAAAGAAGTAATTAAAGATTCTGAGTAATTGTTTAAAATAATCAATATAATACCTAATGTAGAGTATAGATTATGAGATTAAGAAAAGTAAATTGGAAAAACATAGAAATTGAATTGACTTTACAGATTACAGTAAGAAATGAACTCTGTGGCTTTTAAATTACCTACTGAATGGAAAATTATCAAAATATACACTTGCAAGAACTACATTAACACTTTCAAAATCCTTTCCCAACATTTTATTTTCATGTACTCCCTAGCCATCACATTTGGGACTTAGATTTCTATAAATTGTATTGAATCTAAATTTGTCTTTATCCTTGGTTAAGGATAGACATATGGTCTTTTTTTAATGGATACCATTATTCATGCCCACAAATCCATAAAAAACATATTTTATTTGTATTTGACCACCAGACAGAGAAGTAACAATATTTTATCAAGGAACAAACAGGGAACAGAAAAGAGCAAAGTCATTTCTTAATGAAGCTCAGCCAGAGGAATAAAATAATGTTAAAGTTTATATTGAAGCCAGATTGGAGAAACAAGTAAACAACTTTCATCAGTAGTAAAAGTGAATTAATTTAACTTACTCTAACTTAAAAGAAAGACAAAATTCACAAAATAAATTATATTAAAATTCACACTAAATATAAAGTTAGATGTAATAAAAGTATCCTTGATGTTGCTAGAGACTAATGTCCAAAAATAGGCTATTTTTAACATTTTTACATCTAGATATGTTACGGAAAAGATCACGTCCATACCCCAAAATCAGGATCACTGATCTTCGCCTCATATCATTAGTGTGGTTTATCCACTGTCATCCTTAGAAAGCACTGGTCTATTCTGAATATTTGGGTTTGCACAAATTTTCAATGACAGTACAAGACACATATAAGAAAACCTCTCAGATACATAGATGCTTCTGAGTTAACTTATTTTAGAAAATTAAATGAACGTGCTATTTTGTCATGTCAAATTTGCTGCCACTTGAACATTTGCACTTAAAAAAATACCGAAAAATGCATAAAATTAACAGACTGACTCGGGATATATTTTGCTTTGAGTAGAAACTGATCCAATAATAAAGTAAGTAAAACCAAAAAAGCACAATGGTCTTTCTGTGTGCTACTTTTCGCCTGTGCCATGCCTGAGCAGAGGAAAAGAGTTTCACTCCTGTTGTTTATTGATTTTCTAGATTAAGAATCCCAGTGAGAGAATTGTAACAGACAACCATAAAATTATTTTTGGTGTGCTTATTTGCCTTTCCCTTGCATCTATTTGGCCTGTGCCTGTAGACAATTATGCGTTCTAGCCTAGACTCAGGTGCTAATAATGAAGGACAAATAGAATCATATGTGTAAACTTCCCCTTCTGATGAAAATTTATATTAACTTTCTGCCACTGTAAACAGAACTGCATAGCTCAGCGTCCCTGATGAATTGGTGATGAATTCAGTCATTTATATCCCAGGAATCTGTGCATTTATGGGAAAAGATGAAAACCGTCTGTATTGTGTAACCTTGCACTTTTTGAGTAAGAAAAAGAAAACACCAGCCTGTTTAGTTCATCACTTAAAGTGTGTAAATTTCAGCTCAAATACCAGATTTCTGCATGACTCTGTCAGTCTCCACTTTGGGGATCTGTGCCAATATAAACAAGCCAAACAGTGAAGAGTGCCATGTTATCGCTACAACTGTGAACTTATACACTTTCAGCCTTCCATAAAAATTGTTATGAATATCTTTACAATACAACAGAATCTTTGTTATATACTGAAGCTGGACAGTTTGACAGTTTGGCAGCTCTGTTGGAGAACAAAGTAATTTGGGAAAGATAAGAACCTAGCCAGTCTTTTTTTTTGACTAAAAACATTCCATCCTATTTTAAAAGCTGTACTTCTGAAACACTGTCAGCTTTCTTTTTTTAGCAAACTTTTCAAAGATAAGCTAGATTAGTAAATACAAAAATATGGAATATTGATTAAGGAACAGTCTTTTTTTTTAAACATAAGGCTTAATATGTAGCACAAATATACCTCAAGCATATTTTATGATTAAAAATCATAATATACACATGAAGAGGTTTTTTTTTAAAGTACTTTTGGTTTTGTCTTCTTAATATAAACATTTAGATGAATATTGTTTTAAAGCCCCACAATTTAGAAGTACACTGATGGCCTGGAAAATAAAATAAAACAAAACAAAAACCACAAGTTAAGGCACAGATTTTTCTTCCCAAAGAGTCCATTAGACATGTGGGAAATCCATGTTAAAGACAAAAAATGGCTATTAACTCTTCTCTACATGTAGATTTCTTTCATTCTAAGACTGTTTGATAAATGTGTATTATAATAGCGATTAAGATATTTTCTCAAAATCTTGCCATATCCATATAATATTTCAAGAAACTTAAAAGGTCCACTTAAAAATGACTATAAAAAATGATTATAAATTTCACTGTTTCAACCACATGAGAAAAGCAGAAATTGTGCATTACTACAATATTGGAAAATATAGCTGAGATAAAGCACCTTTTATTTTTACCTTAAATAAAACTGGATATATGATTTGTATTTGAAAAGAAAATGCCTTTCAAGTCCATGTATCATGGTTACAAGATTGCACACCTTTTCATGATACACTTTATCTCAAAGTTGTCTGTGGCTGTTCCTATCACTCTGTGTGCATGACCTTTTAGTAAGCTGAAGAAGATACAGTTATCTTCTTTTCTGACATGCAACATCTATCAATCAACATGTTTTCATGTAATTTATTCAAGGCAAATAGCAGCTCCTAAGGCTAGTGAACCACGGCACCATCCCAGTGATTTTGATTAAGAAATGATGTGCACGGCTTAGGTGAGAAATGGAAAACGCAGAGAAGTATTGATAAAGATGTATCAAAAACAATAAAATGGAACCACAGGACAAAATGAATATTTGAAAAAATATATAGGCTCAGCATAACTAATCTTGATAACCTTGCTCAAAATCTACTCTAAAAAATTGGGGGGGGGTGTATCATTTGATGAACTTCCAATGATACCGATTTAGTTTACCTTTAGTATCTGAGGCAATGCATCTGTAGTTTTGTTGGGTTAATCCAGATTTTTTTTATTGAATCAAGAATGTAAATTAAGACAAAATGATTCGTTTTCAATTTCATGCTGAAGTAGCTCAAGTTAGTGAATGTAATTTCTCCTAACAAGAAAAATTTATCACTGTACAGCTCACTCAGTTACCTCTGTAGTGAGTTGCGATATGCATTTATGGAATTGAATGGATAAAAAAGATTGATAAATGTGGTAAGAAGAACAAGCTGTGCTTCCAGAAAAGATAGGCACAATTAAATGACTTTTAAAAATTCCTCATCTTTATTCCTGCTTATAGCACCTCTTCCACAATTGCACTATCACACACTACAATTAATTTTAATGTGAAGAAGTGTTTTTTGTCTGTCTTCTCTAAGGTAGCAAAAATTCTACCACAGTGTGACTTGTGTTCCAGTCCTGGTTCTACCACTAAATAGCTGTATTACTTTGGGCAAATAGCTTTTTTTTTTTTTTTTTTAATGATTTTACTTATTTATTTGAGAGAGAGAGAGATAGCAGTAGAGGGAACACAAGCGGGGGAGTGGGAGAGGGAGAAGCAGGCATCCCATGGAGCAGGGAGCCCGATGTGGGGCTCGATTCCCGGGACCCTGGGATCATGACCTGAGCCGAAGGCAGACGTTTAATGACTGAGCCACCCAGGTGCCCCTGGGCAAACAGGTTTTGAGGCCTTAACTTCTTAACCTAATCTCTCAAATCTCTGTACCTTTAAAGTTCTGATATAAATAAAGAACACATAACATAAATGGATATATTAAACATATGTATATATGCACAGATACATATATGTACATGTATATATACATAAATACACCTACATATTATATTTACAGCGTAAACGTATAACTCTAAATTGTGGTAAAGATTTCGGGCCTCATAAGACCATAGAAAGTACTTAGACATCTAAGTTAAGTGAGTCAAATTCTCACCTTGGTTCTACCATTATTAGCTAGCCTCTGTGGCATTGGCAAATCCCTGAACTACTTGAAGCTTCAGTTTCTTATTTTGACTAGAGTATCTCTACCAACTTATACATTCTTGATTCCACTATCTTCATTAAGAACTGTGGAGATCCTTTTTGAACACTTCTAGTTTTTGGTAAAATCTTGTGCAGTTCAGCATTTTCTATGTGCCCATAATTTTTAATATTATTTATTAATTATTTAAACAATCTTCCAACTTGTCAAAAGGGACTTAGCTATTACATTGCATAAAATAAGAAGGTAAGTTGAAAGCTAAAAAAGAAAAAAAAAGACAAGGGAAAAAACGTTTTGAAATATAAGACCAAACAGGCACATCATTAAGTGTGATATATTTGCTAGAGGTCAGCCACAGATTTAATGCTAAGATTTCTAAAGCTCATATGAAGAGAGAATCATAATCAAATTACAAGGTTCATTGTGTAAAATGAAAGGAAATCAGTTGCTCATAATCACAACTGTTCCTAACAGTGAAATTTGAGTTATATTTTTTCCCCTTGGGATCTTAGGTAGCAAACACTGGAGAAGGTACTGAACAACATCCCCTACAACATTCCTAGATTACGTAAAATAGCAAATTGAATTGTTTAAATTATAATATCCCTAAAAAAATTAAAATGTTCCTCAATATAGGCTGCTGGTATTAAGCCATTTTATAGGGAGACGATATGATGGTGGTATAGCTATGAGGCTCTCAGCAAGTCTACTTAATCAGGTTAGCTTTTAGAGGATGTAAAGGAATGGATGGGGTGTGTATCCTGCACACAGTCCTCCACAATTACATTCAAACAAGCTTTTGATAGATACTGAGCCACAGTGAGCTGAACCTTATGACTCTTCCTAAGTACTAATAGTACATTTCTTTTAGGCCAGTGGTTCTCAAACTTGAGCCTGCATCAGAATTATCTGTAGAGTAATTGCTGAGCTCTACCTCCAGAGTTTCTGATTCAGTAGATCTCAGGAGGGGCTTGGGGAATTTGCACATGTTATAAATTCCCAGGTCATGTTGTTGCATCTGGTCTAGAACTCACACTTTGAGAACTGTTCTTCTGGGTCATCAGATAAGTATAGATCCATGGACTTTAACAAACAACCTGAGTGTAAGAGATATCTTCCTGAGGAAAGAGAGATGCCCAACAAGGACCGTGAAAATGAAACAAAGCCACCCACCCAAGAAAAGATCATCCTGACATATGCTCCAAGATAAATTATTTGCCAAGTACACCTATAAAATTAAATGAGATGATGCTGAAAAACATATACTTCCTAACTAGTTGAAAATGTGGAATATTTACTAAAATGTGTCCTTTGGTATAAGAATAACTTATTTCTGATATTAATTAGATTGCTATCTATCAAGATCACTTCTGGCTTATGATAATTAATACCATGCCATGTTATATAAATAGGCTGTTAATATTCTGCTCCTAGTCACTGACCTTGTATGGTCCTTTAGAGTTAATAATTTTCCACAGCTGTTTTCCACTGCTTGTACTGCACTTAACCAGACTATATTTTAATTATTTTTTCCATATGTATATATTTAACTTATTATACTTCTACCTTCAGGAGCAAGGACTACATATTTTTTTGTGACTATAAGTGCCTAGAATTGTAGCCAATAAATATTTATTGAAATGATCTAGACAAGATGAACAAATGTTTTTAAATGGATTAAGTCCAAACCATTGTGGAGTTCATCTAAGGATAGAAACCAAACACAGTGAATGATACCTCTGCACTTCTTGATGACTATTTTAAAATTTATAAACAGAAGTTATATTTGCAGCCTTTTTCCCCATTAGTAAAAGCAAAACTAAGTAGAGCCAAGTTCAAAAAAGAAAACCTCTATAATAATTAAACAATGGATTCTGTGAGGCAGTAATTAATATTTATAGCCAATAATTTTATAAAGTAAACCATTTCAACAGTCTTGCATTGATAACAGAAGATGTTATAGGGAATATAGCCCTGGACTTGAAGACATGCAGACCAAGGTCAAGTCAATCTGTAGTCATCCAATCTCTGTGGGCCTTTATTGTACAGTGTTGAACTTTTAAAATCTCCATTTCATTATCTATAAGTGGAAATAATAATATTGTGTCCTCCTCTTATTTCAAAAGATCTTCCAGAAAAATAATATGAGATGATGAACATAAATGTCACTTGAACACTATAAAATCGTTCCATTATTTTTAGAGAATAACACAATTTAAAGCATGTGGTCTTGAGTAAAATATATTCATTCCTCTCTGTCTGTACTAGCTAACCATCTAACGACAACTTAAAAAACCCACTGTCATGTATTTTCTTAAATATAAGTAATTATTCTGAAATATATAAAAACAATAACTTGTTCTAGTCTTACAATAAAAGGCAAACACAATAGGACAAAAGGAAGCTCTTATTGAACACACAAATAATTTAGCAACACTTAAATTCTGCTACTATGAGGATGTAACTACTCTAAATTTACATCATTGTCAACAGATATTTCTTCTGTACATTCTGAAATTTACTTGTCATCTTCGAACTCATAGTCTGGATAAACCAGTTACTTTCTTTGCTCCACCAGATTCTACTAGATTATAAGCTTCTTGAATCAATATTATTACACTATTTTACACAATTTTTTACCAATCATGGGACATGCATGTGTAAACTTGAGTGTAATTAAAAAATCAAATAAACAAATATTTAATAAAGCTACCAAGCTAGACTGGGTATTGCTGGACATTAAAAGAGTTTGAAACATAGTTTGAATTCTTCAGGAAATTTAAATTTTAGGTTGATTAATTCTATATACATACCTGAAGAGTTAAATAGCAATATTATATATACATTACAGTGCAAGAAGCAGGGGGGTGGATTTCAGATGATTTAATAATATATTTCTTCTAGCTTTATTAACTTCAGGTGCTCCAATGACCATTCAATGCATTTTCTGAAGTTGTAGGTAGGAATGAACCAGTTTAATGTATGATAAATTATGTACTTCCTTGCATACTAAAACTCAATTCTATTATACTTCTAAATTAACTAGTCATTTCTGACCATTTAGAAAAATCAGTTTGTAGGAGCAAAGTTTCTAAAACATGAACTATTCTTCTTTTTCTATTTTACCTATAAATATGTTACCCTCTGCTAATGAGACAGAAATAACAGTACAGTCAATGCATATATAATGCATCATACTGGCACATTATGTTTTTACTTTGAGACATTCATCCTTAAAAGTCTAACTTAGTTAGATTTTAATTTCTTGTGAGTAATTTCTTAAAAAACTGGACAACATCAATTGAGGCAGGTACAGTTGACACTCTCACAGCGGAATAAAGCTGAGTATTACGTTTATAGCAGATGCTGCCACGTTTATATTTCTTTCTGATAAACAAAAGTTAATATTTTTCTCTTTGACTATAAAAATATTTTAATATAATTATTTCAACTTTTTAAAATAACAGTTATTGATGGGGGAACAGTCATACCACAGGGGGATGACCCTAAGTAATATTTTTTTAAAGTAAATCAATAAATGCTTATTTATTTTGGAAAATTATTTCACCATTTTTGGTATCTCATCCTAGGCACATAATTTTAAGCTAAAGAAAGTGTCCTGCCGGAATAGCATGTAAGATTTGATCTATACAAAGAGTTTCTAAATCAGCTCCGTGATGTCTAAGTAGCTGAAAAAAATATATTTTGGCTAAAATTCTATTTATCCAAAAAACAAAAGACTACTTATAATCTAATAAATACAGACTTCTCCTCAAGCCACAAATAACTGATTTCTCAGTTAAGTGAAAACAATCACTACCTAGAAAATAAAAATGTATCAAAATTGCTGAAAATTTGTGCTACTAAAAAGGAAATTTTGTTGGTCAAGAAAAATACAATCATAGCAGTTACATGATATTTGAATTCTTTTTTTTTCTTATTCTGTGGAAATTTTACTTTTTTTGTCTTCTTGAAATGTTGCAAATAGCTCTCTAACAAGTACAATATTTGGAATTCTATTGAAACTATTAAATATTAGTGGGAGCAGTATTTTGATGAACAAAATGTATTTGGTATTTTTCGCAGGACCTTCTTGCGATGAGGTATATCTTGGAACAGACTGGGCTTTAAAGGGCTGCAGGGAATATTGAGCCTCTGGACCCACATTCTGACCTGGAAACCACCAATACATTATAACGCATGTCAAGTTTTAACTCTGATCAAGGGTTCATAAAAGCCCCAGGCTTGTTAGATTTTACAGTTCAGATATGTGGTAATGGGTAAAGGAAAAAACTGAAAACTTTCATGCCCTCTCTGTAGGAGAGATGACGAAGAGCGTTGTGGCTGATTGTGCCCGTGATGGTACTTTCACGAAGAACTGTCCAGGAGACAGTGAAATTTACTGCACTGGCGTAAAACCGTGCCATTATTAGAATGAGAGAGTGAACATTTCAAAAATGAAAACTAAAAAATAAATAAAATTGATAGGGCCTTTGTTTTATGGCATGGGTAAAAGACCAGCTAAACATCATCTCAGACATGACCTGTTTTAGAGGAACACTGGAAGCATGCTGTCAAATTTTTACCAGTAGGCTGGTTCATACACATTTCGGTGGCACGAGTCTTTGTTAACTGAATATTACATCAGTCTCAGTTTTTTAAAAATATTCCAGAATCTGCAATGCTATTAATTCCATATTAGTAGTGCTGACTAAGGAGCAAAGATGTCTTCCAAAGTGTTCTGCAATTTCTGATATTTGGTAAAGGGTGGATTTTTATTTTCATTTTCTTTCCAGTAATTACTAGTGGTCTGAGAAAATCTTATCCAAAGTACTTTAGTTTTCAATGTATGTTCCATAGTTTTCTGAGATGCTGGCAAAGAATAAAAAAAGAAATGTCACCACAATAGTATCATAGTCTGACCTGAAGCATCTAAAATTGTGGTGGTACTGAATTGCAACTTAGGGGTAATTTCAAGGCAATTTCTTTTCGTATTATGTTATGAACACTCTTAAGTATACAATTCTTTGATTTTTTTTTTATGGAATGTTGCTTTATATTCCTTTGGGCAAAATGCCACTTAAATTTGACTTAGTTACTGCAACCTCAAAATGATGTAAAAAAACATGCATATATATTGACAGTTAAAAAATTTAATAATAAAAATTTGCCTCCAATTATCTAAAAATAATTCTCTGTTACTTGAGAATTATCAAAAATCCCAGTTCTGCCACCATAGAAAGAACTGGTAACATCAGTAGAATTATAGACAAGTCTCTGTGAATCAAAGACAAATAATCTGATTCTACTGAATAATTTCTTCTCATGGTAGCATCCTGCCATCAAAGTCAACTTTTACAACCCCCATTACCTGACAGAAAGAAAGATAAAAAAAAAAAGTGCTAAACTGCCCTACAGTCTCTCCACAGAAAACAAAAAGTGGAGAGGCACAAATTTATTTCTAAAGGTCACATTCTGTTCGCATACAACTTCTCTGTTTCCTGTGCTAAATCCATTTTTCTTCTTTAACTCTCTACTCTGACTCTACCAGGGAGGAAGAGCAGGAAGCCACACACAGTAGAAGGGTGGGATATCCTGGATAAGGAAACTATGGAGTTAGAGTCAAATAAATAAATAAGACAAATTTCACACTCTCCCCAGCTGACTCATATGCTTATGTAGTTAGATGTGAACAGACAATTTTAAAGCTGTAATCAAATACTTACTGTTTTATTTTCAATCGATTTTATTATTATTTATTTATTTATTTATTTTTAAAGATTTTATTTATTTATTTGAGACAGAGAATGAGATAGAGCATGAGAGGGTCAGAGGGAGAAGCAGACTCCCCACCGAGCAGGGAGCCCGATGCGGGACTCGATCCCGGGACTCCAGGATCATGACCTGAGCCGAAGGCAGACGCTTAACCAACTGAGCCACCCAGGCGCCCTCAATTGATTTTAAAGAAATAGCTGGGATTTTAGTCTGTTTTCTGAAAAACAACTGCTATAAACGGGTGTGGGTGTGAGTATGATCAAACCTCTATTATTTTGCAGAAAAAAAATAAGATGGGAAGTAATTCCTTTTACCATCCAAAATTTAATCTTAATTGAAGGAAGATAACTCTTTAAAAATGTGGTGCTACAGGGCGCCTGGGTGGCTCAGTTGGTTAAACGACTGCCTTCGGCTCAGGTCATGATCCTGGAGTCCGGGGATCGAGTCCCGCATCGGGCTCCCTGCTCGGCGGGGAGTCTGCTTCTCCCTCTGACCCTCCTCCCTCTCGTGCTCTCTCTCTCTGTCTCATTCTCTCTCTCAAATAAATAAATAAAATCTTTAAAAAAATAAAAAAATAAAAATAAAAATGTGGTGCTACAATAGCTATATATGGCAGAGATATCTTTAAAACTAAAAGTTTTCAATGTCTAAAATCAAGATTGATTATCATTTAGAAAGTGCCTAAAATATCACTGACAAAATGATGTGAAACAGATATAGCATCTGTTTTTGCAGGTGGGGTAACCTAATAAAATCTTAGCACACAGTGGCTTTCATTATTTTTTTCTATCAATCCTTCAAAAGTGTTCGTATTTCACAGTATTGTTTTCTTAAGCCTCCAGGTTTGTGAGCTCATTCACAGGAAATATATTGGGCCTTCTAGAAGCTATTTAATAATATAATTTCAGAAGTTATAAGGTGGTTGTTAAAGAGGTCCGATGAACCCAGAATTTAAATGCTAGGTAATTTAAGGAATCCTTGGTTTTTGAAATGCATCCTTTTAATGTCATTGAAAGTCAGACCACAGAAAGAGCTTAAACCTTAGTTCCCAAATTTATAATTTAATCAGTAAGTTGGGTGAAGGGTTTTGTTTGATTACTTTTTTTTTTTAACTTTTAACATAGCCATGACCATTTTTCTCGCTGACAAATGTGGCTTGTCAAAAGAGCAAAACAGCCTGAAGATTAATGCTTTGAGTCAAGTTAAAAGGTAAAATCTGTACGAGGTGTATACCTACTCCCAATCCTGTGGTCACACAGTCTCCAAAAATCTGAATTTTAAAAAGTTAAATTTGTACACAGGGAGAGCCATTCTATTTTAAATGTATTATTTTTTACTGGTTGAGTAGACCAGCAGAAAGTAGCTTATCTCAAGTGACAAGATCCCTTACCTCCCTCAACTGACACTTTCAGCAAATACTAATTTACGTTTACATGGTTCAAATGTTTTGACTATTGGCTCTGCATTGCAATCTCTTGAGTCTAGCAGCTATGCAGAAATTGCTATTGTTGTAGTATTGAGCCCATTTTGCAGATGAGGAAAACTGAGTTTCGGGGAGTTCAGTGTTAGGGGTAAGATTATATGCTCTGAAGTTATACCATCAGTGTTTCTATTATAGCCCCACTACTTATTATTAGCTGTGTGGCCTTGGATAATTTATTTATGTCTGTATACATCATTACATATTTCTATAAATGAAGAATTTAAACTTAATTCTCAGTGGTGTCAAAAGTGGACAAACATTTACCCCGAAATGCTTCAAAAGTATTTGGATTAACATGTTTGTTTAAATATTCATAAATATATCTATATGTTCCTACCATTTAACTTTTAAAAACTATTTTTGCAAGTGTTTTAATAAGATGAGTGCTTTTATTTTAAGAGAAATTTAAGACTGATAAAACTCTATAAAACATGATATTTCTAGGACTCCATTCATATTGAATGTTCTTAGCATTTCAAATTCTACCACAGAAGTTCTATAAAATATAACAATATGAAGTTTTGTGTTTGTAATTATCCAAGTTGAAAGTTAGATTGATATAGGTTATTTCGAACCATATGTAAGAATGCTGAGGGTTTTTCTTTTATATATGAATAACAGAAATTTAAAACATCTTTTAGAAAAAATCCAATGTTGATCTTTTAAAGAGATCAATTGAGATTGAATTGTAAAGTATGTTTGGTGAAATTAATGTCTTCATTTCAAGGTTTTTAAATTGGGAATTTGGGGCAGAACAAATATATTTTATAACGTTTTGAACATTTATACTAATTACATTAATAATCTTAACATGATTCTCAATTGGGCATAAAACCATATATATTTTTAAGTTTTTATTTAAACTCCATTTAGTTAACATACAGTAGTATAACATTAGTTTCAAGTGTACAACATAGTGATTCAACACTTCCATACAGTAGCCGGTGCTCATCACAAGTGCACTCTTTAATCCCCATCACTTATTTTACTCATCCCTCCAATCACCTCCCCTCTAGTAACCATCAATTTGTTCTCCATAGTTAAGACTCTATTTCGTGATTTGCCCTTCTCTTATTTTTCCCTTTGCTCATTTGTTTTGTTTCTTAAATTCCACATGAGTGAAATCATATGGTATTTGTCTTTCTCTCACTTATTTTGCTTAGCATAATACACTAGCTCCAACCACATCATTGCAAATAGCAAGATTTCATTTTTTTTATGGCTGAGTAACATTCCATTGTATATATCCACCACTTCTTCTTTATCCATTCATCAGTCGATGGACATTTGGGCTCTTTCCATAATTTGGCTAACATAGATAATGCTGCTGTAAAGATCGGCGTCCATGTATCTCTTCAAATCAGTATTTTTGTATCCTTTGGGGAAACAGTAGTGCAACTGCTAGGTCATAGGGTAGTTCTACTTTTAACTTTCTGAGGAAACTCCTTACTGCTTTCCACAGTGGCTGCACCAGTCTGCATTCCCACCAACAGTGCAAGAAGGTTCCTCTTTCTCCACAACCTCGCCATCACCTGTTGTTTTTGTGCTGTTGATTTTAGCCATTCTGACAGGTATGAGGTGATAGCTCATTGTAGTTTTGATTTGCATTTCCCTGATGATCAGTGATGTTGAGCCTCTTTTCATATGTCTGTCAGCATCTGTATGTCTTCTTTGTAAAAATGTCTATTCATGTCTTCTACTCATTTTTTAATTGGATTATTTGTTTTGGGATTGAGTTTTGTAATTCTTTATAGATTTTGGATCCTAACCCTTTATCAGATATGTCATTTGCAAATATCTTCTCCATTCCATAGGTTGTCTTTTCATTTTGTTGACTGTTTCCTTCACTGTGCAGTAACTTTTTATTCTGATGAAGTCCCAATAGTTTATTTTTGTTTTTGTTTCCCTTCTAGAAAGAAGTTGCTACAGCTGATGTCAAAGAGGTTACTGTCCATGTTCTCCTCCAGGATTTTTATGGTTTCAAGCGTCACATTTAGGTCTTTAATCCATTTTGAATTTATTTTTGTGTATGGTGTAAGAAACTGGTCCAGTGTCATTCTTTTGCATATTGCCGTCCAGTTTTCCGAAGACGATTTTTGCAAGAGACTGTCTTTTTCCCATTGGATATTCTTTCCTGCTTTGTTGAAGATTGTTGACTGTATTGTTGTGGGTTCATTCTGTGTTTTCTATTCTGTTCTATTGATCTATGTGTCTATTTTTATGCCAGTACCATACTGTCTTGATCATCACAGCTTTGTAATATAACTTGAAGCTCAGAATTGTGATGCCTCCAGCTTTTCTTTTCTTTTTCAAGACTGCTTTGGCTATTTGGGGTCTTTTGTGGTTCCATACAAATTTTAGGATTGTTTGTTCTAGCTGTGTAAAAAATGCTATTGGTTTTTTCACAGGGACTGCATTAAATACATGGACTGCTTTGGGTAGTATACACATTTTAACAATATTTGTTTTCCAACCCAGGAGCATGGAATGTTCTTCCATTTCTTTGTGTCACCTTCAATTTCTTTCATCAGTGTTTTACAGTTTTCAGAGATTACATCTTTCACCTCTTTGATTAGGTTTATTCCTAGGTATCTTACTGGTTTTGGTGCAATTGTAAGTGGGATTGATTCCTTAATTTATCTTTCTGCTGCTTTATTATTGGTGTACAGAAATGCAACAGATTTCTGTATGTTGATTTTGTATCCTACAACTTTACTGAATTCATTTATCAGTGCTAGAAGTTTTTTGGTGGAGTCTTTTGGGTTTTCTATATAGAGCATCATGTCATCTGTAATAGTCAGTTTTACTTCTTCCTTGCTTATTTGGACGGCTTTTATTTCTCTTTGTTGTCTGACTGCTGTGGCTAGGACTTCCAGTACTATATTAAATAGCAGTGGTGTGAGTAGACATCCCTGTCTTGTTCCTGACCATAGAGGAAAAGCTCTGTTTTTCCCCATCGAGGATGATATTACCTGTGGGTTTTCATAGATAGTTTTTATTAGGTTGAGGTAGCTTCCCTCTAAACCTACTTTGTTGAGGGTTTTTATCATGCATGGATTTTGTACTTTGTCAAATGATTTTTCTGCATCTATTGAAATTATCATATGGTTCTTATCCTCTTTTCTTAATGTGACGTATCACATTGATTTGAGAATGTTGAACCACCCTGGCAGCCCAGGAATAAATCCTACTTGATCGTGGTGAATGATTTTTTAATGTGTTGTTGAATTCAGTTTGCTAGTATTTTATTGAGAATTTTGCATCAATGTTCATCAGGATATTGGCCTGTAGTTCTCTTTTTTAATGGAGTCTTTATCTGGTTTTGGTATAAGGGTAATGCTGGCGCCACTGAATGAATTTGGAAGTCTTCCTTCCTTCTTTTTCCATTTTTGGGGGGTTAGTTTGAGAAGAATAGGTATTAACTCTTTTTTAAATGTTTGGTAGAATTCTCCTGTGAAGCCATCTGGCCCTGGACTTTTGTTTGTTGGGAGTTTTTTGATTACTGATTCAATTTCTTTGCTGGTTATCAGTCTGTTCAAGTTTTCTATTTCTTCCTATTTCAGTTTTGGTAGTTTATATGTTTGTAGAAATTTATTCATTTATTCTAGCTTGTCCATTTTGTTGGCATATAGTTTTTTGTAATATTCTAATTGTTTGCATTTCTGTGGTGTTGGTTGTTATTTCTCCCCTCTCATTTGTGGTTTTATTTATTTGGGTCCCTTCTCTCTCTCTCTCTCCCTCTCTCTCTTTTTTTTTTTTTTTTGTTAAGTCTGGGTAGAGGTTTTATCAATTGTGTTAAGTTTTCCAAAGAATCAGCTCCTGGTTTCACTGATATGTTCTATTGTTTTGTTTTGTGTTTTGTTTTAGTTCCTATATCATTTATTTCTGCTCTGATCTTTATTATTTCCTTCCTTTTGCTGGCTTAAGGATTCCTTTGTTGTTCTTTTTCTAGCTCCTTTAGGTATGAAGTTAGGTTGTGTATTTGAGGCTTTTCTTGCTTCTTGAGGTAGGCCTGGATTGCTATCTACTTTCCTCTTACCGTTTTTGCCACATCCTAAGATTTGGGACTGTCATGTTTTCCTTTTCATTTCTTTCCATGTATTTTTAAAATTTCTTCTTTGATTTCCTGGTTGACCCATTCATTGTGTAGTAGCATGTTGTATAACCTCCATGTATTTGTGGTCTTTCCAAATTTTTTCTTGTGTTGACTTCTAGTTTCATAGCGTTGTGGTCAGAAAGGTGTATGGTATGATTTCAATCTTTTTGTATTTCTTGAGGCCTGTTTTGTGACCTAATATGTGATCTATTCTGGAGCATATTCCACGTACACTTGAATAGAATGTTTTAGGGTGGAATGTTCTGAATATATCTGTCAAGTCCATTTGATCCAGTGTGTTACTGTTTTTCTGTTTAGATGATCTGTCCATTGATGCAAGTGGGGAGTTAAAATCCCCTACTGTTATTGTCTTATTGTCAGTTAGTTTCTCTTTGTTATTGTTTTATATATTTCAGTGCTCCCATGTTGGGTGCATAAATATTTACAATTGTTATTATCATCTTGTGGGTTTGTCCTCTTTATGATTATATAATACCCTTCACTGTCTCTTTTTACCATCTTTGTTTTAAAGTATTGCTATTCTGATATAAGTATTGCTATTCCAGCTTTCTTTTGACGGCCATTTGTGTGATAAATGTTTCTCCACCCCCTCCCTTTCAGGTGTCTTTAGGTCTAAAAATGAGTCTCTTGCAGGTAGCATATAGATGGGTCTTGTTTTTTTCTCCATCTGACATCCTATGTCTTTTGATTGGAGTATTCAGTCCATTTACATTCAAAGTAATTATTGATACATATGTATTTATTGCCATTTTATTACTTCTTTTGTCATTGTTTCTGGAGATTTTCTCTGATCATTTCTCGTCTTTGTCACTTTTGGTCTCTCCATTGCACTTAAAGAGTCCCCTTTAATATTTCTTGCAGGGCTGATTTAGTGATCATGAACTCCTTCAGTTTTTGTTTGGGAAACTCTTGATCTCTCCTATTCTGAATGAAAACCTTGCTGGATGGAGTATTCTTGGCTGCAGATTTTTCCCATTCAGCACTTTGAATATACCTTGCCACTCCCTTCTGGCATTCCAAATTTCTGTTGAGAAATCTCCAGCTAGCCTTGTGGGTTTTCCTTTGCAAGTTAAGGACTTCTTTTGTCTTGCTGCTTTGAGATTTTTTACTTAATTTAATTATGGTATGTCTTGGTGTTGGTCTGCTTTTGGTGATTTTGATGGGAGTTCTCTGTTCCTCCTGAATCTGGGTGTCTGTTTCCTCCCCTAGATTAGGGAAGTTTTCTGCTCTTATTTCTTGAAATAAATTTTCTGCCCTTTTTTCTTCTTCAGGAATCCAATAATATAAATGTTATTATGTTTGATGGAGTCATTGAATTCCCTAAGTCCACTCTCGTGTTCCATAATTCTTTCTCTCTTGGGTTCAGCTTCATTATTTTGTCTTCTATATCACTAATTCATTCCTCTGCCTCTTTAAGCTTGCTGTTCATTGCATCAAGCCTATTTCTAATCTCATTTATTGCATTTTTTCATTCCTGATTCTTTTTTTTAACACTTTTATCTCTGTAGTCAGGGTCTCCCTCTTCTATTCTTTTCTCATGTCCAGTGAGTATCTTTATGATTATCACTTTAAATTCTCCATCAGGCATATTATTTATATCTGTTTCGCTTAGATCTCTGGCTGTGGCCTTATCTTATTCTGTTATTTGGGATAAACTCCTCAGTCTTGGCATTTTGTCTAAGTCTCTGTGTTCTTCTCTGTGTTAGAAAATCCAGTTATGTCTCCTGTTCCTGAATGTAATGGTCTTATGAAAAAGAGGTGCCAGGCCTGGTGCCCAGTGCCCAGGGCCTGGTGCTTCAGGGAGTATCTCTGGTGTTGCATCCAAGTTGAAAGTTAGATTGATAAGTAAGCATTCAGAGGGTTTTTTTTTTTAAATATATATATAAGTAACACAAATTTAAAACATATTTTAGAAAAAAATGATGTCGATCTTTTAAAGAGATCAGCTGACATTAAATTGTAAAGTTTGTTCAGCGAAAGTAATGTCTTCATTTCAAAGATTTTAAATTGGGAATTTGGGGCAGAACAAATATATTTTATAACATTTTAAACATTTATACTAATTACATTAATAATATTACATGATTCTCAATTGTGCATAAATTCATATATTTTAATGAGTCTTTTTCTAAATAAAAATTACCCATTTCTCTTCAATAAAAACTAGATACTTATTTAAACCCAGAGACCATAGTATACCTTTGGTAATGTTTTAACCAATACACATTATTAAGCAAATGGAAAATTCTGTACAATTAAACAATAACCCAAAATTCATTCTCTATAGTTAACCTCCTTCTGAGGTAGAACGAATAATGATTCTGACTAATATTTCCCTATTAATGCAACTTATGTTATCTAAAAGATACTTTCTAAAGGCACAAAATTTTATCAACTATGAAAGGTTACTGGTTAATAATGACAATACTGAGAGTTTAATAGATGCAATTTGGGGTATGATTTCTTAGGCAAAATTTAATATAAAAAATAAAGCCATTCTATATCAATTTTATATCTACTCACCACTTTATTTCCAAAAATGTCAATAATGACACCATTATTATTATTTTGAAAGAAATGTTTTAAAAGTCACTTTATCTCCATATAGTTGTTAATACTTCAGAGTTCACTGACATCAGAAAGACTTTGATTCATTCTTGGCAAATCCTATTAATGTGCCTTTGTATACAAGAAGTACTGGTATTTGACCACTGGATTACATTCTAAAATTAATAATAGCATTATTAATTATGAATTAGAACATTTAAAAAAGTGTGCTTTAGTTTCTGTTTTATAGTGGAAACTGTTTGGAAAATATAATGAAATTTTCAAAAAGTCAAACACAAATACACAACTTCTATTGAGTTTTGGTGTATTAGTAGAGCATGGTGAGATTTGCAGAGCATTGTAATCTACTCTTAAAAGATTTCACTGCTACTGTACTTATTTATCAAAATAAAGATTCTCACATACAAAAAAAAGATGTCACTGCAGTTAAAAAGGTCCAAATCAGCACCTTATAAGGTTTTATCAAAATTACTTTAAAAGATAGTTTTGAAAATGGGGGCATATCCTCCTGCAAGAAAAAACTGTACCCAAGAGCTTTCAAACATTGTAAGTAACATGGACTTCATATAATATTAAGAAAGATAGTTATTTTATTCCAATATGATTTATATCCTTAACTTTTAAAGTACATTTAAAGCTTAACTGAGTAGGAATTTAACAAGCTCTCATGTCTTATATATAGTACTAGAAGAAGTAGACCAGTAAATTCAACTTTAATTATAATAAGGAGAGGATGTTCCAGGACTGCTTTATTGTTTTTTAAAAAGCACATCTAATTTAATTACATTAAAATGTCCCATTTATTATAATCCTAATTATACATTTGTTCATTCATTTAAAAAATATTTATTGAACAACTACTATGTGTCCAGCACATGTTAAGCACTTTTCCGACATGGTCTTTGTTGTCAAAGAGTTTATGTATTTTGTTAAGGAGACAAGATATATAGATATGGATGATTTTATAAAGGGCAGTATTAAGTGTCAAATGAATGAGAGCAATGTCCAATACAGAGGACGCTTGATAAGGGGAGGATGTCATCCAGATGAAATGGTCAGGATTCATAAAAATTATGAGTCTCAAGCTGGGATACATGGATGAGGATGAAAACAAAAATATTCCATGTTGGGGACTAGCATATTCAAACTTCCTGAAGCAAGTTTTCTTTCAGTAGAAGTGAACACATTATTAAAAAGTTTGAAATTAATCTATAAATATGTTGGAGGTTTTCAGATTTTTTTAAAGATTTATTTATTTATTTTGGGGTGGTTGGAGCAGAGAAAGAGCAAGAGAGAATCTCAAGCAGACTCCCCGCTGAGCATGGAGCCCAAGGAGGGGCTCAATCTTACAACACTGGGATCAAGACCTTAGCTAAAATCAACAGTCGGACACTGAACCAACTGAGCCACCCACACACCCCAGTTTTCAGATTTTTGAACGAAGTGTTTAATACCATGAAAGTAATAGTTTAAGATGATACAGGCAATATGCAAGATTGGAGAGTAGGAACCCAACCAAAGCAAAAACCAGAAGCATGGAGATAAGCTGTGCAATAACCGAGATCTGAGGGAATGAAGTTCACGGTAGTGGAAATAGAAAAGAAAGGGTGGAAGTATTGATATTCTGATAGAAAATTTAGCCTGGTGATGTTTCTTTAAGGGGGTGGAGTGTGAAAGAAATACAGGATGATTTCATGTCAGCCCGATTGAGTGGAAAATTCGTAAGAGATAGGTAAGGAAAAATAGGAACTAATCTCGGGGAGAAGATGATGTAATATCTACAACGTTTCCATTTAGCCCATGGAATGCAATTTCTAAAGATTTCTGTGATCTCAGGAGTCTATCACCTGAAACTTGTACAATGGAGCGAATTTTACAAAATCATGGGGAGGAGAAAAAGTTAAAGGGAAAACTCTTGGCAAGAAATTTCAGTCTAGAAATGGTGAAATTCTCTTCTATCATAAATTTTACAAATATTATCTGTGAAAGGCAACATTAAAGCTATATCTACATTGATTTGACTATTATTGCCTACTGATTAACCAATAGTCAAGTTAATTGTTCTTTTTTTTCCTTAACTCTTTTTTCATAAATTGATGTTTTAACTTCATGTGCCAAATTGATTATGTGTGCTAGTGTAGTGTAAACAAAGAATAAAAGATTTATATTTATATATGCTTATTCTATACAGTAAGGTAAGAGTAGGTGATATGGAGAACAAAAAAGCAACATAATTTTCCAAAAGATTAAAACGAGAAAGAAACCAACCTCTGAGAATGTTGTATATTCTTCTATTTCATCACAATAAAAAATGCTTTTTTCTCACTCTTATGTTTATATTTTCCAAAATATATAGAATTACATGCAGCTTTAATGCTGAGCCAGGAGAGATTAGATTGATAAGAAAAATTTTTATGGAAAGAGTGATCACTGCTCTATACGTGTCCTAGAACCTCAAATTACCTTTAGTAGAAAACCAAAATCTGGCCTAACTGAGCAAACTGCCATTTTTACATTTTAAAAAGTACACGAAGAATATAGCATTTTAATTTTGAAAAATAAATTCTAATGACAATTTTTACTAGCCTCCATAACATGGAGAGGATTCACATGTTAACACTGCTCAAAGAACAGAATAGGACTTCTGGGCTAACTGCCAATGCCTATTAGAATGATTTTCCGTTCAATCACTAGTTCAAGCATGCATGATATCGCAATGCATAAATAGTAGCACAACAAGTAGGAAATTCAAGACAATCCCTCCCTCTTGATCCTCCTGTTATATTGAGTACTAATGGGATTTCATTTCTAGAGTACTGCATGTAGTTCTGGGACTCTGCCAACTAGGAGTTGCATATGTGACAAAGAAAGGAGAGCAATCAATGGTAAGTAAGTTAAAAGCAGAACCTAAGCCAGAGTGACTCCTCTTCTGGAACAGGTCTGGAATATTTTCAAGATTAAATATCAGTAACAACAGGAAACTTCTCAGATAAGGGGTCTAACAGGGATACAGCCCAAGCCTTAGTACCTAGGGGGTTATAACTTCTAAATATATTGTTTTGATATATACAATTTTTATCTGAGATGAATTGCAAAGAATATTCCTAGTACAAATTACCTGAACTAGGGAATCAGGCACTCTGGGGGATTTCTTGGAGAGGGCTTGAACTTTGCTTTAATATGGGCAGAGAAGCTGGATTCTAACTGCAGAGAGGCAGGAGAGAATACTGAAGTGCACATTAATGTCACATCTTTTCTCACTTCTGATTCTTTAGGAAGATACTCCTCCCTCTTCTGAGTAGAGAATCTTTACTTGTCCCACTCTAGCAGAGGCTATTTTAATCTATCATACTTTGGAGCACATTTCTTGGCTTGTCTTTGTAATTCTGCATTGATGTATACATCTCCTAGACTCTGATTACTTATTGTGACCCAATATTTATTATATTTAGACTGGCTATAGAGGATTAGATACCATCAACATTTCTCAGGTCTGGTTAGGTTATAAACAGAAATTTAAAGGTCTCTGAGCTTTTGAAAAATTGCATAAAAAATACAGCTAAATGATTTCTTTGCAATTTTTTCTAAAATAACTTTAAAATGGGGGTACAAATCATTTAAACTATGCATACGGTGGGGAGGGGAAGTGGTGGAAAGCTTATCTATAAAAATCCATGAAAAAGGTGGGGATTGTAATTTTATATCTGTGCAATGACTAAGGTTAGTGTTCTATTTCAAACTTATTATTAAATTAAAATAATCTATATCAACATATCCTCAGAGTTGGAAAGAAAATTAGATTATGGATAAAAGGTTGTTTCCGACAACACTTAGAGATTCATCCACAAGACATGAAATGCTTTTGTGTTAAGTTTTAGTTTTCATTATTAGATCAGGTTAAATTAATTTTCAACCACAATCATCATCCAGAGCTATAGAATACTGGGAGTTAAGAGTTTTATCCACATCCTCATATTTACTTGAAGACTGACTCATGTGTACAATGATTCTTCAATGAGCACTGTCAACTCTCTGGAGCAATTTCTCATAGGTGGGCCTATGGCTCTGGGTATCAAAAAGATCATCACAATCAGCATGTTTCCAAGTACTGCCAAAAAGTGATTACATTTACATATATATGTATGTTTATTATTATATACATACGCGTAGTATATATCATATATACTACAAACATTTTGACTTAAAAACCACCTGAGAAAATAAATATAAGTATATAAGGAGATATGTAGCAAATATATGGGAGACAAATGGAAGAGTAAATAACAATGTAGGTTTTGATGTCAAAATGCTTGGATTTGAATCTTTGCTTTACCACTTAGAATGTGGTATCTTACTACCACTTAGGAAGATTAACTAATCACTCAACTGTCCCAATTTTCTCATCTACAAATTAGGGAATATACCCGCATTTACCCTCCAGGTTATTGTGAGCATTAAATGAAATAATACATGAAAAATACTTAAAATATGTCCTAGAATAAAGTAAAAAGTCAGTAAATGTTGTAAGATGATATGAGAATGATGTAGAAGAGTAGGAGGGGAAACATGAAACAACAGTCAGCTTGGCTAGAGTTCAAATGGGAGTTCATTACTTTGAGGCAGGTAATGATAAAAAATATAAAAACAAACCTTTAAAAAAATTTTTTTTGGCTATCAACCTTTTCCAGTTCTCTTGAATTCAAGTTAAGGAAGACATGCAACTTGGTGTTAAAGTGACCAAGATTGTCTCAAAAGTGTCTTTTTTACTTACTGCTCATTAAAGTCCAAAATTTAAGAACAGGAAATTATTCCTATGACAAATACTAGAGAAAGAAGTAGATTTGCTTCTAATTTGAATATGAAATAACTGAGGGTAAATTAGAGAATTAAGTAATATTCAGAATGATCAAAATATCGTGGTTGAAAAATAAGCACAATCCCATTAAGCAGACAGACAGACAGTCCGATGTGAACAAGGGACAAGCTATTAGGCAACTCATGAGTTAACAATTAGTGAATTACTGTGGGAACCCATAGTAGGACAATTGTGGTAAAATTTTTATTTCAGATCTTCCAAGAAAAATTTACTATATTGATTTGTTTCTGATTAAATCGTAAGGCAACAACTTTAAATAAATCTGACTTATATGGTCTTCCATATAAAATTTTGTAATTAATTTACTGTTCATCATATCTCAGTGTGTAGAAAATAGAATTTCATTTTTTAAAAATTTCTCTACCCATAAATCCATACTTCCAAAACTACTTCCAGGTATAGGAATGCCTACTAGCTAGGACTCCTCTGTTGGGGAACAAAAGCATAATTTTCACTGTTAAAACCTTATCATGTTTTTTTGTGAGATTTTCACTGTTAAAACCTTATCATGTTTTTTGTGAGATTTTTCTGAGCAAATCTATTGGAATACACTGTTGATTTCAGACCACAAGGATCCTTCTTAAGTACTGTTTGCAATGATGCCCAGGACTCATAGATTTTTACAAATAGCCTGCTTTTATAAAATCCAATTGTATTTTCAAAGAGATAAAAACCTACCATTGGCAGGTTGGGGGAACAATACTAGAAAGCTGGTTAGGGAAGGAATAAGTCCATGTTTAGAAAAGAAAAATGTTTACTGGTTCTACTTTTCTGTTTTGTTTTATTTAGACAAAAAGAGAAGCCTTATTATTTATGACACATTTTTAAACCAGTTACCATAACACACATGGCTAAATACTACTTTAGGGACTTGGTTTGTTCCCCTAAAAGACAGTTTCTAAATGCTTACTTTAAGATATAGATATATTAATCTTCTATTTTTATATAATGTGATATGGAAGCACAATGTTCTATAAAATACAGCTTAATTGTGTAAATGGAGGAAGGGGGAAATACAGACACGTCACCAACATATCACACTGAAAGTAGTGATGTGTGGGTTCATTTACAAAGAAAAGAGAAGATAAGAGGACAGGCCTATAAAGATCTATATGCCTTTTAATTATCTATCAAAGTTGGATCCAGAGTTATCACTGTTATTCACATTTTACTCCTTTTGGCCACACCTAGCAGAACTCTCCTGTGTCAGGTCTGAATGCAAGGAGTAACTCTACAGAAAATACTAAGAAGACAGAGCACAAGGTTCAGAGTCATGCCAACTTAAAATCTCAAATGTGGTTTGAACTACTGATCTATCAATGAGCTGAGTTCAGTCTCACCTTCCTCAGGAAAATCGTAAGAAAGATAAGCCAGATCCAGTCCTTGGATTCTTAATAATGTCAACTTTTCTATGTGACCATAATAATCAATTTTTTATCCCTCACTCATATACTTATTTAAATTCCTTTTGAATCTATTCTTAAATTGGGCCATAATCCTAAATAAGTTTTATAATTGTATTACCTGTTTAAGAATAATATATTTTTTTATTTATTTGGCGCTAAAAGAAACCCAGGAGGCCCAAAAAAGGTTGAGATATTGTTGATCCCTAATCAACAAATTCATATGGTTCATTATGATGGGCTATGTTAATATATCCTTGGCTCAATCTCCTTTATAAAAGTCTCTCTAGCATCTTAATAACTTTAGCTATTTTCCTTAGAAGCTCTTCATTCCAAAAAAATGTTTTACTGGGTTTCCTTCTTGAGGTCTGCCAACTGCAATACCTCATAAATATCTAGGTATAAATACACTGTGGTTTTAGAACTTAGGTTACCTATTTCCCTTAGAACCCTTCCTGTTGAGGCCCAGAAGATTTTTAGAAGTACTTTGAGCCAGTATCTTTCAGAAAATGACTGGTAGATTATCTTTTATCTTAAAATAAGTTAAGCAGATACAACTTTCTTTCCCCCCTGTACATGTCAATGCCTGTTTTAAGTATATTTATTATTTTTATCCCGTAAACATTTTTTCTGTATCTTTAGTGTTTTTCCTAAGAGGTGCGCATGTCAATGTATCTCTCCATATTCTGTGAGGTACAATTCAGGTCTTTTAAAAATGTACTTGTTATAAAATACTGAGAGGAATAACTAAAGAAAAATCTATAGCATTTATTATTAGGAATAACAAATGTTAAATGCTGAGCAACACTCTGGTGTATATTCAAAAACAAACAAAAAATACCTAACTTCCCCAATAATCCTGGAGCAGAACGGGCTATGAGCTACAATCTATTATATTAAGTTAGTCAAGAAGTTTTGTGATTCAATTTTTTAAAATATATTTAATCATAATGAAGATATATGTTTTGAGCCATGTCTTTTAACTTCTCTGCGTCTCAGTTTTCTTACTTAAAAATTAAGGGGATTTAGCTAGGTATTTTCAAGTTCCTTTGGAACAGATGCTTCTAATCTGATTTTTCGATCTTTTTTTCTTCCAAATCTTTTCTTCTGAAAATTGCTCAAATATCAAAAATGTTTTCAAATATTAATGGAAAAGTATTCCTGCTATTTTAAGAGTCACATTAATCTTGACACGACTTTAAAATATTCTTAAAATATCTTATTTTTAAGGCATGAATACAGACGTTTCTCTTCAAATTCCATGGGATAATGAAAAACAAACAAAAAACATCACTTCATATAATTTCTCTTATAGTCATGTTTAGAGGGCCCTTATTATAAGATCTATTCTACCCATGCACTGGTTACCATAGAGCCATACAAAGGGGCAGAGCAGAATATATGTACACAGAACTTCCATTCTTTTACTTTTATAAAGTAGCCTTAAATGCTTTCATATGAAAAAAGACTTAAAACTTGATCCCTACACTTGGAACTGTGATGTCACAAACTGTTCAGAGCATGAGGAGAACTTCATTAAAATTTAAAGATTGAAGACTGTAAAATTGTTTGTAACCTCTGAACTTCAAAATTTACGCATATACATGGACAAATAATAGACACATGTATAAATATTAAAAATAGATATATGATGTATTATACGTGACTTGAACATTGATTTCTAGTGCTCTATAAGTATTTGATAAATGAATAAGTGAATGAATAAGTGGATGGAGGACGGATGCATGTTTTATTGCTGTCTGATCTATGGAGAAAAAAGAGCTTTCATGCTTACTTTGTTGGCCTCATATAAGCAGGACTCATTTCCTATGTCTCTGCTGATTCTGAAAGGTTATATTTTCAAGTTTACCATAATTCTTCTTAGAGTAAGAACCTAAGTCACCTCACCAATGACTTACCTATATGCTCATAAAACAACTGGAAAATAATACTGTGGGAAACAGATTACCAGAGCAAAGCAGGAGATGCTAGTTTGGAAGAGATATCAAAATATATTAGATTGATGGGCAAAAAGGCTCAAGCAGTGACATTCTGTGGATAAAGAGCAGAGGGAATGAGTAGAGGGAATAACTGCACAGATTGGAAAACACCCTGAAAATTTAATTGTAAAGGTTTGTCAGCAGCAAGGTCTATAGCGGTTAACAAATCTTTTGGTAAAAATTCCCTAACCAACAACCCCTAAATCTTATGTATTGTTACTGATCATCTGCTATTTTCTAGGATTTTCAATTGGGTTGAAGTGTAAGCTTTAGTTTATTTGAAATCAATAAAAATAAATCAGAGTCTGAATTTAGCTATAACTGGTTTACAATGAGAAGAATAGCTCTGTGAGAGATAGGGCATTTGTTATGCTACACGTATAGAGAATTTATATGGGTCTAATATTAAGCCATAGAAAAATTTTTCTAATAAAATTCATTTTGTTGATGTGTGTGGCCTCTCAATGACCATTTGTATTAGCCACCCATGCCTCTGTAATTAGCTGAAGACAGGAGCCATAAATAGTGGAGATTTGAGTATTTTAGAAGTAATTCTGAGAAGCCCTGTCATATATTTTGGACTTTATTTAAATTTATTTGGTAACCAACACACTGGAACTTGCTGTTCTGTTTTTATGGAATCTGTCACGTGTTCGGATGCGTTGCACAGTGCCACTATTAGGTGTCACATATGCTATGACTCAATCTCTAAATCAGAAAGATGACGTTTACATATGTGCCCAAGAGAGGTTTACTTCTAAAATGGATGGTGAAAAGGTACAGCATCTATGGCTCCTCAAGCAGAACAAGGATGCAGACAGGGCTATGGATGTGGCTTCAGGGAAAAGACAGCCACTGAACACCGCAGGTCTGCAAGGATGCAGACAGGGCTATGGATGTGGCTTCAGGGAAAAGACAGCCACTGTTTGGAGGTGTCGGGGTGGGGGTGGGGGTAGGTAGGTGTTTGGTGACATGCTATTAGGTATTGTTTAATCATGCATAATTACTGTTATAGACTTAAAATTGAAATAAAATTATTGGCTCTGGGAGGTGTTTTTGACTTAGACCTACAGTTCTGGCTGAGATGGTGTCAGAACTGTGAGGAGAAAGACTTGGCAGCATCCATCACATGAATCCCAGATGCTACCATGGTGGTGGTTCTTGTGGTTTGGAGTCATTTCAATGTATGTAAAGGAGGGCTCCCTCTTTCGCAAATGATTTGGAAAGGGAGGGCAATAAAACTGTCTGCATTCATTTTGGGTACAGATAAGAGGCATTTCTTTACATGAAACTTTTTAAGGTTGTGGGCCTAATTTTCATTCTAGAAAAATTTAAGTTTAACTAAACACTTAACCTGTTTTACTAGTGTCACCTATCTTAGACTAAGATAGCTCTTAATAAGTAGACTCCTGATTCCCTCTCACTGTGGCCTCCATAGCTCTGCTCAGGGCCACTTCCTTAGACTTTTGTGTCTATCTCTTTACCTCTGCTCTGGAACCAAGGTTTTGGGAGTGAATCTCCCCTCTGTGTTTGGATCAAGTAATGGCGGGAATTGGATATTTAATTTTGCAAACCAGTATCCATCCAGTCATCAAAACCTAAGTAGAAATCTTTTCAAATTCTGTATCACACAGACCTCAGTTTGAATCCCTGCTTCATGTTTAGCAACTGTAAATAAACTTAGAGACCTACCCCATGTCTCAATCAATCCAAGCTTGGGCTTTTTTGGGTTGATATGAAGATGAAATATAATATGAATATAAAGCACATAGCATAATGCCTGGCATAGAGAGTAACAGTTTTCTTTGTTTGCCTCTCTGTTTTCTTCTACTGTTCTATTACTAAGTGTTGAGAATCCCTGGGGAGGTTTACATGACATCTTTTCCTCTACACACACATCCATCCACCCACTCCCCTACACATGCATGCACACATGCATTTTTGTTGGTAACTCAGAACCATTTGTAATTTAAGAGAGAGCATTAGATCCTAGAGAATTAGAAAAAAGGAAACCTTATCTAAGCAAAATTTGATGAGAAGAAAAATTTAACGTCCCAGTATTACTCTATGAATGGCGTAATTTTATCATTTCAAACTCTCATTAGCCAGTAAAGATTCATTTTTTCCACAAATTTACCTTATATGAAATGCTGAATATGGAATTATTTACTGTGCTATTTTTTTAAACACATTTAACAACTTTTTTTTGTCAAGTTCTCTTAATTTTTTAACTTTATCAGTTCAAGGGGACTCATATATCCTAACACTCAATGCATACAACATAAAGAAGCCAAGACTACGCTACTCATTAACTGTTTCGGTAAATCATATCCCAAACAGCAGGGTAGTCACTGGGTAGTATACAGATAAGAAAACCTGTTCACCACTAGACCAGCACATGGTTTTGACATACAATAAACTAATTACACGTTAGGATATAAAAAGTCCTAAGGAAAGGAGCAAGCAATTGTTGTAGGACCACAATAAGACTAGCAATAACTTCTAGTGGGAAATGAAAAGGGGAAATCAAGAATCTTTTCACAAGGAGGGTAACGTTGACAAGGATTTCGAAATATTTATAATGAGATTTTTGATAGATTAAGAAGTGCAAGACTAAGGAAGGGTATTCTGGATCTAAAACCAGATGAACAAAGACAGAGACATAAAGGTAGGTATTGCTTTGATAAGCTGATGTAGAGTGTGTTGATATGGTGGGATATGAGAGCTGAAAGGCAGGCTGGGCACAGATCGAGGGGGACTGACTGGGGACAGAGAAGCACTATTTTCTAGACTGAAAATCTCCCATCACCCAAAGACAGTCAGATTTTCTCATGCTGGATGATCATCACAATTTTCACTTATTTATTAATTTTGATTGGCTAAAGTGCCACATTAGGCACTGGACTGTATTGTGGGGAAATACACTGCTGAATGAGAAATGACCCCTGACTTTAAGATACTTTGGGAGTTAAAAAATGTGTCAGACAGAAAGACAGAAGAGAATAAGTGTTATAACAAGTACAAACATAGGGAGGCAAAAGAGTGAGAGTTAATTTGGACAGGGTGGGCATGGACTGAGGGAAAGCATCAAGGGACAAATAATGTTTAAGCTAAACCTTGAAAAAGAACTGGATTTTGATGATTAAAGAAAAAAAAAAAAGAAGAACATTCCAGGGTGATGAAGGAATAGTAATATTTGGTTCAGTTTAAGGAAAACAAGAACATAGTGAAGGATATCAACCCTTTCATTCCATGGAGGGACAGAAATAGGTGAGGGGAATAGGAGGTAGGATTAACTGGAAGTTTGACAGTTTATATGTTGGAGAAAGATAATAAAATGCCTTATAAATGGTGAAAAAAATTCTATAAACTATATGAAGAAAAGTATGAGAGGAAAAATTCCATAACTGGATTGATCTAATAGTAAGAGACCTCTGGGAGAGTGTGAAGAACAGAGATTCACTCATTCATCCATCTATTCATCCAATAAATAGAGATCCAACAACTACTATGTGCCAAGAACTGGGCCAGGTTTTGGAATACAATGAACAACAAAGTGGTCTTGATCTCAAAGACAGGGATTAATAAACACACAAATAATGTATAACCAGAACCAGTGATAAGGGCCATAAAATATCTTTACAAAGAGTCTCCATTTGGTCTGGAGTATTAAGGAAAGCTCCCAAAGGAAGGGATGCTTTAAGCTAACATCTGAAAGGTGGCTATGAATTAGCCTGGTATGTGTTTGTGTGTATTTGGGAGGGTGGCTGGGTGGGGGCAGGAAGGAAGCATTTCAAGCAGAAGGAAGAGCTTGCACAGGAAAGAATGGTACAAGAAAAAAACGAGAAGGCAAACTGGAGATAAGAGAGCAAAAGGGAGGGCAGGGTGACATCAGAGAGGAGACAGAGCCAGGGAGAGCCAAAAAATAATTTTGTGTTTTGTGTTTAACATTTAAAAAAGTAACCAAAAATTTATTTTACCTATAAGGCACTTAGTTCATGACATGGTCCCTATATTCAACATTGTGCAGAAATTCTCTACAATTTAACTATAAACTCCTTTCCGCTAAGGATTACCTATAGTAAATTCATACTCCCTAATAAAGTATAATGTATAATGGTTGTAACTGTGATGGGATAAGGATAGCAAAACTCTGCTTTCAAAACAGACAAAGTTTGAACAGCTTCATGTTTTAGTATCTCAAAGTATCAAAGATAATTCATAGCCATAATACCTTTCACATTATAATTACTTTCAGTATTTCAATGCCCTTTATATTTCATAAAATTATTACAATTATTACAACTAAATAAATCTTTTCCTTTGACAAATTATGGCATCAGAAAGGAAGGAAGGAAGGAAGGAAGGAAGGAAGGAAGGAAGGAAAGAAGGAAGGAAGGAAGGAGAAAGGGAAAGGGAAGGAAGAAAGAGTTATAGCTATTCCAGTTCTATACTTTTGAAACCTTCATTGCATCCTAATGAACATTATCTGCTTCCTTTTTATCACCACGTCATCAACATGACAATTTGTAAAGTTAAGTTGAGACTAAAGTCTTATGATAAAGACAGAGCTTAAACTTTATAATCATGGATGTTTCCTACATTCCTATGCATGGCAAATAAAATAGAAAGTTTTTACTTTGTTTTTTAAATACCTTTCTAAAACTTACCACTATGTGAAGGGCACAAGCAGTGAACTTTGAGGTAACCACAGAGTCAAGAATAAGGATGAGCTGCTCAGAAAGTCCAGAAAGCACTGACAAAAAAGAAAATTTCTCCTTTCTTGTTTTTCAGCTAGTCAGCTTTACTCCTTTAATCTAATATATTCTGGTGGAATACTGCATATGACATAGTATGTTCTATACTAGTGACCTTTTTCCCTTTTGAAAATTTGGCTGATAGCTTCAAAATATATAAATACTCATGTATAAAAGGACTGATGGAAGACGGAAGACACAGGGGCAGCTCTGGTTCTCGGAGCCTTACACTCAGGACATTTGAGTGTGGAACAGAGGCAGGTCAGAGGGCATAACAACACCAAAGGGAGAAGATGCGAAGAGAAACACAGTCATTCTGGCTGCTAAAGAGAGGCCGGTTGAATACTGGGGATATATAAGAGCATTATTAAGAATTCTTATGTGCAAAATCTAAAAGCAAAATGAACAATCTTCAAAGTATTTAGTGTTCATTAATAACGGTCTTTCTGAAGTAAGCAAAATATTTATTGAGCATTTATTATATCTACAAATCTGTGTCAACTGAAGAGAACTGAAAGAGGAAAAATGCAGTGTCTTCAAAAAGCTCAGAGTAGTTTGAGAGGGATAGACATATTAAAAGATAATTTTAATACAGTGTAACATGCATTTATAGTGTTTTTGTGGAAGCAAAGAAGAATGACACCTAGCTTGGTTGGTGAGATTTGCTTGGAATTCTTTCTGAAAGAGAAAAATTTAAATTTAAATTTAAGTCGAGTGAGGAGAAGTTATTCCAGATAGGGGACAGCAGAACAAAGACAGGTTCTTTGGCAAGGAGTAGCATGTAGTGTAGGGAATATAAGCAGGATGGCTGAAGATGAAGTTCGGAGTCAGGGAGTGTGAACACATCGACTGGGTGAGTAATCTGGCAATAAGGGATGCCATGTTAAATAGTTTGGATCATATCCTGAAGATAGTAATGAACTGAGGATTTTCTGTTTTTCCCCCTTTTGTTTATTAAAGTGTAGTTGACATACAATATTGTATTAGTTTCAGGTGTATGACGTAGTGATTCCACAATTACATACCTTATAAAATGCTCACCACGATAAGGGAAGTTACCATCTGTCACCATACAAAGCTATTCAACATTATTGACTATATTCCTTATGCTTTACTTTTCATCCCTGTGACTCATTTATAACTGGAAGTTTGTACCTCTTAATCTCCTTCACCTATTTTGCCTGTCTCTCACCCCCGAAGGTTTCCTTAAGCAAGGAAGTGATGTGAACAGGACTCTGTGTGTGTGTGTGTATGATTGTAATTATATATATAAATTTGATGGGACCAAACACAGAAGCAGTGGGGCCAGGTATGAAACAACTGCAATGGTTGAGGTGAGACTTAACAAAGGTTCAAAATGGGGCACCTGGGTGGCTCAGTCATTAAGCGTCTGCCTTTGGTTCAGGTCATGATCCCAGGGTCCTGGGACAGAGCCCCACATCGGGCTCCCTACTCCATGGGGAGCCTGCTTCTCCCTCTCCCACTCCCCCCTGCTTGTGTTCCCTCTCTCGCTGTGTCTCTCTGTCAAATAAATAAATACAATCTAAAAAAACAAACAGGGTGCCTGGGTGGCTCAGATGGTTAAGCGTCTGCCTTCAGCTCAGGTCATGATCTCAGGGTCCTGGGATCGAGTCCCGCATCGGGCTTCCTGCTCCTTGGGAGCCTGCTTCTCCCTCTGCCTCTCTCTCTCTGTCTCTGTCTCTCATGAATAAATAAATAAAATCTTAAAAAAATAAATAAATAAATAAAATAAAAAAACAAACAAACAAAAACAAAGGTTCAAACTGTTGAGAGTGCTGGCTCCTACATACCTGAATTTGGTGCTGGATTGGATGGGCTTGGGCAATCAGAGAAATGGTCATCAAAGATGACTCCTAGGTTTCCAAAACTTAGAGGATTTTAGGGGAGAAACAATTTTGGGGAAACATAAAATGCTCAGTTTGAAAAATGATCCACTAAAGTGCCTACCACCATTAAGGGAAGATGTCCCATAAATAGCTATAATTAAACTAGAATGAAGCTTTGTGGAGAGATTACAACTTGGAAATAGAAAAGTTTGGGTCACTGACTCATGTATAAGAGGTAGCTGACACTTTGAAGGTGGATGAAATTACCTGTGGATATGTTCTGGACTGCAGAAAAGAGCAGTAGACTGAGGACAGTGCCCTGGGGAGGAGAGCATTTAACGGATGGGCAGAAAAAGAGGAGCCACTAAAGGACACAGAAAACAAACAGCCTGAGGCATCTGAAGAGCACCAGGAGATGAAAGTGTTTTGCAAGCCAAAAGTGGAGGGATCCAAGATGGGCCCTCCAAAACAGACTCACTCCAAAAGTTAATGCTTTCAAACACCTTACTGTTGATGCTTTTTAAAAATGACAATGTTAATAATACACAAATATCTTCTGTTCACAAATTCCTTTCAATTCTTCTAATTTTTAATTTCTTCACTTTCTTATTCCCATACTCCTCATACCCCACAGTATGTGTTATTGAGGTGTATAGAACATGATTACCCACCTTTAACAACAGAGCAAGTAAATAACAACAAAGAAGGTGGTAAGGAGGAGGGAGGTATAAATGAGAGCTTTAACCCTTTTCAGTCGAAGTATCTCCAAATGATATGTGGAAAGTAAACCATGTTTGGGTTTTGTTCCCTTATTTCAGGTTTGATTATTCAGTTCATGGCTTATCCTCACTCCACTTTTCTTTCCTTCTGATGATCACTTTAAGCAATTTTGGAGTTTGTTGGCACTTCTTTAGGGGCAAGTCAGGAATAAAAAATAAATTCAATTCAAGCAATATACTTATGTAAATGGTGCTTATATTTTTATATGAAAACTCAAAGCCAGATATTCAAAATGAGTATCACGTTTGTTTTGACTGCTGACCCAAAGCAGACCACCACCACTACTCCTTCTAGTAGTAGCCAAGCATAACAAGAAACATAAGCAACCAAAAAACCACACATAAAACAAATCCTAAGGAATGTATGCAGAAGCTAAATAAACAGTGGAGGTCACCAAACACATGCACTGTCAGGAAAAGGGAAAGAAATCTATGGAAAAAGAGAAACCACCTGCCAATTTCAAATAATTCAACTCCAAGAACTGACTGTGGTGAGCCTACTTGCTGATCCTAGACAGTCACCACTCAGACTTTCTGTGCTTTGAACACTAGCAATAACAATCTCAGATTTCATGCAGTGCAGAGCTTAGCACACAGGTGCTGTAATAAAGTGTCCTTGCCCTATTTAGAAAAGATGAGCTGTTTGTGATGTTCTGAACTCAGGGACAATGAAAAAGAAAACCTTAAGCTTGAATCTTAGTGCAATTCATGTCAAATATGTCTATTGTTTCTGTCAAATTACATTTGAAATCTACAGTAACTCATTGTCTAGCAACTATCCCTATAATATGGAAAGAAGTGAGAATCTGACTGCAGTTTTGCGGGAGTTTCAACATATGTGCTCATCTTAAGAATTGTCCTAAAGCTACACCTAACTGAATTCCTGGGGACTCAAGTCTCTGGAATAGAATTCAGTCATTAGAATAAGAGGCAAGAACAAGCAATGGCCCAAGAGTTTGCTGGGTCAACAAACTTCCAGCATAAGTCGGGAAATAGGTCTGCAGCAGAATTCTAGTTACATATGCTGGGCATGTGTGATGAATTTAGCTTTGGTAATCACCAAGTATCACTTTATCAGAATGGGACTCAGGAAGGAAGCCAGATGAAATGTAGGATGGAGGGCAGGAGCCCAAGCCCCAGGACTGGCTTCCCGCTCAGTGGGGAGTCTGCTTCTCCCTCTTCCTCTGCCCCTCCCCCCACTCATGCTCTTTTTCTCTCTCTCTCAAATAAATAAATTAAATCTTTAAAAAAAAGCAAATTTAAGTCATGTATAATTCTAGCAGGGCCTGGGCATGGAAGATGATTATTGAAGAAAAGTGCCATAGGAAAGCTAATATTCATGACAAGTAAAAAAGAAGAAAACAAACAGGTTTGAAAACACTGCAGAGCTGGGGTAGGCGAGGGGCTAGTTACAAAGGGGCATAAGGAACTTTTGGAGGGGAATGGAACTATTCCATAACTTGATCGTAGTGGTGGTTACAAGACTGTATGCATTTGTCAAAACTCATAGACTCACACAGTAAAAAGGGTAAATTTTACTGTATGTTAATATCACCTCAATAAGGAAATTAATCTGTAAGAAAATATATGCATCATGATTCCAATTTTGTAGAAAAAAGTTACATCCAAAAGTGTTAAAGGTAGTTACTTCCAGGAAGTATACTTAATGGATTTATGGAAAGACATTCCAGTCAGAATCAGACACTTCAGTTGAAAGGTCATATATAATCAAGACTGTGATGACCATAATAAGATCATGCAATTGCAGAAATTATGAGCAGAAAAATCACTGGAAACTCAAAGGAAATCAATTCAGTTGAGAGGTGAAAACAGAATGGGAATAAAAAGCTGTATATATGTATACATGTTTGTAGGTGTAAGAAGAGAAGTTGCCATTCAGATTGTAGCCCATGAATATTTTAATCCTTGAACTGGCTTTTAGGCAAAAGAAGTTGCTCATTACTAATAGAAGCCACTGAAAAATAGTAAAAATAAATTTAAAAAAAACAGGGCTAAGGACAGAATTCTTTGTCATACAAATAGAGACCACCTTCAGCTAATCAGTACTCTTTGGGATTAGTTGTTCAACTAATTATGATCTACCCAACTGCATTATCATCTATTCCTATTTTTTAAATCTTATTTGGGCTATGATGAAGCATTGTGAAATGCTTTAGATATAAGGCATCTACCACAGTTTTCTTTTTCTCCATCAAAAAAGATAATACAGTAGCCCTCTCTTACCCACGTTTCACTTTCCATGGTTTGGGGTTACCTGCATTATGGGTTACACTACCTCACAGTCGCCTACATCATTCCCCTCACTTCCTCTCATCATGTAGGCATTTTATCATCTTCGAACATCACAAGAAGAAGGGTGAATACGGTGCAAGATATTTTGAGAGAGAGAGACAGAGAGACAGAGACCACATTCACTTAACTTTTATTACAGCATATTGTTTTAACTGTTCTATTTTATTATTTGTTATTGCTGTCAATCTCTTACTGTACCTAATTTACAAATAAACTTTATCATAGGTATGTATATATAGGAAAAACAAAGTAATATAGGGTTTGGCATAATCATGGTTTCAGGCATCCCCTGAGAATCTTGTAACGTATCTGCCACGTATAAAGGGGAACCAATGCATGGTTAGCTGGACAAAATTTTTTCTCTATGAACTCATAGTTGCTTCTAGTGTGCACTACTTCCCTTTTTAAGGGCTCATAAATCATCCCTTTAGTAATTTGTTCTAGTCACAATTTACAGCTTTGAGAACTCACCTACCTTTCTTGGTCTTTTTTTCTCTCTTTTACCCCCTCCCCTTTCTCTTTAAATGGGAACCTCTGTATCCACCCTTTGGATAATTCTTTGGGCAAAATTTCCAGTTTCCGTGTTTACTAAAAAATTCCAGACAACTGTTCACAAACTTCACTTCCCAATTTTATCACCTTACAGAGGGATAACATTTATTCATGCCAGGTTTGGGAGCAAGGAGCTGCTTTTTAACAATCCTTTCCCTAATGTGGATTCTAATTCCTTTTTAATGGTGTTTGTTTAGTACTTTTCAATCCAAAGATCAGTCTTCTTGATTAAAAAAAAAGTGAAAATAGAAGCTAAATTGTTTCTTTCTTTCTTAGTTGTTGATTTAAGTCTCAAACAGCAGATCTATCATTTCCATGTTCTTCTTACTCTGAACATAAGGACATTTGTATTGAAATTACATTTGCCGCATTCATGCTATATTTTTACTTAGACTTCAAGTTCACAGAAGTGACATGGTTTGCCAGAGAGCCTTAAGAGAGATTATGGCTAACCCCTTCCCTCAACAAGCTATCTTAGTCACCAGGATTGATTGTATTACGCTGATTTACATTTTCACTCTGTGTTTACTTAAAAAATGTAAATCAAGTAAAATTTTCTGTAAAGTGAGTACAAATAAAATGAGCAAAATGAGTAGGTCATATATTTAAATTTTAAGTGTTGCATTACTTATAATTAAATACATTTTTTAAGTGTCCTAGATCTCTACTATCCAATATGGTAGCCAGGAGCCACATGTGGCTATTTAAATGTAAATTCCTTCAAAGAAAACACACTAAAAAATTCAGGTCCACATTTCAAGTGCTCAGTAGCCACATGCAGCTAGTTTAGTTGTGCTGGACAGCGCCGTATAGACCATTTCCATCATCACAGAAAGTTCTGCTGCAAAGCACTAATCTAGATACATAAAATGTGATGTCTAATTGGCTTTTTTCAAATACAGTTTTCTTGTACAAAATTTCTACACATGCCAATCACTGATTTAAGAGGCGATTATATTAACAGCAATGCATATATTGCATCTTGAATGAACTACTTGCAAATTATAATTAAATATATTGATTTGTTCTCATATCAATTGATTTTTAAAAAGACAACTAATAAATGTAAATGTATAATGCTTCAGATCACAGGACCCAGTGATAATAGTTAATCTGAATTCCCAAGATGTTTACTGCGAAGCCCACCTTGTTAGCATATCAGGGCAGTACATTAGTAGTATTTGGCCATCATTTACTGTTTCTAAGAAGTAAAAGATCAGGAAGTAAAAAGATATTATACTGAAAATACGTGTCCCAGCACTAATTCTTTTTCTGTCTTCTAGTGTTTGTTCTCTTAGACAATCCAGACAAGCACAAATGGAAACCATAGCTAAACCTCTCAGTATCTGGTGACTTTTTTTTTTTTTCTGAGCCAGAAACTCTAATAGATCTGGGAGAAATATAAAAAAAAAACTGGCTAAGGTAATATTAATAAAATAATAGGAAGAAGTTAAGACTCTAAAAAGAGATTGAGGGAAAACATGGTAGCATGTAGCATAGCGGCCTGCAGGTAAATGCTGAATAATTTAAAGGTAAGGATAAGAAGGGTTGAAAGGGAAGAGGGAATAAGGAAAGACAGAAGGAAGGGAGGAAGGGAACAAGGGAGGAAATGAAAGATGGTAAAGTCACAGGATAATGCCACAGGAGAGCTTTAAAGTTCACAAAGAAACTCATAAGTAATAATATAAACCATAGTAAAGCAAATTGCCTAAGGTTTGACTTATATTCTATAAACATGTATAGACAAATAGTAGTCTTGATTCTCAGCCTAAATAAATAAATAAATAGAAATGAAGATTAGATTCCAGCTCAAAAAGGTAACAAATGAGTAGAATACAAGCATGGCTAAATAGTATAATAAATACACTGGATATAAGAGCTAGCAATGGTTAAGTGATGATCTACACATTAAAGAGAAAACTACAGTGGCTTACAAAATCAGACAGAGCTCTTATTGTGATCAGACAACCAAAAGTCAATTATCAGAGGCCAAATATAAATACACGATGGAAACAGAAATCAAGTTTAAAACACTGAAAGCAGACAAAAGAGAAATCTACCTTGTTTGTGTTTAGGCACATTCAGGCTGATGAAGTCGTCAAGAAACACCTTTAAAACTCAAGGACAGGTGTGATTATACTTCAGCATTTGTAGGGAACTAATGCAATGGTGGCCAGGTTAACAGACCATTAATAAAAATAAAGCACTAGAGGAGAATTTTTTGTTTTCTAGCTTTTTTCCCCCCTCTCCCTACATCTAACACAACTCGAATTCCCACAACTTACTGCAGCTTATTAAGATAGACTCAAGGAAGGTGGGGTGGTGAGGGCTGGAGTAGAGGAACACAAATCAAAATCTCCAGGGTAGGGCGGCTGGGTGGTTCAGTCGTTAAGTGTCTGCCTTCGGCTCAGGTCATGATCCCGGGATCCTGGGATCGAGCCCCGCATCGGGCTCCCTGCTCAGAGGGAAGCCTGCTTCTCCCTCTCCCACTCCCCCTGCTTGTGTTCCTGCTCTCGCTATCTCTCTCTCTCTGTCAAATAAATAAATAAAATCTTTAAAAAAAAAAAATCTCCAGGGTAAGGGCACCTGGGTGGCTCAGTTGGTTAAGCGACTGCCTTCGGCTCAGGTCATGATCCTGGAGTCCCGGGATCGAGTCCCACATCGGGCTCCCTGCTCGGCAGGGAGTTGCTTCTCCCTCTGACCCTCCTCCCTCTCATGCTCTCTGTCTCTCATTCTCTCTCTTGCAAATAAATAAAATCTTAAAAAAAAAAAATCTCCAGGGTAAGAAGTAATTCCCACCTTTCACCCTCCCCCACGTTCCTCCCATCAAGATTCCAGACCTATAATAAAGCCATTTTCTTATCTCTCTGATACAGTTTTTGACTACCACAGAAGCTATTTCATATGTACAAATCATCTGCTTTCTTTTCATTTATGAGAGAACTCCAGAAGGAGAACAAGAAAGAAGGAAATAATGCTTAACAATTAATGTAGATAACTGGTGTTTTTCATAGCAAATGAAAATCATCTGGTCCAAACTTCTCACTTAAAAAAATAAAAAGCACCGAGGCCAAAAAAGATTCTGTGATTTTTTCAAGATTACATCATTAGTCTATGCAAAGCTAAGACCCAATGACATGCGTCCCTGTCCAAATTCTTCCTCTACACAATGTACTAACCAGATACCCCGGTTTCACTAGTGTCAGATAATATATTTGTATTATATGAGATGACAGGAAAAAAAAAAAGGAATATGCATTTACTTTAAAACACAGAAGCTTGGGAATTACAGTCCAGTTAGGCTAACTCCTAGGCAATTCATATTTTAAATTATTTTATAAGCTCCACAAAACATCAAGTCTTTAAGTAATGGCTTATGGAGATTTACAGTAGATAAATCTGACTAGACAAATCTAACTCACTTACTTAAGATAAATAATCTTACAAGTTCCTCAAGAGCCATGACTCTTCCTTATTCTTATTTGGATGTCTAGGGCCTGATACAATACTTGGCACATAGCAGGAGCTCAATCAGTATTTAATGAATAAATCAATGTGACCCTCATTGCTTAACTGTTAAAATGTGGCAAACAACAACAAAAACCAAACACACACGCACTTAGATATCAGTGGCAAAATCATCTTAAAGACATGAATGACTGCTTGCAATTGTAGAAATAGGGGCTTCTAGCTGGTGGTGTTTGTTTTTTTAATAATTAAGTTGTATGGTTGAGCAAAGATTTGAAAACTGCTTATTCAGAAATCCAAAATAATATTAAAATGTTGGGAATAATGTGAATTAAGTAAAACTCAAAGGAAAAATGTCTGCACCAGATGTAAAAAAAAAAAAAAAAAAGCCTTCTGCTCTTGACTCTATAATTATTTGCCATTTTAACCTTTCTTTCATTTTTTTTTTTTACTTGCAATATGAGGAGTACCTGGCCAAAATGAGGGGTTTTTATTTTAATACACAAAGGATGCAGCTAGTTGCCAGAGACGGCCCCCAAATAGTTCCTCCTCTTCCTGCACATGCTGGCTGCTCTTCCATCAGGAGGTGGAGTCTATTCTCCGTCCTTTTGGACCACACTAGCCTCATGACTTGCCTTGGCCAATAGAAAGTGGTGGAAAAGCCACTAGTTCTGGGAAATGCATATTTCCTTCTTTTTCTGAAGAGGATTGGCTACTTTTGCCTTTGCTCTGGATAGCCAGTTGTCATGCTCAGTGGAAATTCTGGCTACATGGGGAACAGTGAGGAGGAGATACACTGGGGGAGACAGATGCCACAGAGGAGCATCGAGAAGTCAGGTATGCGGTTGAAGCTTTCTTGGAAGTTGAAGCCTAGCCCCACCACCAGATGAAGCCAGCCAGCTGCATGGATGACCCCAGCCTTTACCAGGTAGAGGTTCCACTTAGCCAATATCTCCCACTCCTCCCTTCCCTAACCTACAGAATCATGAGAAATACATTATTATGGCTTCCAGCCACTAAGTTTAGTGTGATTCGTTACAAAGCAATAGATAACTCAAATAGTTAGTGTATTTGAACCTTTGGAAGAGTGAAACAATTTAGAAAAATACCAGAAATTTTCTGAACATGAAAATAAGTGTAAAAATCAAGATAAAGAATCATAGTCAAGCAACTGTAACCAATTGGACATGCTTTGAAATGTGGCCAAAATACTACTACAGTATTTGGCTTTTTAAATTATTTAACTCCTGTTGAAAAAAATTAGACAAGGGATGGGTCTAAGATTTTCCCTCACTGCCTTGAAACTCATGTCAGATGATATTTGCATAAGTAACATAGTCCTGTGGACATACTCAAGATTATGCAAATTCTTACAGTGGTAGTTAAAAAAAGAATACTGAAATACAAGTAGTAAGGTTACCTATATCAATTCTAATTTTTATATATAAAACCATGCTTATTTCATTACTGCATCATTAACAACACGTTCCCTTTTTGGTATCAAATTACTTAAGCTGCATGTCACAGATGAACAAGGCTAACTATATATTCAGGCATTTTAGTTTAGATTGTTTTGCCATTCAGCTGAAGTTGGAAAGATGACCTTTAAGTTTTGTTTTACATTTATTTTCCTTTGATTTAAATGCCTTTTAATACTGTCATTATTACTTTCCTTATACTAGAAAGCTTAATTTTTGTTCCTCAATATATTTGGAAATAGAGAACAGAATTCACTTGCCTTGTGAAATTGTTATTGTAATAATATTAAATGGGAAGGTATTTTTAATATAATTTGATCTAATGCTATATGAAACAGGGTAAGAGTTCAGATTTTAAAACCACATATATTATTTAGGAATATGAGTAAGCACATTTTTTTCCCCACATGCGATTTTTCTATGTAAATGAAGCTTTCTTTTGTAAGAAAGACCTGATGCGAGAGAGAGAAATTGAGAAGAGGCATGGTATTCATTAAAGGAGCTTATCCCTTTGTTTTAATCAGAAGGATAAATCATTTACTTTTTTGAAAAGTACAAACTTGTAAAGCTCTTTTTGCATATAGAGTATGAAGATTATATGGGGTCTTAATCTAGATATTTAAATTTAAAAATTATAGATTCATAAAACTTTATGGACATATTTTATGTAAACATTTTATACAAAAATTTCTATAAATTAATTAATAAATTTTAAAAAGTAGAAAACTTTACCTTTAAAGGAATACTGTGGTTAAATTTTGGAGAAATGAATATTCCTTTATTTATTTATTTATTTTTTTAAAGATTTTATTTATTTATTTGACAGAGAGAGACACAGTGAGAGAGGAGCACAGGCAGGGGGAGTGGAGGGGGGAGAGGCAGGCTTCCCGCCGAGCGGGGAGCCCGATGCAGGGCTCGATCCCAGAACGTTGGGATCATGACCTGAGCCGAAGGCAGGCGCTTAACGACTGAGCCACCCAGGCACCCTGAATATTCCTTTTTTTTAAATGATGTTAATCCACATCTAAGTTATGCTTTTAAAGTATTTAATGCCACATGTTAACTTTCTTAAAGTAAATAGCAATGATATGGAAGATCATACCTTATCAAAATTCTTAGAGGTAGAATATTTAAATTTAGATAAGTTTTTAAATGTTTATTGAAAATCTTCAATGTGGTAGGCCCAAGCCACTCACTTTTTACACTTTCTTTTTTTAACCTCACAACAATTCTTAGGGGTAAATACTATCCCCACCAACTTGAAAGATAAGAAAACTAAAATTTAAAAGTTTTGTGGTAAAATACCCAAGATAAAAAGCTGGTAAGTGTCCAGAATTAAGTTTTCAACAAAAGTCAGCCTAATCATAGCACCCATGGCTTTCTCATTGTTTCATAGTACTTAGGGTTAATGTTTGAAAAGCTACAGATTTTATTACTTTGATGGCTTCCTAGCACACCCTTTAAACCTCTTTGTAATCTAGCATCATCCCACCTAGTTGTCTTTTACCTAAGAACTCTCTGAAAGAGTTCCAGAGAGTAAAATGATAGAGACACATTCAATATATTATTGGAGGAAATGGCCTAAGTTTTGGGGTGGGGATGACAGTGAGGATAGGGCCTTTGAGAGGAAGATAATCTGGATCCTGATGGATTGAAGGACGAGGAGGGATTAGGTAGGTGGGCATTTTAGCAACACAGCAGACCATGTGCAGAGCACAAGATAGCATGGAGGATGCAACAAAATGCATTTCCAGGATTTGCAGAAAATAAAATTCAAAGTAGCACGGTGGGGCTGGAGAGCCAAGCCAATATGGAGAGTCTAATGTGATGAAAACAAGCCTGGATTTATCACTCAACAATGGGAAACTATTAAGAAGTTTTTAAGAGAAAGAGTTGTAGGATCATGTTTATTTTACATAAATTACCCTGAAGCTGTATGAAAAATGACTTGTGAGTAAGGAGAGGGGTTTGATAGCAAAAGTGAGGACAAGGACACAGTGAACTCTGAGGGTGACTGCTGGTCAAGAGATGTACTTTAACTACTTCTATGGTAAGTTGTGGGGGTGTGAAGAGGAGGGTAACAGAGCTTGCCCACATGGTACCTTGTCCAGCGTCTAAAAGGGGGTTCCTTCATGAGATACTTTACTTTTCTCTATTGGAAAACTGTCAAAATGTACTGATTTTTTTATGTACAAGACACTTTACCAACAGTGCCTGAAACTCATTAATAAATCACATTTACACTCCCTTAGGCACTTACACTCCCGTGTCCTTCTGCAGTGCCATGATGGCAAATGGTTCTCAACATGGTTAGGAGGAAGACAGTGTTTCTGACTGGTAATTAGAGAAAGTGAAGTGGAAAGATGACCAAGCATTGACTTCATTTGCTGATTGGATGCTGTTCCATAAATTGAGCTATAAAATCTAGAAAGAGAAAAACAGCTTGGGGCTGGGATGAGACTTTAATAAATTCAGTGTGGGGCTTATGCAGCTTAAAAATTCCTAGGGAATATCTTAATGAAATGTTTATTAGACACTGGATATATACATCTGAAACTCAGGGGAAGGTCAGAGTAAAGTAAGAGTTATAATGATGAGATGACCCAGAGATACATCATGGAATGAGAAGAATAGCAGGAGGAAGTAGGATTACAAAAACATTAATGTAAAAGGCCAATAAGTGAAGAGATTCCCACAAAGAGATGAAAAATAGTCCAGAGAGGCAGAATGAGAATCAGGGACAAATGCTGTCAAGGAAAGCAAGGGGCAAGTTACTCACCAGGTATCAATGCACCAGGAAAGGTCCAGCAAAAAAAACAGCAATGGAAAGGAGCTTCATTACTCAAATTTAAATCCCTGGCATCTGACAGAGGTCTTGCACCCAAAAGGTTCTCAAAGTTTGCTGAAGGAATGTATGAAGAAACTCTGTTTTATATCATTTTGCTTTTGAAGAGGAGATGGCCATATGATGGAGGAGAAAGGAATTATGGAGGAAAAACATCTATTTCCTAAACACCTACAAGGAAAAACATGTATTCTGTGCCAGGAGCTCTTATAAGCTGTCACTGAAAATGACATAATATCCACAGAGTACTGATAGTAAACAAAATAATCTGAGGACTTAAATGGAACTTAACTACTCAGTGAATGACTGAATCGTATTTAAAGTTTCTAAAGTGAAGGTTCCTGGTGCTCTCCCAGCTCTGTCACTTACCAGCTCCTGACAAAATGGAAATTTCTTAATTTATATGAAATTTACAAGAATTTGGAAGAGATACCTCTAACACCTTTTCATACTCAAAGTTGCAGTTTCTTTTGTATTGGTCATAGTTAACATCCCTGATGTGTACTTTCGCTTGGCCGGACTTCAAATTCTCCAAGTACATTTGGACTTAGTTTTCTTCTTCTGGAATCATTTCAGAGAGTTCTGAAGACCACAGAAGCTCAATATTTATTTTTAATAAATGGGAAAGTATTTTTAAAGCAATCTGTTTATTAAACAATTTAATCAGCCCAAGAACTATTATAAGAGAAGGCAGTGAATGTAAGTCACTTAGATTTGCAAAGAAGGTCAAGGCTTTTAACACACCACAAAAAAGTTATCAGACAACTAACATGCCTACTATCTGTGATGAAGAAGTAGAAACCAAACAAAAATGCCAAAGGAATTTATTAAGAATTACTTTTAAAAGCTCTTCATATTCAGATCAGCAAGATGACATATATCATTGAGTACTTAAATATCTTGATACACCCCTTTGCCTTCAACTACTACACCTTTCAGAAATTTGAGAGAGGTAAAATGCCTTCACTGTGAAACACTAGAAAGAAAATTTAACTGATCACCTTAGAGAGACACTGCTACAGATTTGAAAGTAAGCTTAACATTTCTCCAGAAATCACTGGAACAGATCATGCTAATCAATCAATTTTCAAATCTCTAGTAAAGTAACATGAGCTATACTCATGTCTTTTATAAAGTACATTGGTATAACTTTCTCTTGTGACAGAGAAGTGGTATTTACAAATATCCTGGAGTCAGAAAAAACAATATACCCAGATGTGGGTAAGCCCTTTTATTAAATTTCATCTGATTGTCTTGCTAATAGGATATTTTTAAAAAGTGACATGTGGCTAATACAGTGTGCCACTGGTTCAATCAGTGCTTGTTGTTAATCTGAAAAGTTTTATAGAGTAGTATCTGAAAGCAGAAGTTCAATTTAGATACTGTCAATACACACTTGAGGAAAAATAGAAAACAAGAAATATATCACTAAGTCTAATTGCCAGAAAGAAACAAAAACGATCTGATCTGTATGTAAAGATGACAATATGGTATTAAAAATTCCCCTATGATTATTGTATATATGGAGAGAATACCAAATATCAATACTAAAAAGTGTCCCATCTACTATAATTTGTAATAGTTAAACCTTTACAGGGCACAATAGTTGCCTTAGAACTTTATTTGGATAAAGGATCACTGAAAAAAATTTAAAATTTAGACTATCTAGAAACCAGAGATGAGTGAAGTTGCTATGGGGTTAGAAAGCGAAGGAAAAAAAAAGGCTTAGGGAATTCAGATTTTAGTTTATAGAAGAGAAATATGGGGGTTGAATGTTAATAATTACAATATAATGTATTGTTCTTCATTTAAAAAATCATGCGTGACCTAGCTATAACACTATAAATCAATGGCAAATATATAGCCAAAATTAAGGTTAAGAATTTAACAAAGCAGGAGTTTGTTTTCCTAGAGAAAAGATGTAGCATTAGTTCAGATAATGACTGTCTTCTAATCATAAGACTTATATAATAAACCATCTAATGTTGTCACTTGGTTTTGTACAGATATTTTATATCCAAACTGAACTCTTGCTTGCCCCCCGAACATACCTTTCATGCTTCCATTTTGCTTTTGGCTAGCTCATACTCATCTTTCACTCATAGCTTAAATGTCATTTTCCCAATTTAAAATAGATGCCCTCTGCATTCCTTTCTTGTAACACTTTATTATTTTTTCTTTAGAGCATTTATTGCAACTTGTAATTACCTACCATTTCTCATTATGTATTAAGCAGCTATTATAAGCCAAGTATTGTGCTAGGTACATGATGCACTTCTCTCCTTTGCTGGGTTATAAGCTAAAAGAAAACAACCACTGTATCTGTTTTAAGTCCTACATGCCATGGCTGAATACAATGAATGAATGAATGAGTGAACGAACAAATGAATGTGTGAAGGACAAATGAGAAGGAGGAACTTCTTTTCTTGGTGATAAGAGTAAGAACAAGGTACAACCAATGTAATGGGTGTATATTGCAGAAAGTACTGGGCATTTTATATTTAATTTCCCCCATCCACGTGGAATAGATGGCACGATCATCTGAAGATCAGAGAGATTAAGTCACTAGACAAAGGCCAACAGCTGATAATTAGTGAAGGTGAAATTCAAATACAAATCTGTCCACATCAAAGGCAATATAATTGCTATCTCGCTACATTCCTAGGTCTGCAGTTTCATGAAAATATACAATGTGTCAAGACAGTCATTTCAAAAGTTTGTTATTTCCCTGACAGCACAGCATCTCTTGATAGAGCAAACATTAAAGTGCCTCCCGGGTTCTGCTGGGAAAATAGGTAATTTGTGGTTATTAATATTTTCTATTTTTATTTAATCTCAAATTTTAGTTACATGTAAAAAAATAAATCCATTAGCTGATGGCTATAGACAAACCTTAAGATCTTTCAGTAGATAACATTTTAAAGCACCTAAAAATATAATATTGTGCTTTAGGAGTGAGCTTTTTTCATTTAAAAAATAACTATAAAACATTGATGAAAGAAATTGAAGAAGACACAAACAAATGGACAGATATTCCATGCTCATGGGTTGGAAGACAAGATATTGTTAAAATATCCATATATTCAAAGCAATCTACAGATCTGATGCAATCCCTATTAAAATACCAACAGCATTTTTCACAGAACTAGAACAAATAATCCTAAAGTTTGTATGGAACCACAAAAGACTCTGAATAGCCAAAACAATCTTGAAAAAGAAAAACAAAGGTGGAGGTATCCAGATTTCAAGTTATATTACAAAGCTGTAGTAATCGAAACTGTATGGTACTGGCACAAAAACAAACACATAAATCAATAGAATAGAGCCCAGAAACAAGCCCCAGATTATACGGCCAGTTAATCTTCCACAAAGGAGGCAAAAATATCCAATGGGAAAAAGACAGTCTCTTTAACAAACGGTGTTGGGAAAACTGGACAGCCATAGGCAGAAGAATGAAAATGGACCACTTTCTTACCCCACACACAAAAATAAACTCAAGGGGCACCTGGATGGTTCAGTCGGTTAAGCGTCTGCCTTCGGCTCAGGTCCTGATCTCAGGGTCCTGGGATGGAGCCCTGCATTGGGCTCCCTGATCAGCCGGGAGCCTGCTTCTCCCTCTCCCTTCCCTCGTGCTTGCTCTCTCCCCCACACCCCTTCAAGTAAATAAATAAAATCTTTAAAAAAATACAATAAATAAACTCAAAATGTATTAGAGACCTAAATGTGAAACCTGAAGCCATAAAAATCCTAAAAGAGAGTCCAGGCAGTAATTGCTCTGACATTGGCTATAGCAACAATTTTTTAGATACGTTTCCTGAGGTAAGGGAAATAAAAGCAAAAATAAACTATTGGGACTATATCAAAATAAAAAGCTTCTGAACAGCAAAGAAAACAATCAACAAAACTAAAAGACAACCTACTGAATGAGAGAAGATATTTGCAAATGACAGTTCCAATAAAGGGATAGTATCCAAAATATATAAAGAACTTATAAAACTCAACACTCCAAAAACAAGTAATCCAATTAAAAATGGGCAGAAGATATGAACAGATATTTTTCCAAAGAAGACATCCAGATGGCCAACAGACAAATGAAAAGATAGTCAAAATCACTCATCATCAGGGAAATGCAAATCAAAACTATAATGAGGTATCACCTCACATCTGCAGAATGGCTAAAATCAATGATACAGGAAACAAAAAGTGTTGGTGAGGATGCGGAGAAAGAAGAAGCCCTCTTGCACTGATGGTGGGAACGCAAACTGGTGCAGTCACTGTGGAAAACAATATGGAGGTTCCTCAAAAAATTAAAAATAGAACTACCCTACGATCTGTAATCCCACTACTGGGTATTTATCCAAAAAATACAAAAACACAGATTTGAAAGGATATTTGCACCCTTCTGTTTATTGCAGCATTATTTAAAATAACCAAATTATGGAAGTAGCCCAAGTGTCCACTGATAGATGAATGGATAAAGAAGATGTGGTATATTATATATATATATATACTATTCAGCCATAAAAAAAGAATGAAATCTTGCTATTTGCAAAGACATGGATGGAACTAGAGTGTATTCTGCTAAATGAAATAAGTCAATCCGAGAAAGACAAATACCATTTGATTTTACTCATATGTGGAATTTAAGAAACAAAGCAAATGAAAAAGGAAAAAAAGAGAGAGATTGACAAACCAAGAAACATATTCTTAACTATAGAGAACAATCTGATGGTTACCAGAGAGGAGGTGGGTGGAGAGATGAGTTAAATAGGTGAAGGGAGTAAGAATACACTTATCATGATGAGGACTGAGTGATGTATAGAATTGCTGAATCACTCTATTGTACACCTGAAATATATTGTACACCTGAAATACAACACTGTATATTAACTACACTGGAATTGAAATTTAAAAATTAATTAAATAATAAAAACAACTTTATATTAAAATGATACTTATTTTTTTAAAAGTGAATACCTAACCTTGTATTTTAAATGAACCAAGACATTAATAACAAAAGTTTCAAAAAGTCATAAATATACATTTTTATTATTTAATGAGTCCTGAGTAGATGTTCTTTGTTAAACTGTGTATCCCCCATGTACTTTGAGGGGTTTCATTGTGTTCAAAAGGAGCAACAGTTTTTATTTTATTTTTATTTTTTTTAAAGATTTTATTTATTTATTTGACAGAGAGAGACACAGTGAGAGAGGGAACACAAGCAGGGGGAGTGGGAGAGGGAGAAGCAGGCTTCCCGCCACGCAGGGAGCCCGAAGCGGGGCTTGATCCCAGGACCCTGGGATCATGACCTGAGCCAAAGGCAGATGCTTAATGACTGAGCCACCCAGGCGCCCCAACAACAGTTTTTATTTTTAATTATAAAAGATTTTCCTAGCTTTTTAATTACATGTAAAACTATTCCCAAACACATTACTTAACTGATGTGCATCACAGAAAATATCTTGCCTTGGAAACACTTCAAACAAGGCAAGTTCCACAAGAGACAGGGCCACTGACTAACACACAGCAGCAATATGATCTCTTGACCAAAACTTTTCTGAATTGCATCATAAAAGACCCCTGACACCTGTCATTTTCAGAGATTAATAACAAATTTCTGAAGCATACTGCAATGTTGCTTGAACAGAAATAGGACAAATTTTATCCCCCTCTCTCTCAAGATCTGTATTTTATTTTTTTCTGGTATTTTTTTTATTATGTTCAGTTAGCCAGCATATAGTACATCATTAGTTTTTGATGTAGTCTTCAATGATTCATTTGTTGCGTATAACACCCAGTGCTCATCACCACAAGTGCCCTCCTTAATACACATCACCTGGTTACCCCCTCCCCCGCCCCCCTCCCTTCTGTAACCCTCGGTTTGGTTCCTGGAGTCCATAGTCTCTCATGGTTTGTCTCCCTCTCTGATTTCTTCCCATTCAGTTTTCCCTCCCTTCCCCTGCAGTCATCTGTGCTATTGCTTATGTTCCACATATGAGTGAAACCATATGATAATTGTCTTTCTCTGTTTGACAAGATCTGTATTTTAATTTTGACCTGCTCTTACTTGTTTTAAAAGCCAGAACATGTTTAATACTAAAGTAGTAGACCTGCTTAAGTTCATCACTTTCGTATCCTATCTCCAACACAACTGCAGTTTTTTTGTGTGTCTAAGGAACAAATCCTCCACATCAGGTATCTCATGGCTTCCCTAAGTAAGCCAAGTCCACTTTAATGTTTTAAAGAAAACTGAGCACTCAGAGAGGTCATCGAAGTGTATCAAAAACCTGCAGTAGTCATATCAACCTAATGGATGGGTTTCAAAGCTAATGTTTGCTTACAAAGCTTATTGATATTTGCAAATGAATAATTTAATGCAAATCTAAACATCCGCAATTACCTAAAAATCTAACATCTCTGGAATCAGGCAAAACAGACATATTTAATTTCATGTCAATTTGCAATTTGTTTATGTAAACACCTACCTGGATGTTGTACATCTGTGTGGTTATAAAATGAATTGTATTTTTAATAAACAAGGGGACTTCCTTAATAGAAAATAAGGACATTAATGTGGATTTATTTGTAAGGTAAAGATTTTTTTTGGCAACATGAAAAGTTAATTATTTTGGTTTACCAAACTTACTGACATCAGACAATGGAATACAGGTAGATGTATATAGCAGTTTGAAAGGAATACAGCAATACTGAATACAGATAGAGGCATTTGGGTTGAGATTATAAGTAATTAAATTTCGGGAGCTAAAGTGAATTACTTGTATCACCGGCAGAGTGGAGACCGAAACTGTAAATCAGAGAAGTCTGGTGTGTATGCAAAGTTCTGTGCAAAATGATGAGAAGTGGTGATAAATGAGGGCTGAAGAGAAATCTGTTTTCACAACCCACAGTTCAGGTTCACAGAATAACCCATCCACACATCAGATACATACTTTTAGCACTTGCAGCACCAAAACACATCAGTTTGGAAGGAAAAAATGTTCTTATTAGGAACTGTGGTTTGGGAGGAGGAAAAAAAAAGGAGTCAGGTACATCTGTGTTTTACAGTGCTTCTTAATTATATTTCAATGTAATGACAAAGGAAAAGTTTACATTTATAGAAATAAAGAGTTGTTCGGAGTTTCAATTTTAAAATAAATAAATGCAGGGCGCCTGCGTGGCTCAGTTGGTTGAGCGACTGCCTTCAGCTCAGGTCATGATCCTGGAGTCCTGGGATCGAGTCCCACATCGGGCTCCCTGCTCGGCAGGGAATCTGCTTCTCCCTCTGACCCTCCCCCCTCTCATGTGCTCTCTCTCTCTCTCTCATTCTCTCTCTCAAATAAATAAATAAAATCTTAAAAAAAAAAAGTTAAAAAAATAATAAATAAATAAATGCAATGTTCAATACATTTTAGTTTATTACAAAATGCAATGTTCAATACATTTTAGTTTATTACAAAGCAGTACTTAGACAAGTTTAAACTATCCTTAACCTTGATATTTTTAGATCCTTTATCTATTTAAGGAAACTTTAACTTGTCTAAGTTCCCTAGCTATATTTTTAAATAACGTAAATATGATAATAATAGGTAACACACACAAATATAGTTTTTAACATGTGTCAGACACGGTTCTACCTCCTTTACGTACAATAACCCATCTGGTTTGCAAACCAATCCTGAGGACAATACTACTATTATTTCCATTCAGAGATAAGGAAATTGGCCTGAAAGGTTAAAAGAAAGCAAAATACTTTCATTAAAACGCTCACTGAGTCCGCTAAACTTGCTATTTGCTATCAAAATTTTTCATGGTGGTTTTCTAATTTCAAAATAAATAGCCATCAAAAAATGTTCCATTGCAGTCATTTCTCCTCAACTTACAGAATTTTATCCTGCTCCGCTTCTCAAAGAAGTTGAACAGTCCAGTCAGTGTGCTACAAAATGTAACTCTCCTCGAGAAATAAAATCGCAACTATGAGGAAAAGGCAGCAACATACAGGCTGGTGGCAATCAAACGCCAAGTTTATCCTCACAAATGACGTATGTCACCTTGGTTTAAAGCTGCTTGTCAGATGACCATGTCTTATCTAGAGAGGAGAGTGGCTGAATACTTACATATTTCTCTAGAGCTGTGCTGTGCTCCCAAATAGTAACATGAAAAGGGAGCAGTACCACTCCGGGTCCAGCAGGAAAGGACAACATCGAGAGCCAGAAAAGGCATTAACTTCAACCTTAAATTTCATTTTCCCCTGTTTAAATTAGATTTTTTACGTTATTTAAATGTAATTTTATTACATTTACTGTATTATAGTGACACTTGAAGTGCGGATATTGTATGAGTCTGCCTGCACCTCAGGTACAATATAAACTAAAGCTTATAACTTGGCTTTGAAAATTAGCTCATGAATCAAAAGAGATATAAAGCCTAAGCTTCAAAACCCACCTTTATTTACCAGATTTGCAAGAAATCCATTTGGCTTTTATTAATATCGGTAGTTATTTTTAAAAGTCAGGTTTTGATTTTCTTTACACTCTCAACCATTCCATTTGCCAGAGACTGCTTTTCTCAGCTACTATACCACTCCACAACATTTACAACTAAAATACAAATCATAACATTACCAATAATGGGTTTTGAAGGCATTTTCCCCTTCCAAATTCACAACATACATACGTGACCATTGCAATGAGCTTGGATATTTAAAATTTATTTAATACTCAATCTAAAGTAACAGTGAACGGATTAAATACATTCTTATGGGATACTTCATGGAGATTAATCTACTTAAAAATTTTTTTTCATCTGCTGGAAATCATTCTGAAAAGTTTCATTCTAGCTCTCAGACACATTCATTCATTTGCATTCAACAAAGTTTACTGTGCATCTACCATGTGCAAAACCCTGTAATAGGATTCAGAGAAATGGTCCTTACCAGGGTAAATGGATGTGAAACAAACAGTCACATGTCCTGAATGTTATAATGGATGTGAAACAAATAGTCACATGTCCTGTAGTTATCTCTACTCAAGATGGGTCTGTATGTTGGGGGGGAAAGGTGGATAACCTCCCGGAAATGACTTTAAATCTCAAATTTGAAAGATAAATAGGAATTCCACTTGTTAAAGGTAAAGGTTTAGGGGGCTGGGAAATAGGAGGGAAATTTTAGTGTGGTGTACATGTGATCCAGGTAGAGAACAGCTTGTTAGACAATATGAAGGAGACAAGAAAAAACTCAGCTGGGATTGAAGAAAGAGGTTCAGTGTGGCTGGAGCAGTGAGAGCCCAGGGCAAGACACATGATAAATGAGGATGGAGATAGAGGTAGATCAGGAGGGGCTTGGTCATGGGGACTTTATTTGAAGATTCAAAGGGAAGCATCCAGATTAAAAGGAAAATGACATGGTCGAATTTGGATTTCAAAACTATCATCTGGCCACAGGGAAAACCAGATAGTAAAGGGTGGTGATATCATGAGGTAAGAGAAGGTGGTAGATAAGGGGATGGCAACTGGGGCAATGGGAAACAGACAAAATCAAAAGCTATTTGGGAAGCAGAGATGAAAATGATTGGCAATAGATTGCATTTGGAAAATGAGGCAGAGTGAGGAGACAAGACTCGTAGATTTCTTTCTTCATTAGTGGAGTGGCCTAAAGTGCCATTTTCAAAGATAGGGATCAATGGAAGAGAAGTCATTTGAGAGAAAGAATGATATTTCCATATGGAATGTGTTGAGTTTGACAGGCTGAAAGATATCTAAATAGAGATGAATCAAAAATATTGCAGGGAATATGATATAATTAGGTCAGAACACTGTTGTTAACTTTTATTTTACCTTGGATTTATTTACTTGCTTATTGGCAAGTAGATTGTAAATCCCCGAATTAGAAGTAGATTGTAAACAGAACTATCTTAACCTTGGGTTATTTAAAGAGGGTATGAAAAGTGGCTATATAGAACTTAGTTGGTTTTTTCTTTCAATTATAGTCTAACAGTTTTATTATTTACCTGTCGCATTATTTTATTTTAACAAAAGACTCATTTTCATATGTTTAATATTAATAGACTATGAGCTCCAAGAGTGGAAATACTTTTGCTGTTTTATTTGCTGTCTATACATAATCACCTTAACAGTGTCATAAACTTACTAGATAATAAATGTCGAATGAATAAATGATATAAAGATATACAGCATATTTAATTATGTAGTATAATTATAAAAAGTAACTCACAGGCAAATGTGAATCTTACTAAAGAACCTAATGATATAACAACATTTCTAATCTGTTTTGCAGGGACTTTTAGAACTGTAATTAAATTATCAATGTCTATAAAACTCTTTGACATCATCTGAAGAAACTTGGGAATAAAAATATTTATGATTCAAATCTACACATTCTAAAATGAAGCTGAAAGTGCTCTGAGAAAGATTAAACTTATGGTTTAATTCTTTTTAACTTAGAAAAGACCAAAAGTGTAGTTCAATTCATTGTATTATATATCGATACTTAATTCAGAATACATTATGGGTCAGTATGAAATATAAATTTCTAATCACAATACCAAATTGGCTATTGCATTTTCATACATTCTCTACAACTGAGTGGGATTAGTAGTTAAAAGAGTAGAATGAAGAAATTTCTTAATATCCTTATGCAGTATTATTGACCTAAATAGGGTGTGTTTTCTGAAGGTAATTACTTCAACTTTTTGAAAATTGCTAATGCATAGATACAATACATATGTAAACATTAACTAGGTAATATAAACCCTTATAAATTCTGTGTATCTTATATAAGAATGTAAAGCTTAAATTGGAAATTGAATATTGTTTTATTAACAAAATTTACATGATTAAATAGGGCTTATTATTTTTATACTTCATCTAAATCTACATAATCTGTAATTTTTCTGTTATTCTCAGAGATCATTTACATAGTTGAAAATTAGTTGATAACCCACAAAATAAGACATAAAGCATAGTTTGGCTTTGGAACAGCTTAGCTTTTTGGTCTACATTCTTTGATTTTAAGTATAATAAAAATTTGGACTCTCAATTAGAAACACAACACACTGAAAACAGACATAAAAGGAAACGAATTGTGAAGTTGGAATTGATCCTAAGTTACATACTGTTCAAGGCCAATTTATGTCTTGTTTAGAAAAGGGTCATCATAACACTTTTAAGGCTTGATGCCTACAGCAAATCTCTTGTTATTTACAAAGATTAAAAAAGCACAAACTCATTTTCTTAATAAGCTTCTTCAGTTCTTCAAATAGTTCTAAGAAATGCCAAAGGCTTGCCTTAGATAACAAGTATACAGATAATCCAAAGTACAGCAGTGTCAGCTAAATAATATTTGATACCCAAAGATGCCGTTGGTGGGATTTTCATTGCTATAGAAATGTATGAGGTATAAATTTTAGCAATTCTCACAGTTTTGAGAGTGTTAAAAGAGCTTTTATATTAATTGAAATAGCTGAATAGAAAAAAAAAAGCCACTGGCTTCAAAAAATGGAAATTTGTTTTCCATGTGCTAATTGAGCTTCCAGAGGAATATACTATTTTCTTCTTTTAAATTATGTGTAATTTTCTCTAAAATAAAGAATACATGGTAATTGTAGAAATTCAAAAATGTAGAAGAAAAAAAATCACCCCTAGCTTGGTTATCCTGAGATAAGCATTATTAACATAGTTTTCCCATTCTTTGTTCTGTAAAATTTTTAAAATATTAACTGTTATCATACAGTATGTTAACCAGATAGACTACATTGATTATAAGTGTCTATTTTCCTGATTATCAAAGTAATAGTTGCAGAGAATTTGAAATACACAGATAAAGTCATCAATCTTAAATATTATATATTTACTAGTTATAAATATATTTTTGAGTACTTGTTCTCAATCCAAAAATTGGACATGCAGTTAATTTAAGTATAATTTGATGCATCCAGAAGAAGTCAGAACCTGCAATATTGCATTAAAACACAGTAATTGTTTTAGAAAATAATTCATACGCCAATGAACAAAGCTATACCAGTGAGAAAAAAAAGAGTATGGTCAATCTTAAGGAGGAGAAATTATTAACATGACTAAGAGGAGTTTAGCAGAATACTAAGTGTGAGCCTTTATAACCAAGGACCAAAAGGTATGGTGATTTCAAGAACTGAGAGGCTCAACTTGATAAAGTAATATCAGATATCAGTCCATGTTTTGCCAGCTCCTAATCCATGAACAAATTAAATGCTCAGTCTTTGCCTGTTTCTTGGTTAGATTTTCAAAGATGGATGTTGAATGGAGAGTCAGAGTCAGGCATATGAGAGCTTCTCACATTTACTCAAGAATCATCATTCAGCATCTACTCTAATAGGGTGACCACAGACCACTTGCATTTATAGTGACACTAGGTTCTTTTAAGGATATAAAGGTAGGGGCGCCTGGATGGCTCAGTTGGTTAAGCGACTGCCTTTGGCTCAGGTCATGATCCCAGGGTCCTGGGATTGAGTCCCACATCGGGCTCCCTGCTCAGCAGGGAGTCTGCTTCTCCCTCTGACCCTCCCCCCTCTCATGCTCTCTCTCTATCTCATTCTCTCTCAAATAAATAAATAAAATCTTTAAAAAGAAAAAAAAAAAGGATATAAAGGTAAATGATATATGCTTGAGTGCTGGCCTCAAATATGTTACATTTTAGCTGGAGATATAAAACATGGGTAAAAAATGTATATTAGAAGACATAAAACATTAATTTTATTCTTTACTATTATTATTATAGATCTTTGAGAATTATTTCAAATATTGTTGAGACCATGCCTATTTTGTCTACTGAGTGTTTACACATAAAATATATGTGAAATCATTTTTTGAAAAGTTTCAGGACATTGGACAGCATGTGTACTGGTCACATGACATAACTTTCAGTGTCTGACCTATAGTAGGAATTTTGGTATGAACCATGGGATGAACCCAAAGGATGAGCATCAGGGCGGTTCTTTGCTCTTCCAATGTTCTGACTTGGAATTCTTTACACTTGGGATTGGAGTTTCCCAAAGTATCACTCTGCTTTGACATACTCATGAAATGTTACTAGCTGCATGTACTGCAAGTGCCAAGTCCATCTTCAGTCCCAATAATATAAAAGAAAAAAAAAAGTACTATGGAATGTTGTTACCATTTTTTTGGCCTCTTTTAAAAAAATGTTGTATTCATGTATAATTTACATACCATAAAATGCACCCATTTTGAGTGTACAATTCAGTGTTTTTAGGATATTTAGAGTTGTGTAACTACTACCATAATCCAATTTTAGAACATTTCCATTACTTTAAAGAATTACTCTTACCCATTTGCAGGTCACAGCTCTTTCCTACCTCTGGCCCCACACAAGCACTAATCTATTTTCTGTGTACCTCAATTTGCCTTTTCTAGGTATTTCATATAAATGGAATCATAACATATCTGACTATTTTCACTTCATTTCACAGGCAAAATAATTTTGAGGTCCATCTATATTACAACATATGTCAGTACTTCATTCCTTTTTATTGCTGAATAGTATTCCGGTTATGTAGTATTTATCCATTTACCAGTTGATAGATATTTCAGTTGATTCCACTTTTTGGCTATTATAGATAATGCTGCTATAGATATCTACATGAATGTTTTGTGTGTACATATATTTTCATTCCTCTTGGGTAAATACCTAGGAGTGGAATTTCTGGGTCGTGCAGTAAACCTTGTTTAACTTTTTAGGAAACTGTCAAACTGAGGGCATCTGGGTGGCTAGGTCAGCTAAGTGTCCAACACTTGGTTTCAGCTCAGTTCATGATCTCATGATCTCATGGGTTGTGGGATCAAGCCCTGCTTCAGGCTCCCCACTCAATGGGGAGTCTACTTGAGATTCTCGTCCTCTGCCAGTCACCCTGCTCAGTCGCTCTCTCTCTCTAAAATAAATACATAAATTAAAAAAAAAACCTGCCAAGCTATTTTCCAAAGTTCTTGTTTCTCCTTATTCTTGCCAATTCTTATTATTATGTCTTTTTTTATTACAGCTATTCTAGTGAGTATGTAGTGAGTGTAAAGTAGTATCTGATATAACCATAATTTACATTTCCTAATGACTAATGATGCTGAGCACCTTTTCATGTGCTTATTGCCTACTCATATATTTTCTTTGGTAAGAAGTTTTTACAGTATTTTACTCATTTTTAAATTGGGTTATCTGTCTTACTAGTGACTTGTAATTTTTATTTATATATTCTGTTATCACAAATTTTAAAGAACCACTTTGTTTATTTGGATAGAATATATTCAAAGGAGATGCATGTATGATCATAAAGATTCAACTGATGACAGCCATTTCCTTTAGAACTGTGATTATTTATTTAAAATTGTTTGTGATTCTTTAGCTAAGATGCAAGGAGTGCATATCTCAGTTCTTTCTTTAATCATTACTGTAACTATCATAATGACTAGTTTTACTGCTTATATACATATGGATAAAACCCAAGACATTGGTTGGAGTTGGGGTAATAAAAATATGTGTTTTATTTTTGAGGAGTAATCTACCTAAGCTCCTGTTTCTTGCCTTGACATATTTCAGTATCAAAGGTCCAATCTTCTAAGAATTTCTGAGACTGTTATAGATCACAGTAAAAATTTCTTCATCTCTTCCATCTTTCTTTTTTCCTCCTTCCATTGTTTCCTGCTTCTCATTTTAATTCTCCTTTATAAAGAGCTGTTACTTAAAATTTCTACTACTACTTTATTCCTGCTGCTTCTAAAACATTTCTTAGGGTTGTTTGACACGAATTAGACAGATATCATGATCACTTTCTTTAGTTTTATCCCATACCAGACTGTGTCTTGAAATAATAACTTTGTAATGGGAATATCATTTAATAAGCTTGATAAATTTTAATGTTTTTACACTTCAATTTGGGGAATTTCAGGTAGCTGAAGCTCTTAAGCACTTCTATTAATGAAAACTTTTGATAAATTAGGATTGGAATCATTACTGTTATTTGTTAACATAGGTAGTATTGGTGGATAGTAGGCACTCAAAGCTTAGTCCCTATAGAATAGCCATGAATGATGAATGCAAACTCACTAAATAAATATTGTAAGTAAAGATTTCTATATTAAATATTTCCAAATATCACTAGTGGATCACTTATTTCAAGCCATATAAAATAAAACCAAATTAGAGTAAATATAATAATTTAAATAGTTCTATAAAGACTTTTAAAATAGATTTATTGAAAAGGGCCATTTTCTGATCTCTGAATAGCCCTCATCATATAAAATATCAAATGCTATGCCAGTAACTTTAAAACCCTGAAATCACTTAATAATAATATAATAAGGACTACAGAACATGTAATTTCCATAACATGAGGTAAACAATACAAAGAGGTGAAATGGCTGACTACATGGAAATGAAATCTAAAGTCTTTACTCATGTACTATAGTGTTCCCCAAAAGAGGGATATGTCTCAACCACAGTGATGGAGTTCATTATAAATAAGTGTTTTAATTATTTAAGTAAATCGGAATATTATCTATGCACTCATAATGATGGGAATGTACTGTCTTGGAAAGGATATAGAATTTAGGGTTGGAAAGACCGAGTTTGAATCTTACTAGCTGTGGGATTTTGGACAGGGGGCTTTAATCTCTGAGTCTCAATACCATCATCTATAAAATGGGGATTTTAATAAATGCAACCCTCCTCACAGAACTGTCCATAATATTATATTAGATTAATGTATTAAACTATAAACTTTTAAAAGACATGAATATGGGTTTCCCTTATTATAACTACTTGAAGACAGGTTTATAAGTATGCTGGTAATTTTGGAGGTGAGAGGATCTATGTATTAGGAAAACAATTTTTACTAGACATTTCTAACCAAAGACAAACTGAAAAGTTAGTATCAGAAAATAATATTTTTGAGATAATCTAGATAGGAACAAAATGGTGCTTATGGTTGCCATAATATCACACTCTAAATTTGAATACTATGTTCATGTCATTAGAAACAATAATTATTAAATAAGTGGAATTAATGATAAATCAACTAGATGCCTCTGAATTTGAGGATCATTCATATTCAGCTCCAATTCTCAAAATATATAAAGCTTTACAGATGAGAAAACTGAGGCTCAGGAAGGTTATATAACACGCCTTAGGTCACATAGTAAGTCTAAAATACTTTTACAGTGGCATATCCAACATAGTAGAATCATGAAATTTTAGAATTTCAAAGGTGGGTGGATTTTCCAATCCAATCTATCCATTTTGCATGTGAAAAAACTGAGGTTCGGAGAAATAGACTTTTCCAAGGTCATATTGGAAAAAATTAATATCAGAAAAATTTATTACTAGAGAATAGACCCCCAATTTATATGACCACACCCACAAATAAAAGGCTAAATTAATTTATAAAATGGTATTATCTTTTTTAAGTATTAATTTCACTGAAAAAATTACATTATCTACATCTTATATTTCTTCAGCTATTTTCACCTTAAAAAGAGAAATCAAACAGTATCTCCTAAGTCACTTGAACATCTGCTTTTGTGTTCTGAAGTCAAGCTGTACTTGTTACTCTGATACTCTGGTAGTAAATGGGTAGCTGCAAAGGATGTTGGTTCGTCGGTTAAGTATTATATTTTATATAGGCCATTTCAGACCAGAATTATGGATTGCAATATCTAAATTCATTTTTTTATTAAAGATGTATCTTTAAGACTGTGTTTTGTGTGTTCAGTGTTTAAATTCAAATTACTCTTTAGTTGCAACTTTCTCTTTGAAATGATTTAAATGATATGAGTGGAAAAAAATTCTACATAGTGGATATCTGGACCAGCAAAATGTTCATATTTTCACTTTTTATTTCTCTTTGTTTCAAAGTTAACTGTAGTAATGAATATATTTTTATTTCACAAATGAAATATTTCCATTCTAGCTCATCCACAGGATAATGTGACTTTAAGTGTATAGGTTTTCTCCTCTCTTCGAATTAAGCAATACGTGGACAACACAGTTTAAAAACTCATGACACTTCCTAACATAGTAGACCCTATTACTAAGACAGCACTAGCACCTGATGGCTGGTGTGTGTGTCAGTACTTTTCAAGAGGCCATCCTTTTGCTTTATAGGAGACACATAGAAGAATCAACAAAACACCTTCTATTTTGGGTTATTTCAGAGACTTGGTTAGGGTTGTACATAAGATTTCTAGTAGAGCCCAAAATAACTAGATTAAGAGAATTAATTCTAGGCCAAATGAAGCTACAATGCACCAAACTTAATTCTGGGGCTTGTAGACTAGTGATGGGCAAAAGACATACAATAAACCACTTGTGTAATTCTAAATGCTGTAGTAGCCACATTAAGAAAGGTAAAAATAAACATGTGAAATAGATTTTAATAATATATGTTATTTAACCCAATATATTCCATAATATTATCATTTTAGCATGGCATCAGTATACAAATTATTAATGGGATATATTTTTTTAAAGATTTTATTTATTTGACAAAGAGAGACATAGCAGGAGAGGAAACACAAGCAGGGGGAGTGGGAGAAGAAGCAGCAGGCTTCCTGCTGAGCAGGGAGCCCGACGCGGGGCTCAATCCCAGGACCCCGAGATCATGACCTGAGCTGAAGGCAGGCATTTAACGACTGAGCCACCAAGGCGCCCCTGGGATATTTTACATTCTCTCTTCTATTACTAGGTCTTCTAAATGCAGTGTGTATTTTACCCTCACAGCACATCTTCATTGAGAACAGCCACTTTCAGTTGTTCAATAACTACCCTTGGCTGGTTAGTGGCTCCTGAATTGGACTGAGCAGATCTAGAGTTATCTACAAAATAGCAAACCAGAACAGACCCTGGCATTTGGTCTATAGGTCTATAGAGACATGGGAGTGAGACGTTAAGGGTCTTCTTTCTCTCCCTTTAGGCAGTTTGATTAGGGTACTTGCACATTTGACTTTGTATAGACTATATAAGGAAGGGGACTTTTATTACCTGGTAATAATTCTTACAGCTAATTTTTATTGAGCACTTACCATGTATGTGATGCTCTTCTAATCTATTAAAATTCCCTTAATCCTTTCAATAGTCCTGTGAAATAGGGTCTGTTCTTATCCTTGTATTAGACAAGATGCCCATTTGGAAGGTCTTGTGGAAGAACTGCAATTAGTTGTTGCAGGTGTGATTTCCTAACAAAGGAGAAGTAATGATCCCATAATAATAATAAGCTATTTAAAAAAATGTGATGATTATCTAAGTCACCTCCTCCACAGCTGGTAGGTATTGGGGAACACTTACTGCTCAAATAGTACAAATATTCTTAAAAGCTAGAAAGATATATTTTAGTGCCATATTCTGCATCTCATAATAACAAAAGATTTAAGAAACTTGGATGAAAATGAAGAGACACTCAAATCATACACAAACCACTTCTAATAACAATGTAGCATGTATCAGGGTTTAACGACTGAGCCACCCACCGAGGCGCCCCTGGGATATTTTACATTCTCTCTTTTGTTACTAGGTCTTCTAAATCCAGTGTATATTTTACCCTCACAGCACATCTTCATTGAGAACAGCCACTTTCAGTTGAAAAGCAACCATAATAAGATACCATCAGTCCACAAATAGTGAATATTACATAGGGGATAAATGTTGAATAAAAAAGGTCAATAATTGGAGATTGACTGCACAGGATTGCAATGTAAGTTAAAAACGAGCATGTTTTCATAAAACCAGTGTCCTTCCAATTAATTAGCCTCAATGTAGGGACCAATTGGAGAAGCTACCCTACTAATATATCAATTCCTGCTACAAAAGTATAGGAAATAAAAGGAAAGCTAAAGGTAATCAAAATAATGCATCTGTATTTCTAATTATTGGCTACTCTTTAGGTACATGTTTATTATTTGACAGAGTACAGAAATGCCCTCTCCACTCCTGTTTTTATCTGATTAACTTCTACTCATCATTCAAATCCTAAAGTCTTCCTTGACTACCTTACCATCATCACTATCTCTGTTATATGCTCTCAAGGTAACATTCATATCTCCTTTGAAGTGCTTGTCACATTTCCAAATTCACATTTATGTATGTCATTATTTGATGGGTGTTTATATCCCTCACTAGATAGTAAGTTGCACGAAGGCAAGAACCATATCAGTTTTTGCTCAATATTTTCTCGGCTAGTAAAGTACCTAATACAGAGTAGGTACTCAGTATTTGTTTAATAAACTAATAAATGTGCTAAACATGTTATAAGCATTATTTTCTTAACTTCTGAAATAATCCCAATAGTTATTTTTACTTCTGACTCATAAAGAAAATGAACCTTGGGTTAAGTGATTAGCCTAAGACCACATAGCTATTAACCAGTATTGAACTCAAGTAGTTTGATTCTCTTAATCACTTTTCAAAACCCCACCTTGCTTTTTAATTCTTCCCAGTGCTTCACAGTCCAAACCCAATCCAAGTATTATTGACTCTATGTCTTAAATTTGATTCCTATTCTTTTTCTGCCCTGCCTCTATTTAGTCCACACTGTGATGAAGTTGTCTTTCTAAGATACAAATCTGCCATGATGTTTCAGGTTTTCAACTGAAAAAAAATCTTCCATGGCTGTCCAGCACCCAAGAATAAAAGCCAAAATTCTTGGCATAACAAACAGGATCCTCCAAAATCTAGATCTTGCCTTTCTACCACTCCAATCTCAACTCCAGTTAATCTCCCAAGTGGGTCTTTGCATGCAGTGCATCAAAATACTGAGTGGTCCCCAATATTCTGTGCCTCTTTTACACCTTCCTGTCTTTGTGTACCCTTTTCCTTCTACCTAGAATTCCTTCTCCCCTTTCTCTGCCCATTGATCTCTGCGCTTTTATCTCTGTGACCCAATTAAAACTTCCTTCCTAAAATCTTCCCTGACAAGCGAGGCTGGCTGAATCACTCCCTCTTCTCTGAGCCCTCACAGCACATCTCCCTCTGTCACAGCATGACTATCTTCTACACTGAAAGCTGGGGAAATATTTTCAACTTTTTTTTTCAATTAGTGAAAAGTGACTAGCGCATAGTTGTCTCACCTAGTGAATTAATAGATACAGATTTCCAAATTCTGTATTCACAATTCAAGTTAAGGCAACTTCTGTTGCAAGGACATTAGGAGAGTGTTTATTCACTTATAGAGGAGTTTTGCACATGAGGCGGGATGTTTTTGGATGCTGTAGTGAGAATAAGTAGGGAATTGTCTATGGGCCTTGTGAAATTTCAAGAGGCAGAACGCTTTTTCTTCAACATGTAATAATATTACAATTAATTTCTAAGGACTGAGCACATACACCAGAAAAAAAAAAAAACATTCCAGGAGATTTTTACAAAATCTGTGCAACAACAAATATATATTTGTAGAAGGCATTAAAATTTGGCAGTACCAGTTATAAATGGCTTTTTACCCAGAAGCTGTTTTCTTCATCCTAATTCCTAATTTTTTTCCTTAACAAAACAGACTGCTCAACTATAAGAAAAAGAAAATGACATAATAAAACTATACCTGGTCAGATTTTTACCATAATTGCTTTTACTACCCTCATCTCTATATGCCTCCACACAAACAATGCAAATTAGGAATAAATATATTTAGTAGTAGAACCACATAGAATGATTTGGAAGTACTAACTTACTGCAGGTGCAACGTGCAGGTAAAATTTTATGTAGAATTAATCTTTTCTATTATTATCTGTATTAGCACCCATTTTAATAAATGGGAAACATATTTTTGAAAAAGTAGAAAGCCACATTACAACCTTTTTTTCTAATGGTAATCATCATCTAAATTTATCATGAATCTTTTCACATGGTATCTTGCAACTACATTGTTCATTTTTCTAATATAGTACATAAAAGCAATTACCTCACATTACTTATGTTTTTGTGTGAGTTGAAAATAATACTAAAAAAATACCACTTCAGTTATTATATTCAAAGACACGTATAATGATTTTGAACAATAATTTACCTTTGCTATTGCTTATCATCAACCACATAAATGTGTAAAGGAGAATGTGCACATTTAAAAAATTTACAGTAAAGATGTTTTTGTGACAGGGTATCCACATACGATGAAAAAAGCCAGTAATATGTATTTTCCATTGAAATAAATGGGAAACTTGATAGAGCCCCACAGGACGCTCTTCGTTGCAATTGCTAGTTAAATGTAAAGTATGTCATGCCCTCAACACCACGGAGTGTGTTTTGGAACTGCTGTTGTAAACTGTCATTTTAAGCATTCATTTTACAGTTTCAAATTAGACTAGTGCACATATATTTAATTTTAATGTATTTTTGTATTATTTATAATATATTCACATATATTTCACATAGTAATTAAAGCAAGGTACTAAAGGGGTGAGTATTAGTTCTTTCAATAGTAGCATTTACGGGGCGCCTGGGTGGCTCAGTTGGTTAAGCAACTGCCTTCGGCTCAGGTCATGATCCTGGAGTCCCGGGATCGAGTCCCGCATCGGGCTCCCTGCTCGGCAGGGAGTCTGCTTCTCCCTCTGACCCTCCTCCCTCTCATGCTCTCTGTCTCTCATTCTCTCTCTCTCAAATAAATAAATAAAATCTTTAAAAAAAATTAGTAGCATTTACATATCTACTCCTTGTTTCTTCATATTTTTATTTTGCTTTAAGAATGCTAAATTTACTATTAAGTACTCACATGTTGTCTCAACCAAATTTCTGCCCTTAAGCCTCC
>NC_138380.1:31877587-31887587 GCF_054177405.1 Leptonychotes weddellii
CCTAATATCAAAATAAAATTCTACATCTAATGCAGAATAATTTCTCAATGTAGTTAATCTAAAGCAACATTTAAAATATGCTACCTCCATATATTATATGTTCTAGTATTTAGTACTAATTTTAGAAGATGAGAAAAGAATAAAGGAGAGAGTAATTCATCAAAAGGCTTTTTTATTACTAATTTTTCAGTGAATATAAAACAGCAAAGCATACTAACAAAGATGTAGCTCCTATGAATATATCCATTATATTATAAATATTAAAACTTAAAGATATTCCAGCTTTCAGAAATATTTAATATTAATATATTAAATGCTAGGAAAAAGTATTAGCTGTAATTCGTCAATCCCCTTTTCTCCGCCAATCCATTTATCATTAAGTATTTGTTACAGTGTGTCCCAAACACTAACCCTTCCTCCTAAATACATGGTTAATTTAAGTTAAACTGCTCACCTCTATAAAAATTAAAAAGCCATAGAAATCAAAGGTAAACATTCTGTTCTCAAAACAGACCACATTCTGCCAGAAGTTCATGACAAACAAAATTTTATTTTGCTTATATCACTCACTGCCTCCTAAATTATATTTCCAAACAAGAGACCTCAGACAACAATGATTAGTCCATTTTACTACCAAGAAGTAATTTCTTTGTTCAAAACTTTACATTTAAATATCACCAAGGAAAGACAAATTTGTAAAATTATGTCACCTATGAATTTGTCTTAATATTTTCCCTCCAGTTTTTATTTTTTTCCTGAAACATACTGAATATGTTTGAATTAAAAGCAATAACTGCATTAATTTTATAGAAAAGACATTCCAATCTCTAATGAACTTAAAGGCCCATTCTAAAACACACTCACGGAAGGACAAAAAGTCAATAACCTTAAGTTTTCTACCTATATTAATATAGTAAAAACATAACCAAGGGAAGAGACATTTACAAAGGTTTTTGAATGTTTATTTATCAAATTATTACATATCTTCCTGTAGACACTTCCTGAAGTGTCTTTTGTAGACACCTACTATACCCATTGTGTTAAATCACTTCCAGAAGGCACTCCACAAACATGCAATACATGACTAGAGTTTCTAGGTTATCAGAAGGACATAACTTTTTCTATTTACTCTTGTTGATGGTTTATATCAACAAACTGTGTAGAACAAAGTAAACTTCCGACTCAGGTTATAAACACACCTTACAGATTTATCATAAAATGCCTCCAGAGGACTATAAAGCATAGCCATGATTTGACTCTGTTTTCTTTTTAAGATCTAATCAGAGCTTTGAAGAAAAAGAAAGTTACTTCTTTACATTTCCCTCCAGAACATAGTGTCTTTTAGTACTAAATTGCAATGTTCATTTTCAGTTGTTAATTTCACTTGCTTTTTTATAACTGCCATCTACTGTCTTCTCACACAAAATAGAATTTGGCTATTAATTCTTAGGACTCTTACTGAGGGGAGTCAGTAGGAATATGAAAGCACCCCAGTGGTATGATGTTTCCTGTAAATAGATTAAAGGGAGAGCAGGGCTGTCCTGAAAATTGCATTAATTTAAAGTAACTTGTAAAACAGGCTAATCCTGGACTTTGGTAGATATTTAATTCTTATGATGGTCAAACAAAATAAAAATTATCTTCCTAATGACTACTGTCTGTGAAAAGAGACATAATTCCAAAATAATACAGAACCTGTTCAAAGTGTTATGTCTAGCTCTTTTAAAAGATTGTTCTTGAAAACAATGCCTAAAGGTTAATACATTATCCAGTACATATACTCTTAAGATAACTTTCTAAATATTGTTGTTATTTAAAATAACGATTCTATTAAATTTTACTGTCATGTGGGCATTTGCTTTAACTTTCAAGATGCATTCTGTCTCATCATATATTAACTGAAAACTGTGAATGATATATCACTTAATTTGAAATATTTTTCAATAAGAATCATTATATTTTCATTTAATCATTTTTTTAAACATTTGGTCTGAATGCAATCCAGAATTTTCAAGAAATAACCTTTATTTTAAAGCAAATCAAATATACTCTTGTTGTCAAACAGGTATATTCATTCTGACCTAATTTAAGTATATGTTTTGAAGGCTTTCTGTTCTCTGTCACTATTTCCACAGACTTGAATCAGTGAAGAATGGAGTGGCTATTCTTTGGCTGAAAAGAATATTTCATTGACAAACAAAACTGGGAAAAATGAATCGATCACAGAAAAAGAATAATGGGCTACTTAAAAGTGTACCTTTATTGGGCAGTTGTTGACTTCTCTAGATTTAAATGAGAACTGCATTTTATGAGCCACTAGCAAAAAACAAAAAGTGCTCTTTAACGTGATCAAAAGATGTATATTCAAAACATCTTGGAATGAGTTTTCAAGAAAAGCAACACAGACGATCACGGTGTTTAGACAGTTCACAATCTCTCAGCAAATTTCAACTAATTAACAGCTAATATTTGCAGCCATCACAGGCAAGCATCTGTGTTATGAAAAGTCCTTGTGGTCCTTTCCACCTTAGCTTCGACTTGGAAGAAATTCATTGTATAAGCAAGTATCAAGTAATGTGGCCCTCTGGTGGAAAACTAAGTATCACATTCTGCAGCACAATGTTCGACAGTAAACTAGAAGCTATCAAATACTTGTTACAAAGCTTTACAGATCCTCCCGAAAATCACCCTGTGAACTTAATTAATAGCTTGACACCTGAAGGGCACTCGGGCACCGGCATGACGTAACGAAGATGAAAATCCTACCTTTCCTGATCCTTCAATCAGGTTCCAAAGAATAATAAATTCTCAGCATCCTTTAGCTTCACACAACATGCTCAATTGGCTACGAATACATTTTTCCCATTGAAGCAAACAGGCTGATTTGTTTTAAGGAATCACCGAAGAAAACAAAACTTACCTGCTGTTGTTGCAGATGCAGCAGCTCTACTGTGCTTACTTCTGAGCTGGTGTCACCACTTGATCTTCCATCTCGGCTGCCAGCATCTAATTGGCTGCTCAGAGTGCTCATTCCATTTTGATTCATTGAACTGTTGCTTATTGTCTCTGTCGCAGATTCCTGCATCATGACTTAATACCTAAAAGTGATTAAGAAGTATCAATTAACACACGTTACACCTTCACACTTCCATTATCAAGATGTCCCTCTCTGCCAATTACAGAGACAGCATCTTTAGAAGAAAAAAAAAAAAAAAGCCCGCCTTGAACAGTCATTTACCAAGAAAAGCAATACAAATTCAGCTTTCATCCAGATACTAATCACTGAAATTATGGTTTCTATAAGCAATTTTTGTGTGGTTACATTTAACAGCCAAAGTAACATATCATGCATAGAGCATGGTCAATAGCATTTATGAAGGACCACATTTTAAAGTCTACCTATAAAACCAGCTTAAACGAAGGCACGATTGCACACTCTGTTCTATGTTTCCTATTATCTACCTTTGACAACCATGGATGACTATACAGCCTTATTTTAAATATTCACTATCTTGATTCTGTCAGATTTTTACAGCACATCTTATGTAAGGCTGTTGTTTAATGATGCACAGCTAATCATACAAAATTAAAATTTTGTAAGGGTGTTACAAATCATATGGTATCAACCAATGATAAATAGTATAATGGGTTTCTTTTTTTTGTGACTAAATAAAATTTTGCCTTGGAGGCATTTTAAGAAAAAGCTCCTGCTGCAAACACGTCAGATATTGCCTATTTTTTTAATCAAACAGCTCATATTCATTTATTTTTCTGACATTTAAAACATTTAATACTGTCCTTCCTGGGAAGTAATTAAGCTTATGCATGAGCAGCAATCAAACTGTTCACTTGAAGATGACTTAAAACTCAATTTTAACATAGGCAAATAAATGAAAGTATATATAAAATTAATTTTCCAGGCATGTATTAGATATGAAAGCTGGAAATAAAATCTATCAAGAATATCACTAATGATTGTGCTAAAAACAGCATAAATTATGCATATTACCTTCTCTACAGTAATAAATGTTTTATCATTTTCACTGCATAAATATACTGTACTTTCAGGATAGCAATGAGATGTCCTGCCAAGATCAGTGGAAATCCTTGCAGTAAATAAAGAACCAATGTGCTCTTACAAACCAGAATTTCACAGTACATCTTGAATCTGTGGTTTAGAAAGATCACTTTTGGCTCTCAGAGATATCTGAATCCTATCCTATAACCTAATTGCTGCACTTCTCTGATTTACTTCTACGGACAGGATTTCAGAAACAACCTGGGTGCGCTGTGACTTTAATAGTAATGCTAGACAGACAGGGGACTTAGCCTAAAGTAAAGAAGGACGTTAAACTTATCACTCAATTTAAATTTTTGTAACTAGGCGATTTCACTATTTTAAACTTGGTCATATTTTAAGACTTTTGTCCATTAAACAGTTTTAATGTATTTATTACAGAGCAAATGTAAGCTTGATGTCTTTTCATGTCAGAGAGAAACCCTCTTCCCCAGATTCTTACAAAATGTGATTATGGACACACACATAGACACACACACACACACACACACACAGATACATATCCAAGAGAGTTTTTTTGCATGCTAATATTATAATTATTAAAAATTAATGGTTATAATTTAATAGCTTTAACAGGTTTTTTCATCAAAGCCTAAATTATTAGATTATTTCTAGGACTCTAAAAAGTCAATTAAAAAAGAAGGACCTGCTGATTTCTAAAAGACCACCAGTAGCTGGGCTAGCAAAGCAAGTCAGTATAAGAAAAACTACATATACAACTTAAAGCTGTTCTGATAAAAAAGAAAAAAAAAGCAACAACAACAAAACCCCATAATCACAAAGGAAGCAATTGTTATAACTATATAGTAAACAACTTTTGAACCAAATGTGCTTATGAATAAATAGGCTTTGTTAAACACCTTATTGAACATTAACAAAGAAAAATCACACAAATGAAAACTGATACATAGTGATGGATTTTATAGGAAAAAAAAACAAAGCTAATACTCTTTTCTGAGATTAGGCAGCTAATAAGTATTCAAATTAGGCATAAATTTTACATGCACAATGTTTAAAATATTCAGAGAAAAGGTCTGATTGCCTTTACTACTTATATGAAAATTATAATTTGGGTCCTCTGCAACTGTAGAAACAGATAGATATAACTTCTACATATTGCATTTAAATTTTACTTTTGACAATAGATCTTGAGTGTATGTGTATGTATATATTTTTACTTCATCATCCAAATTTATTTGAAATACTTATTATCTCTGGGTGGAGTTTGCAACAAAAAGAATAAAAATTTTAAAAAACTGTATTTTCAAATATAGCAGACAAATGGCAGTATTTAATATTAACCTTTGTGTAGTTAATGTCGGAACTAATTGGATGAATTAAAGAAATCTGCATATATTATTGTATTATAATCAAGGCCATCAAATAATTAAGAATAATCAACAAGCAGAGTCATGGGTCTAAATTTTTATTACAATTATAAAGAAAGACCCACATAACTTCCAATTCCTATTATCCAGAGGATTTTATTATACCTTGTGGAATTTTTGACTTTATAAAACCCTGGAGTATAAACTGTGATTCACATTTTTGGTTCAATCATCTAAAAGGTAGTAAAATCACGCTTAAGAAAAACAGTAACAGTGATAGCACTTTTTTCTCTACAGAACAAAAGCATCTGACCCAACATTAATAGGCAAAAAGAAGGGCAATTGTGTGATCAGAGGATTCTAATGTACATATCACCTAAAGAAGACAGCTTGGAGCATGTCCACTATAAAGGAGATCTATCTTCAAGGATAATGAAGATGCTGTCCAGGATTTACTGAGTTTCTCCTAGTGATATCTCCACACCTATTTTCTACTAGAGAAAATATGTCTGGCACAATGTGAGGTGCTGTTTACCTTTTAAAGTATATTTTAAATAATTACAAATTCAGCATATTCTTTCCAAGTGGATGTGCTTGTGATCCCAAACACATCAAACTAAATTATTCATTCTTCTCAATCCTACCACAAATACTTTACAAAAATCAGTGAAAATAAATTCTGGATCATTAAAGGAAAAGGTGAAATTGGGAGTCGCTGTCTTAATGTTTGTCTGAATTGTTAGTTAAACCTTTAAATCTTTCATCATACACAACTTTTCAGCCACATCAGAAAATGACTCTTCAGATCTTGCACTCCAATGATACAGTTCTACTTTTCTCCCTTGCATTAAGTTTTCCTTTCTTTCCTTTTTCTTTCTTCTTCTTCTTTTTTTTTTTAAGCAAGTCACTGTACAGATACTTATTCTCTACACCACTTCCCTTTTGAAACATTAAACTGACACTGGAACTGACTGCACAAGATTGCATTTTCTCTTCCTAAACAACTTGAATTGAAAGGTTACTTAGTGTAACAATATTTACTTGCAGAATTGTGTTGTTACCAAGGGTATAATGGATGGTGGCTATGCAGGTTTACGCAAGAATGAGTGAAGCATGAGGCATTAGCCATGTGTTTGACATGTTTCAAATTGCTATAATCCAGCATTAAACACACCCAGCAATTCATGCCATTTCTTGCAGCCATAATCTTGAATAAAGCGTGCACAACCACTTATTATATAAATTAGTATATGACTCCCTGTTATAGTCACAACAGTGCTTTTGTGTTTATTTTGCATCAAGATGTAGTCTTTTATTTGTACAAATAGCAGGATATAAAGACATAGCTCAATTAGACCTCCTTACTTTATGATAGGGTAGTACTGAATGCTAGACTTGTTGGTTTTATTTTTTTCCTTTTAGAGTTATAGGTTCCATTGGTATAAAACTGTATCATGTGTTGAGATAGACATTTGCCAGAGCGATAACAGAAACCTGCATATATCCTATTCCATATTCACTACAATGTTCAAAAGTTCGATACTTGACCTGGGCCAGTACAGTTAACTGTTAACCACCACCAGGGACACTACTGGTCCTTGTTGCTTACTCAGCTTCTTTTCTCTCAGGTTCTCTCTCTCTCTCTCTCCCTCAGGTTCTCTCTCTCATCCTTCTGACCTCTCTCCCTTCCTTCTTCTCTTCCATCCCCTACCCCATGTGTGTGCATATATGTGTCTGTATGTGTGTAGATAGACAGACAGATGTGGGTACATTGATTGATCAAACTGTATATGTCAAGGATGGTAAGAAGGGAAAAGTAACCTCTACCACCCCTATGCTCCCCCATCCACATAAGTGGACACTCCATCTTATAATCTTGGTGTCTTCGTATTAAATCTCTCTCTTTTGTTTTTGCCATCTTACCATTTAATTAAAGCAAATGGATGGAGAAAATGACTTCCTGAGAAACTGAGAATAAATAATAGTCCATATAAAAAGTTTTAACTATTTCTGTGAACTTTTCTTAAACAAAATTATTTACAGTGACATCAAAGAATATTTCATGTCCAATATCTTCCAGTGTCTAATTTATCAACCAAATATGTACATTGAATCCAAAAGATTTTGAATATGACATATAAAGAAAAACATGAAATCAAAAAGTTATCATGTACTCTTAAATAATTCTTAATCACTTTTAAATTATCAATATTAAATATTCTTAAATATTCCTATGTAAATTCACACCAGAAAGCATTCAGTATGAGGAAAATCTACATATGCAACAAGAAACCACATACATTTACCTCAAAATATCAGCTAAATTCTGATTTTGAAAACCTGACTGAATTACAAAACTTTTGAAAGAAACTAGCATTTAAATAATGATAACTTCTGTGCTCTAGTGGAATTAATTCATCATGGACACCATGCACAGTGCATTTGAAATCTAGTACTGCTTTGCTAAAAGTCTTTAATGCTAAGATTGCCTAATAAATCAAAATGCCAAATATGAAGGACATAGTTGAATGTGTAAGAACAAAAACTGAACAAGCACACAAGTATTTTTAATTTTAAACAACTGAAACAGGATGTCTTTTAAAACATGATTTGGGAAAGGATATCTATTGTTACAGCAAGTGTTATGATCTTTATTATAACAAGTGATATGATTGTAAGTAAATGAAAATTAAGTTGTTTACGAAGTATCTGCCACTGCTCTTCACTTGTTTAAACAAAATGCCTAAAATGCTATCCACAAATTAAGGTTACCTTCCTGGGGAAAAAAAACCCAACAATTTTAATTAGTAAAAATTCAAATTTTCATTCAAAAAGGTTAATATGTCAAACATACCAAGTTGTAGAGACATTTCAACATGGTGATTTTTAAAAATAATGGTCATGACTATCTTTAGCGAACAGAATACTGTTAGATCTTCAACAATGACAAACATCAGAGAAACATAAGAGTTGACCAAATGAAAATCTTATCTTTCACTTCAATCAGCTATTAATTAATTTAGCAACTCAGTATGTTATGTTTTACTTCAGGATTAAAATTAACCTAAGTTTTAAAACACAAGTAACAAGACATAAAAATTTCATTATGGATATAGTATAAAATACTAAAATTAAGTACTTATTCTCTATGCTACTTCATTTAAATATAGTACAACAGCAAATTTGAAAGAATGGTAGCTATATAGATGTATTTTACTGTAACATTATGATTCTGCATCTTAGAGTTCCATGGTCCCCATTCACAAGCATGATTGGAAGGGAAACGATAATACTGATGATTCTGGTGAACTAATTGTTCCCACATATATTTCAAAATGATACCTGTACATTAATCTTTATATCTAAAGTCTTGTTTTAGCCTCATACATTTATATAATTTCCATACTGAGCATCTATTTCTCAAACAGGTGAAAATGTATATCAAGTTTTAGTTTAATGGTCAGTCTTCCTTTTAAGTCCACAAATTTTAATGCTAGTTTAATCATTACATTTTTTAATGTTTTAAGTCAGTCCTTTATAACATTAATACTTATTTATTTTTAAAACCAGGGAAGAAGGAAGCTTAGGGAAAGTTTATTTCATTCTGTTACTCCATAACCTCTGACAAATTGAGTTGGTGTTAATTTATAATACCAAAACGTAGTATTTTTTCGTAGTGGATTGAACTATATCTATATATCTTACAAATGTGAGAGGAGGGACTTAAAAACTACAGAATGTTACGTAGGTACTAATACAAAAATAAATACTGGTTACAGTTTACAAGAGACCTGATAAGCAAGTACATTCTGTCACACTTTTCCTCATCCTTGCCTAAAGAAAAAAATATCTTCCAATCCTTGAGACCAGAACTATTTTCGTTTAGGATATAGAGAATTTAACAGTAAAAAATGTTAAAGCAACAAGAAATAATTAGATCTCCAAGAACATAGAAAGACCTGCCTAGCAGGCAAAACCTCCCTCTTTCTTATTTAAAAAGCTTAGTGATTGAGTTGTGCAAGCTTGCAAGCTTCCATGCAGTGGGTCCACTTACAGTCAAATTCCCAAAGGCTGGACTACTTGCAATAGCCTTCACTGATCCCCTGGCTAATGAGAGCTCTGAGTATGTACTTCTCTTGTGATGGCATTTTCACCTTTCCTGCCACATATCTTTCCTTAACCCTCAAGCTTACTTTACTTCAATCTTCAGTCTCCCGCCCACAGCAACTCCCCGGGATCCCTTGCTGTTTTTCCTGAGCATAATACAGCTCTCCCACGGATCCTCATTCTCCTGCCCTTTCAGCACTTTTTACTTCCAGGCTATCTTTTGGGCGCCAAATGTCCCTTTAATACTGCTCCTCACCAGACCCACCTCTTGCCTTCCCATTGGAAGACCCACAGCATAGGCGGTACACTTAGAGAAATTTCTTCCACCAGCCTCAACTTAGTGCAAAAGTCTAACATGAGCCTAGCAGGTGGATGCAATGACAAGGCCAGAATTTTAAGGTAACTGCATGACTGTGTTGGACAGAGTTTTCAAGATATGGTCAGGAAACTGCTTTTGTCCTCCTTTCTGGTGTCTGTGTGTATGAGT
>NC_138380.1:31895087-31945328 GCF_054177405.1 Leptonychotes weddellii
TGCATTACATTATATAATAAAACTCTTTTCTTTTTATAACCCTATGGCAGGGTGTGTGATCAGGGGGATGCCACTAAGTGAAAAATCTTAACTTATGTCTTCCAAAATAATAGGAGTCATTTTAGAAATCGATTTCTAACCAGACTGTGGTGTTTCCTTTGTCCTTATTATAGGGTTTTCTTCTTTCTGATAGCATATCCTTAAAAATCTTTTAGTTTCTTGAATACGGGATACCCTGTGAGCAATGCCATTTTATTATGACACTGATAATTTTATTCAAAAGAAGCACATTTCAAGGGATAACATGGCAAACAATTTGCTCCACTGAAATCTATTTTTAAAAACACACTGAGTACCTACTGTGTGTCATGCACTGGGGTCTATCAAAACCTATCTTGCTTTTCCCCTGGAAATAATTATGCAAAAGAACATAGGAAAGGTCAAATTTCCCCCAAATTGGTATGATCAGTTGTAAATCCTCTGGACAACTGTCAGCTTTTAGAAGACTTGGTTGTTCTCTCTAGTGCAAAGGGATCTATAAGCAAGACACATCGAATGAGCTAGGACACTGATTAAATACCATTCTTGAAAGCAAGCAGAACAAACTAACAGGAAGAAATGCCCAGTGCTATCAAAACTGTAACACTGTAACAATAAAATCTAAACTCAATCGGTGGCATTTACCAAATTGCAGCCACCATTTCAAACAGATAAAAGCTGAAATACATATTTTAACAAAACAGAAACATGGGAGAACTGTCTGCTTTGTTCTACAGCAGTATTGTGAAATTCCTTTATTGAAAAATGGGAAGGTCTCCATATTTTGAGTGTTATGCTTATAGTCTTTGTAAGCTTACATAAAAATTAACATAAATTACAGAGAGAATTCTGTGTCTTTCAAATGTGTGGCTACTTTGAGTTACAGGTGTATTTTTTTCATGGTCAGGAACTTAAGAATGGGAAAAATATATTTCTTTTAATCAGCATTTTAATAAATACATAGGCTTGAGGATTATCCCAATTTCCTTGCCATCAGTCTAAATGCATTCTTACATCACTTTAGCAATCCCAACTCCAAAGAGAGAATGTGGTCCAGCTGCGGGGATGTGACGTAGTCTTCTGTGGCCACCACTTGAGTTTTGCTCCAGAGTTGCAACTAAATCACAACCTTAATACCTTATCCATGTCCCTTTTATCTCATTGCCATTTAAATATATATTTCATCTTCTTGTCCCATATTTTAAGTTCATTGACAGTATGATCTGTTCCAAGTTCAATACTGCATCTGCTAGTGTGATCTGCACATAGTTAAACCCTTCAAATACCTGTCGCCCAAATGAATAAAGAAATCGAATACTTATCGATGAAGGTGGCAGCAGTCTTCTTTTTTGACTACTGCCACCTTTATTTGTTGTCTGTCTCCAGCACTCTAGCTGTGCTATGGAGAGGGATATTTCAGAGAGGGAAAAGTTAGCCCGTGCAAACGAGGAAACCACTCACCTGTGGCCATCATGTAGCCAGGGTATCTTTTACAAAGGCAGTGGTAATTTTTTTCTTTTTTTCTCAAGACAACACAGGCTAACTGTTACTCAAAAGTGAACTCTGCTAGCATGCCTGCAGTGACCAATCTTAGATGTACTGCTATAGTTTATATGGCTGGCAGCAAAAGAAGTAAGTTTCATCACATAAAGCAAAAGTGGAAATATTTATTGAACATCTACTACATATTACAAACATCTTACATGCATTATCTCTAATCCTTACACCCAGCCCAAAAAGTAGATAATATTCTTCTTTTTACAAATTGCTGAAACTGGGACTCTTACAGGTTAAGCTGATCAGGGCCAGACAATATTTAACTCAGTCTTCAAATCCAAGGTGTTTTTTGTTCTGTTTTGTTTTGTTTTTTAAACTCAAATGCCCATGTCCTTTCTGTTATGCCACAGTGTCTCCCTAATCAACTATTTTACGTACCATCTTGTATGTATAGAGTACTGTTAAGTGTTGTGGGAAAGACGGGAAAGGAATTCATAGTAAAACATAATCTAGTTTCTGCCCTGGAAACTTCTTTTTTTCAAAATTTATTTATTTATTAGAGAGAGAGAGAGAGAACACAAACAGGGAGGAGGGGCAGAGGGAGAGGGAGAACCAGACCCCCTGCTGAGTAGGGAGCCCGGGAACCTGGGATCATGACCTGAGCTGAAGGCAAAGGCTTAACCTAATGAGCCACCCAGCCACCCCTGCCCTGGAAACTTCTAATTAGAAGTTAAAATTATAGATAAGATATAGATCTTATCTAACCTATCTAGAACACAAGTTAGAATATGATAAGTACATTAAGAGAGTACAAATGCTATACAGTATGAGTACTGAACTTGGGAAAGTCATCCTGGGAGATCAAGGAAGCCTATAAGGAGGAGATTCCAGAATTGGAACTGGTCTTCTTCCAATGAATAAACAGGATTTCTATAAAAGGAAGTATATTTGAAAATGCTCCAGACAAAAAAATGCAAAACTAAAAACAAAATGATGAGCTATATCCTGAGATAGGCACATGGTTCAGATTGACTGGGGTATACTCAATGAGTTAGTTACCTTACAAGTGTAAGTTAGATTTGAAATTGTCAGAAGGAGGAATCTGAACTATATTCTTTAGACTATATAATGTATCAAAATTGTTACTGAAGCTGGAGAGTGATAAGATTAGAGGTGTTTTAGGAAAGCTAACTTTGACCAGTATATAAAATAAAATTATAAATGGAAAGTGGAGAAGGAAAAAATCAGTTGGAAAACAATCCTGATAACTCTATGTTGTAAGTACAATTATCACCTTTCTTATTTTACAGATGGGGAAACTGAGGCAGAGGAAGATTAAGTCACTTGACAGAGTAACACAGCTACTTACCAACTAGTGTGGGAAAACAAAGAACAGTTAAGTATTCAGTTAAGATATTTATTTGAAGAAAAAAGAAAAAAGAATCAATAATAAAATATTCATTAAAATGTATTGAATTTATTCTTCATTTTTTTAAAAAAATTCTTTTAAATATGAGACAAAACTATTTTTATCTTATAGACAATGCAGGAAGATTTCCATACAACAATAAGATTTTTAAATATCTATAGCTAGGCCCTCCTTACGTGCTCTCTTAGCATTGTATGTACTCCATCCCTGGATTTGAGTTAAGGAACAAATAATATCATTGAGTGTGTGAAAGTGAGGTATCCAATATGTATTATGATTACCTCAGGAGAAAAAAATAACGGAATAGATAATAGATCTCTAATGAAAAATTTTAATTTATTAAATGAGTTTTAATCATATAATTGCTATTACATCCCCCCATTTAAGGCAGTACTGTTTTCCAAAAAATTCTAAAAAGTGTTGCCTCAAGCCTAAATTAATGGCTAAAATCTTCCTGTAGAAGATACCAAAAGTGCTAAATCAATAGTAATTAAGAAAATAACAGATAACTTTCCTCTAAACAAACAGCTCAATTTTACATTTAAAGGATTATTTCATTAATGAGAAATGACAGAGCTCCAAGGAATTATAGCAAAAGAAAAACCAAAAGTTACCAATAAGACAATGAAGAAAAAATACTAAGTACTAAAGTAGACAATGCAAAAATGAAGGTTTGCTTTCTTCTTGCCACTTTGAATTATAATTAACAAGTGTTTTTTTCCTAAAACATGAGATCATCAATGATGTGAAAAGATGATATACACTCATTATATTAGTTAGTATGGGGTCGTAGACATGAACACTGTTACATATTATATACAAGATATAAATTAGAATGTTGGCATGCTTTGCACTTTAAGATTTTCAGGAATTATAGCAGCAAACTATGTTTATATAAATTTGGACTTAAAAATAATCAGGACAAAAAATGAGGGTTAAAATTTTTATTTAAATTGTGGTAGCCCAATCTGCTAATCAAGCTGTGTTATGGCATATTTATGTTTTGATGCCCTTTTTAATGACAAAAAAGGGGAGAAATTAACTTGATGCCAAATGTACCAAAGTTCATAAATTTAAAAAGTATGCCAATAAAGCATTTCAATCACCATTATGATTATTCAATTTTACAAATAAAACATCAGTGAAAAATTCAGCTTTTACATTTGTATAAGAAATAAAACAGAAAGAAAATGGTTTTATTAATATTTGAGAATTAAAACATTTTTGTATATCCTTTCAAGCATATTTTTAAAAACATGTTAAGAGTTAAAATAGCTTGTGGGGATGCTATGTTTAGATGAAAATGTTATAAAACACAAGAGAATAGAAAACAAATCTTTACTGAATGATGTTACAATGTTGTCTTAAGGGTTCCTCCATTTTTACGAGATAATAAGCACTTCCTAGATAAATTATTAATCCCTAAACATGTACTACAGTTTTTGCAAAATACAATAAACACACAGGTCAAAAAATAAACTACTTCAATATTCACATAGAAATAAAAAATAGATAAGAACTTATACTTTAGAAAAACCTGCTCATAAAAGTAATTATTTTTCTTTGTTGGCTGCTAAGGGAAAAGTATTAACATATGCTTATTCATATTGTTAAAAAGAATAATATAAGATTTGCAATCCAGCACTTCTCAATCTGTAAAGCATTTCTCTTGTCCTTTTTCTGAAAACTATTTCCAGGAGTTTTAGGTGAAGAATCTAAGATGATAAAGACCACAGTGCAGACTACGGTTAGCACCGGGTTTTGACACTGTTTCTTATGTTATGAAGCCAGCAGAAACTTTCACACAGGAAAAATGTTTGCTACATTTCAAAATAAGAACTGCACTGCTGTTTTCTATACTACTAAAATACCATCTTGGCGATATGATACTTGATTGTTCTATTAGCAAAGCAAGTAACATGGTAATTCCAACTATTTAGCTTTTAGACATCACTGAACCTTCCAGGAGTATTGTATTTACTATTTATTAATTAATTAATTTATTTTTTTAAAAGATTTTATTTATTTATTTGAGAGAGAGAATGAGAGACAGAGAGCATGAGAGGGAAGAGGGCAGAGGGAGAAGCAGACCCCCTGCCGAGCAGGGAGCCTGATGTGGGACTCGATCCCGGGACTCCAGGATCATGACCTGAGCCGAAGGCAGTCGCTTAACCAACTGAGCCACCCAGGCACCCCTATTAATTTATTTTGCAGATTGGAAAAATTCAAGAATGCAAATATCAATTTCTCACCCATTTAGACGGTTCTCACACTTTACCTTCCATACACAAAAATCTGCATACAACGTAATCTGATTTATTTCCATTTCACTTGTTCTTACTTTTCTCTCTTGTTCTTCCTTATTCTTTCTCTCACTTTTCTCCTGTCTTTCCTTCCACTCTCTCTCTCCCTTCTTCTTTCTCTACAAGTTAATAAATATGAGCAGAAATAAAATTCTCAAAAATAATATTTAAGTGCTTCCAATTTTACTTGACCAGAATTTAGTGGCAATGTCCATCTAAGTTAACATAGAAAAAGATACGTCCCATAAAGATAAATAGAGTGAAAGACATATAGGCTGGGGAGAGAGGAGACAGGGAAGGGGAATGAGGGAAAAAGAGAGGAAGAAGGAGAATCAATGTGGAAGGAGTGTATTTATGCCACGAAAGAGACAATATAGCCTGTACTTCTCCTCCCTCCAGAAAGTAAAAGCAAGTTTTGGATATTGAAAAAATGCTTTATTTTTTCTTCTTTTTCATCAATTTAGTTTTGGCTCAATTCTTTTTCAGGATGGAAACTGCATTATGTAAGTGAGAAAGTTATACATAATGAAAGAGCAGTTTCCTCATTTTGTGACAACTATTTTTACAGTGCATGGTGTTTTAATAAGTCTTATATAATGGATATCTGAAAATAAAGCTAAAATGTGTACGATAAGTTTTAAATCAGAATAATGAAATCATCACATTTAATTAAGTCTATCATGTCATGCCCATATAAACATTGCACAACAAATATTAAACTAACCATGGTTATAAAATTAGAGCTTCACTTTCAGTTGAGTTAATGTTAAGAGTAACTTTAATTACTTTTCAAGACTATAAACAAAATCAGTTTATTGGAAAATAAACTAAGATATATGCCAAAGCAATTCTAGCAAAAATGTTTATTTCTAGCACAGAAAACTTTGCACTTATTTTAGGTGGAACATGGAAAAAATAAACTCTACATACAGGCACACTTGATTTTTAATTTGCTAAAACTTTGACCTGGTACTTTTGAAGCAGTTTGTCATTTTTTTTTTTTCAATTAGACTTATCATGTGTTGATTGCTGCATATACAAATCATACTTCTTCCGTGAATGCATTGTTTCACTGGACAATCTAAATTATCAGCTATCTAATACTAAAATTGACAGTTGTCTCTCACAGGCATGGGTTTTATTTACAACTAAATATACTTTGGAAATGCTGTCACAACTAAAAAAGTCAAGGTTTTCGAAGAAGGGCCACCCATAAGAGAAACTGCACAGACATCATATTACAAACAGATTTAAAAAAAAATTACAGATTACAAAGACAGAAAGCAAGGGAACAAGCACACTATTTAAATACATTCTCCAAGAAAACAAAAACAGAAGTCCCACGCCAGAAATGTTGCTCTCAAAAAACCTTCATTAATACTAATGGAAAGAACATTTTGGGTCACAGGTATCAATAACAGCAATCCTATGTAACCATGTATATAATTTACAGTTTGGTTACCTACACCTATTCTCACTTACCCTTTAAACACTACTACTTTTTACCAGTAGGTAGCACTCTTACATCTTCTACCTGTTACCAATGTTACCATCACACAATGCCATCTGTAACTTGTTACACATTGTCTGACCTTTGCTTGTGTTTTAGCCTCATTATTTTGGCTCCATGCTATTTATCTCAGAGATACCCTTTTCTTCCTAAAAGCAAACTTAGAACTAACAAAAAAATACCAGCCATGGTGGGTACAGTATACCTGAACATCAGATAGAAAGTATACAGTTAATGGATGTTACTATTTCTTTACTAATTAATAGTTTATTCCTTATATAACTTAAAAGAAACTGCAATTAAGTGTAGTGTGAAACTTCGATTAAATGCGTCTAGTATTAAAGACTTTTCTCTTCTGATGTATATATTCACTAAACTCCTTCTTTTATAAGAAGGACTATACAAACATTGATATTCAAGCATCTATATATAGCTTAGTTATCTTTATATCTATTTTTTCAGAAAAACAAGTCAAAGTAAAGCACAATAAATTGTTTACAAACCCATACACATAAATTTATAAGGGAAAATGTATAGCAACACTTGTAAACAATTTCTCTTCTACAACTTAACAATAGGCCACATATTCACTTGACAGAATCCATCCTACTTCAACCAAAATGATTATTTTCTACTTCATCAAAAAGCACTTAAATGTAAAATGGGCCAACATCAAAATATATTAAGAGAAATTCTTTGGTTCCTTCACTAACTAATCAGAGATACACAGAAAAGGACCTTTTAAGTTTAATGATACCTGCTCATTAAGTGATGCTAAACAGTAAAATACCATGAACAGCAGGGAATTTCAGTTTACATTAGAGAAAAAAAATAAAAGGGTAAAAATGACTGAAGTTGGTCAGTTCAAGCTGATAGGGCACTTCAAATGAATAACAGAAGAATAAAAGAGACACTCTAGGTTAAATTAGGTTCTCCTATTCCTTTTCTTGAAAGTGCTTAACTTCACAAATTTTATTTGAATTAGCTAAACTGCCAAAATCAAAGCAGATATAAAGTTAAACAGGCAACTGCACTTCACAGTAGTTTACCTATTATACAACATATAAAACCTTAATTTTAAAAAGGTGATTTTGATTTTTGATTTTTTATATTCCTTTTCTTCATCGAAGCAATTGATGTGCTTCATTTCTAAGAAAACACTGGTCCACAGATTAAACATATACAATGCTTCAGAGGAATAGATTTGCTTAGGCAATTTTATGCCTTCGTATGTAAGTGAAAATTCTCTCCTTCCAAAAACCAACACCTGATAATACTTAATAAACTATTACGTAGCCAATTAGAATTTACTGCACAATATTTATTTCATATACTTTTTTAAAGTAGGACATTTTCCCTTAGTTTAATAATTTTTCACTTAGAATTTTCAGTTGCTAAACCCATCTCATTTTTCCTTGCTCAAATCGTATTTCCAAATTCTTATTAGCACTTGCCAAACAGTGGCATTTCTCTAGGTAAACTGGACTAAATCTTGACAAATTTGTAAAGTAATCATCATTTGCTACTGGTACCCCTCTTGCCATGCATTACTCCTTTTCCTGTACTCAACTCAATTTCACCCTCACCTGGGCTGTTTATAATTTTTATGAATGGTCACACCTTTAGGCTAAATACAGCACTAGTGAATTTACATTGCCTTCCAAGGCAAATCAATGTACACCTTACAGGAGGACCAAGGAAAGGGGGGGGGGGTGTCCTTCTTTTTTTTTTTTTTTTACCCACGAGCAGGTAGCGTGATGCCGGGCTTGATCCCAGGACTCTGGGATCATGACCTGCGCAGAAACTTAACGACTGAGTCACCCAGGTGCCCCAAAGAGGGTCCTTCTTAACGCAAGGAATAAATTGCTGATTAATAAATCATATCGGCTAGTAAGAACTATTTTGGTCCCAGGGGAATTCCCCTGTAAATTTCAAATCATATCTTAATGCTTTTTGCTACATTAAAAAAAAAATTGTATTGTTATGTTAATCACCATACATTACATCATTAGTTTTTGATGTAGTGTTCCATGATTCATTGTTTGTGTATAACACCCAGTGTTCCATGCAGAACGTGCCCTCTTTAATACCCATCACCAGGCTAAATTTGGCATGTATAGCTGTTATTATAGTCTGAATGTCTGTGGCTCCTGCCCACCACTAAATCCATAGGTTGCAATCCTAACCTGCAATGTACTGGTGTTTGGAGGTGGGGCTTTTGGGAAATGAGCAGGTCATGCAGGTAGCACCCTCCTGATGAGATCAGCACCCTTAGAGAGAGGCCAGAGAGCTCCCTTATCCCCCAGCTATGTGAGGTTACAGAAAGAAGATAGGTGACATCGAAGAAGCAAGTTCTCATGAGACACCTAAACTGTCGCTGACTTGATCTTGGACTTCCAAGCTTCCAGGTTTATGAGGAACAAATTCCTATTGTTTATAAGCCACTCAGTTTATGGGTACTTTACTCTTGTTTTAGCAGCTGAATGGACTAAGACAGCTGAAAAATGAGAGGCTCTGGAGAGGGCTCCCTTCTATCAGGCTCTTCCACAAAAGCCAGATTAATTTCCCTGTCACTTTGGGAGATTTACCAGTATTTCCTAGGGATTGGTATCTGTGCTTCATTTAGACCATTAAATTTAATCAACTGTGAATTTTAAAATGCAAAAAATAAATAAATAAAAAATAAAAATGCAAAAAACACCCAAAACAACAAAACAAATAAGGGTGAGGGTCACCTATGGTCTCCTTATATCACTACCATAGTCTCAAAGACTATTCCACAAGATACTAGTTTCCCAAGACAGTCTGCAATAAATAGCTTCTTCTTCTTCTTTTTTTTTTTTTTTGTAATAAATAGCTTCTGCTGTAAAAAAAAAAAAATTGAGTCTCTTGTAGATTCACAAAGACTGTTAACTGGCTGTGAGAACTGTAGAGGAGGGGGTTCCTCTTTGTCATTAGTTAACTCTAAAATCCCATATATGTTAGTATTTGGGGAACATATTTTGCAAGCCCAAGTCAGTCTTAAAAATTCCTTGTATATGTATTACACAATCTCCTATCAACAATTCTGATACACAAAAAGCTCTGAGAGTCAAAAGGCATTTGTGTTTGTTTGTTGTAATTTAGTTGATGATAAAATTTGGCCTAGCTCGAATGCACATGGCAGTGAAACACAACCAAAACTGACAGGAGGCTGTTTGTGTTTGTATGCATATATTTCACGGAAGGTATGTCATTGTGTTTGAGCATGAGATACTCCCCTGACTCTGCAGGAACTGTTACATAACATACAGAGGACATATCTCATTACCTTTTTATAATCCAAAGAATTCTAAATTTTGAAATGTATCTCCCAAGGACTTTAGATAAGGGCATGTGAGCCTGTAGAAACTAAGCTGGTTAAGAATATAGATGTAGTTGGCAAGAACATAGATGTAGTTGGTAAGAACAAACAAAGTCACTTGCATAAGACATGTTGCAAGATTTCTGTAATGCCATTAGACTAGAATACACTTTAACAAAATAGATGGTTTACTCAGCTTTTTTATACCAGTGCATTATAGTGGTAGGCACACAGGAGGTCTTCATAAGTATTTGTTTAATGAATTAGTTAATTGATAAAGTCTAATGATCCAGTTATGTAGTGGTGTAGAACTGTTTAAAATAGGTAGACATGCGTTCCTACCCAAATATCACTAGGGATGGGGGCCTGCCAATGGAGACATAATTTCTTGTACTCAAATAGTTCCACTTTAATGTTATATCTTCCTCTTAATTTATGACGATAGAAAATAAACACTAGAACCATCATCTTTTAAAAATACTTTCAATATTTCAATTTCTTCTCTAAGTCAAACTTATTTAGTCTTTCCTCCAGAAATATGACTGAGATGACATTCACCACTACTTCTTTCATTATCCTCCCTTTGCTTTCTCTATATCCCTTCTAGTATGCCTTTCTTTTAAAGTAACAACCTAAGCTGTACAGAGTAGTTTTTAAACTATGCTATAAATAGCATTTGATTCACTTTCATTTCATTTCAAATGCTAAACTGAACTTTGCAGTGCTGTGCCTTTAGCCACAGGTGAGAGATCAGCACAGTATACAAGAGGGTGATGGCTGCGGAATCTGATAGACTTGGCCTTGACCTTAGCTCCACCTTAACAATGAATCACTGAACTGCAAGACAATTATTGTCCAAAGACTCAGTTTTCTCCACTGTTAACATGTGAATAATAACACTTGACTTAGCAGCAATGCTTGGAGGCTTACAATAGGTTAATATATGAAAGGTGCCAGGTAGGAAATTAGGTATTATTATTATTTTTTTAAAGATTTTATTTATTTATTTGAGAGAGAGAGAGAGAGAGAATGAGAGAGAGAGCATGAGGGGGGGAGGGTCAGAGGGAGAAGCAGACTCCCCGCCGAACAGGGAGCCCGATGCGGGACTCGATCCCGGGACTCCAGGATCATGACCTGAGCCGAAGGCAGTCGCTTAACAAACTGAGCCACCCAGGCGCCCAGAAATTAGGTATTATTAAATGGGGTGGTGCGGGGAGGGGAAAAAGAGAAGTGGGAGGAGCACGGACAAATGTCAAGTTTAATGGCCCTAATCTCTACAACTTAGTGGAAGAAACTATTGCTTTTAAAAAGCAGAAGTTTCACTGCAAGCTTTCTGGAAGGACATGCATCACAATGTTCATAATGCTTTTCTCTGGGTAATAATATTATCAATAATTTGCACTGTTTCCTTATTATTCCTCCACATTATTGAAATCTACAGTGATAGGTTTGCATTACTTTTGGAATTAGGAAAAACTGAATCCATTTTTAATTTTAGAAAAAAATGTGTTTCGATATTTAAATTAAAGAGCTTCAATTATGTGGAAAATTAATTCATGAGGAACTTCTTAGTCCTCAAAAATTTTAGAGAAATGAGCTTTTCATTCTAAATTAAAAATTATTAGAAATGAGCACTTTTACAAATCCGTTCAAATATTACTCTCTTGTATAATACCCCACACTCCCCCTCAACCAAAAAAATTCCATTACTATGAGTGTTCATCTAATATTACTTAATATTTTTAAAAATAACTGCTAATCAAGGAATAGTACACTGTTGTGTGTAATTTACTTTAAAAAATTACTAGTGAATTTGAACTTTCTCTTCATTTTCATTTATATATTTTCTTTTGAAAATTGTTCACAGCTTTTCTCCTACATTTCTATTTTAGTGTATATTATTGATTGAAAAGTATGCTTTATGAACTATTAAGGACATTTAAGCTTTGATATATTTTTTACAAATACCTTCCAGTTTATTTTATTTTATATAATCTCTTTGTGGTTCCTTTTATTTCTTGTCTGTTTAAAAAGCATTTTCCTAACCCAAGATTAAATTAATATCAGCATAATTTTTCGTTGGATATTAGATCACTATAATTTTACATTTAATTAAATATATTAAGAATCTGACATGATATTTTTGAAAATGTTAACTTTTTAATGCAAAGAGCCAATTTACTCAAGACTTTTATTGAAAATCTATCTCTTTGCTCTTAGTTTAGAACACTTTTCTTATTATATGTTAATTTTTAAATAAAAGGTCTATATTTAGGGATATCTATTATAGCTCCTCCTCCCCCAAGTTTTCTTTCAGTTAATGCAATCACTCTCCTATTCCTTAAGAAAAAAAAAAGGAAAGAAAAACTAAACTTGGTCATTGAATTTTCTCTTCTTCTTACATATAAGCCACTAGAAAATCGTTTCAATTCAGCTTCCAAAATTTCTAATCCGATCACTTGGAGTCCACTCCCGCCACCCTTGTTTAAATCACCATTATCTCTAGCCTGGTCTCCTGAATTGCTTCCTAATTGTTACCCCTGCTATGCTCTTGCTCTTTAAAAATGTAAATAAAATTAAGTCACTCTCCTGCTGAAAACCCTCCAATGTCCTTTCACTGTGCCATGAACCCTGTGATCTGATCCATACACAACTCTCTAGCAGCATCTCATTCTCACTCTATCCTTTGTTTATCTTGCCTCCTGCTTTGGCCATATTTGCCTTTTTGCACTGCTAGAGTGGGGCATTTTTATAGCTCTTCTCTCTGCTTGCATGGCTCCTTCACAGTGAGCTAGTTTTGCTGAATCCAAATCACTTAAATTTCACTTCCTCAATAAAGTCTTTCTTGAAAACCCAATATAAAGTAGCTTCTGCATATATTCCTGGCCTTTTTCTATCATATAGAAATATGAAATCCTATTGCCTGATTTTTCTGTGTTTATGATCCAGCGCTTTCTCTCATGTTCCACGAAAGCAGGAAATGTATCTGTCTTGTTCAACACTCTATTCCCCATTCTTGGAACACTGAGTGGTAGGAGATGTTGACTGAATAAATGAATTACCAAATGATTAAATGACATTTTCCCATTTACTGTTCTTTTTTCAAATAGAAACATCTCAGATAAGCTAAAAATATTTTCAATAAACCTCCATCCAAAATTTCTCGGCTATTCCTAATTATTCTATGCTTTTCATTGCTCGTTTGCTCATTTTAGTCCTCTTGATAGTATACAGAAAAGCTATAATTTTAGTATTTGATATTTTAGTATATTGTTTTATTTAGTCATTATGAAGGAATTCATGGTTATCTTTAGGTTATCTAATTACATAATTATAAACCCCGCTTTCCAAATCTACAGTTGCTTTCTTTGTCATATCTAATTATAATGGCGATGACGCATTGACTCTTGAAATTCATATGAAAATATTCTGATATGAAACTCTCTTACCCATAAAAATTGTTTCCCCTTTAACTAAAAAGTGAAATTCAGACCTCAGAATCTGGCATTCAAGGCCCCATATATTTCCTTTCAAAATGTGTCCCCCTCTACTCCCTAGATAAACCCCCACGCTTGAACCAATCTTTACTCTTCAATACTACCCAAAATGTCTGAGCTTTTGATTCTTTCCTTTTTCTCTCTGCAGTGCCCTAATTCCCTTTTCTACTTGTTACAATCTATTTCAGCATGCTTACTTGGCATCTTTTTAATTATACCCTTCAGTAAGGACTTCTTCCTTTTGCACTATTATACCTCTTGGGTTGACCCACTCAAACAATGGCTAGCATATTTTATTTGTGGGTGTCCATTTCTAATACATTATAAACATTCAAAAATGCATTGAATGAATGGCTATTTTGCCTACTATACATTTCAGTTCTCACAGAGAACCTGGAAAAATACTGCCATCATCACAAACTTACAGAAAAGTTGCAAGTATGATATAGAGAATTTTTTTTTCTGAACTATTTTCTTGAACTATTCCTGAAGTAAGATGCCAAGCTTTTGCCCCATCACTTCAGCGTGTATTTACTACAAACAAGAAATATTCCCTACCTAACCACAGGACCATCAAAGTCAGAAAATTGACAGTCATACATTTATAGGACTATCTAATACTCAGCCTCCTTTTAAGTTCAGTCACTTGTCCCAATAATGTCCTCTGTCTCAAAAGGACCCAGTTCAGAACCACACATTACATTTAGTTTCCATGCTCTTTAGTCTACTCCTGTCTTGAACAGTTCTTATCTTTCTTTGATTTCCATGACCTTGATACACTTGAAGATTACATGCCAGTTATTTTGTAGATATTCCTTAATTTTGGTTTGTCTGTGTTTCCCCATGATTAGTTTCAAGTTATACATCTTTGGCAGATACAACACAGAAATGATGCTTTATTTTTCTCATTATATTCTGTCAGGTCATACATGATTTTGGTGTATCTCCTTACTTACAGTGTTCCCTGTGATCAGCTGATAAAAGTGCATCTGCCATGCTTCTCCTCTGTAAAGTTACTCTTTTCCTTTTTGTAACTAATAATCACTTTGTTGGGAGTTATTTGAAAATTCTATCAAGATACCATTACTCCATTCCTCATCAAACTTGCAATTTATATGTGCAGTAGTCCCCCTTTATCCACAGTTTTGCTTTCTGAGGTCTGTTACCAGTGCTCAATCATGGTCCAGAAACAGATGATCTTCCTTGTGATGTGTCATCGGAAGGTGAATAGTAGCCGGATGCTATGTCACAATGCCTAGGTCGTTCTACCTCACTTAACCTCATCACATAGGCATTTTTTAATCTCACATCGTCACAAGAAGAAGAAGGGTGAATATAGCACAGTAAGCTATTTTGAGAGAAAGAGACCATATTCACACAACTTTTATTACAGCATATGGTTATAACTGTTCTGTTTCATTATTAGTTATTGTTGTTCATCTCTATGCCTAATTTATAAATTCAACTTTGTCATAGGTATATATGTATAAAAAAAATAGTATATATAGAGTTTGGCATTATCCCTGGTTTCAGGAACCCACTGGGGGTCTTGGAATGTTCGCCTCATGATAAAGGGAAACTAATGCGTGTGTGTGTGTTTGTGTGTGTGTGTATTCATATTTCCCTCCTTTCAATGGTTTAGAATTATTTACTTTATAATTAATTTGACTTAAAATCATATATTATTTACTCTGATGTTCCAGTTGTCTCCAGTTTGTCTAGTGGAAGCTTCTTCAGGTTGGTTTCTCTGCCTTTGGGGCATGTTCCCATCATTCTTTAAGTGTTTCCTTATTTTCTGGGACAAGATACAGCAGGCTCATTTTCTAATTTACCTGCTCCAGTTATACAGAGGCATTTCTTCAAGGAGCTTAGTTTTCTTTTAGAGGAAACAGGTATTTACAAATGAAGATATGGGCCCCAGGTGTGTACTAATTGCTTTGGGGTATTGCTGACTCCAGGACATCCCAGTGGACAGAGCTATCCATATCCATAACCATATCTATAGCCACAGAAAAATATGAGTTTACACTGCTACCTGCAATCCCAATGCAACACCTTTGAGTTCATTCAAGTTTTCTCCCTTTCCATGTTTGTACCTTGGACAATGAGGAACCTGGCTCCCATATCCTTAATGTATTTACTTATTTGACAAATTCTCTGTAGACAACTCATTTTTCATCTCTGCCCTTCCACTCATCTCCTGCTTGGATGCTCTACTCCCAGCCGGGGTTGTAGCAACCATGCCAGGCTATTCTTCCACATGGATGTCCCCGTCATGCTGCTGAGCTCTGATACTCTGTACCCTTCTGCAGATATGTCTTTACCATCCTTTTATGGCTTTACCTCCCCACACCAGGCCATTCACCCCATGTAGACATGATCCTTAGCCCACTTAGTCTCTGAAACTCCATGCCAGGCTGCCCTTCTGTGTGGATATCCTCCTCTCTGTGCTCAGGCTCTGGTAATCCTGAGTAGGACATCTCTCCTTCCACACCCTGGTAAGGTTCTCACACCCTACACTGGATCACGATGGCTCCATACCATTTCTCATACAGACACCTTATCTTTTGCCCCACCTAATGGCTTTAGGACTAACCTATTCAAGAAGGAAAGGAAAAAGCAAAGAAGGAATGGAATGAAAGAAGAGGAAAAGCTATTATTATTGTTTTAGGTAGAAAGTTTCTGAAATATACATAGCGAAAAATATTTTAACTTGGCCTAAAGAGCATGAGAAACGAGATCAACAACAACTTCTCCAGAACTGTTGAATTCCACATCACCTTGATATTCTGTTGTATATATATATTTTTTTAAAGATTTTATTTATTTATTTGAGAGAGAGAATGAGATAGAGAGAGCATGAGAGGGGGTAGGGTCAGAGGGAGAAGCAGACTCCCCGCTGAGCAGGGAGCCCGATGCGGGACTCGATCCTGGGACTCCAGGATCATGACCTGAGCCGAAGGCAGTTGCTTAACCAACTGAGCCACCCAGGCACCCTTTTTTTTTTTTTTTTTTTTTGATATTCTGTTGTGTATTTTGCTATGTTCCAACTACCATGACAAAAATGAGTATTCTAAGCTCTTTATATGCTGGGCATTTATTGCTCTCCTCATCAGAATCCATTCTATATTCTCTTCTTCCTGAGTACCCTAACTTCTCAGCTACAAGGTTTGGACTGACTAACTCCACACCAAGCTCCACAAGTAGACACTGGTTCTCGTAAGCCAATCAGCTTATCTCAATCCTCCAGGCTACTGTAATTAGTTCCGAAATGGGCAAGGAATAAGACATTAGCCGATCAGTATATGTCATTCACCCGGCCACAATGACTGGTACAAGGATAGGCACTTGACTAAGCTGGTCCAGAGTGACTTCTGGGAATGAAAAGATACAAATCCTATCTTCTCCTGGAGTTGGTAATGTGAGGATGTAGGACCTGAGACTACTCTAAGAAGAAAGCTTCACGCTGTGTGGGGATCACTGTGTGGAGCCAGAGGATGAAAGAAACCCAGAAAAATCAGAGCTAAAAAAAATTAATGTTTATATTCTATCAGAAAATCTTCACTGTCAAGAGGCAATTCAAATTGTTTTAGTTATCTTCCCAGTTGATCCCACAAGTGCTCATGGATTCTGCTTCAGAGTCACTCAGTGTTTATTTCAAAAGGTCTTCCTACGCTGGCCACTTAAGACTAGCTTACCTCATCTGTGCTTCATGATCTATTCACTCCCTAAAACAAGTCAGTCTGAAAAATTGTTCTTGACAACATTTCAAACACTTCCTCACTTACTCCCAGTTGTATTTGTACCACTCTGGTTCTCAGGTTTCTGGTCCCACAAAGATCATATTCATTGTGACTTCTGGATCCTTCTGTCTCGGACTCCTTCAGTCTCCATGTTGGCTTATTGGGTCTTTGGCTCCCAACACCATTTTTTAACTTCTGTGTTGGCCCAAATGCTTCTCTCTTTTAGATCTATTGAAAAACTCTCTGCTTCAGTTTCCACCTGGCAAAATCTCACCATCTGAGCATATCTTACTCTTTCTTGAACATTGAGATTCAGGTAAACAACAAATGAAGGAATTCCTACTCTGTGTCAGGTACTGTATTAAGGATCTTGACAACATATTTTCCCTTGACATAAATCATATATTCATAATTTATGAAATTAAAATACAGTTAACCCGGGACACCTGGGTGGTTCAGTCAGTTAAGCGGCTGCCTTCAGCTCAGGTCATGATCCCAGGGTCCTGGGGTCGAGCCCCGCATCGGGCTCCCTGTTCAGCAGGGAGCCTACTTCTCCCTCTCCCACTCCCCCTGCTTGTGTTCCCTCTCTCACTGTCTCTCTCTCTCTGTCAAAAAAAAAAAAACAAAAAAAAACAGTTAACCCTTGAACAACGTGAGGGATAGGGGCACTAACCCCCAGGCAAAAATCAATGTTTAACTTTTAATTCCCCAAAAACTTAACTACTATAGCTGACTGTTGACCAAAAGCTGTATAGATAATACAGTCAATTAACATATATTTTGTATGTTATATGTATTACATACTGTATTCTTACAATAAGGTAAGCTAGAGAAAAAAATTTTATTAAGAAAATCATAAGGAAGAGAAAATACACAGTACTGTATTGTATTTGTTGAAAAAAAATCTGAGTAGAAGTGCACCCACACAGTACAAATCCATGTTGTTCATGGGTCAAATGTATTTATTTTAAAATCGCATATATGAATTCTGTTGGCATGCCTTAATTCTAACTAGTGTTCTTTTTATAGTACACGGCTGAATTCAAACTAGAATTAATAAGGATGGTTTTATTGTGATTCCTTAGATTCCCAAACTATTAGGTATATGTGGACATCTGAGAACCAAATATTTTCTTGGCTAAAAAAAGAGTTGGTTGATGATTCTTAATACCTGGTTAGCTATGACAAAAAGAAATTTTTTTAAAAGATTTTATTTATTTGACAGGAAGAGAGAGATAGCAAGAGAGAGAGGTGCTCACTCAGGCTAAGCAGATATTTAACCCAGTGAAGAAGCAAGGTGGGAAATGTGGCAAACAGACAGATGCATGCCCAATCTAAAGGGATATGTTGCTACATGAAATGTGGGTTTAGTATCCCCAGAGCTTCATGTTTTCTAGAGCCAGATTTTTGAATGTTAAGAACCAATTTAAAAATTAGGGGGCCAAACAAAACATGTATGAAGATTTGGCCTGCAAGCCATCAGTTTGCAGGATATAACAAATGGTGAAGCTTAGGTTTATGATGATCCAATTTAATACTATATATATCTTAGTATCTTATATATCTTATCTTATCTGATTTCCTATATATCTTATATGATTTCTCATAAGCAAATTCAAGTACTGCTCCTGAGCACCACCTCTCTGTGGAATGTGTAATCTACCCAGCGAGTGGCATTTGATAGTGACAATCACGAAATGCTAATCTTCATAAATTCTGTTACATTTCATTTTCATATGAAAACATCCATTATTCTCTGCCTCTTTAAATTGTGATAAACTATTCTGTTTAAGCTAAGTATACTACATGCTTTCTTCTACTTTTAAATTCTTTTATTTTTTGTATATATCTTGTAATTAGGTCATTTGGTAATATTTATGTCAGAAAAAAACCCTTTAATTGTCACTAACTCTTCTTTGAACTTCTTATGCATTTTTCTTACCATAAATGAGTAAGTTATTCATGGTTTAAATCTCATTTGATATTCTAAGGTCTGCTTTGAAATTTCTTTAAGCTACAATCATCTTTGTCCAGCCATATGGGGTTTGGACACAACTGGGGATTGATCAGTAATTTGTTAACATGCATTCCCTTTCTTAAGAAAGTAGTTTCCTGTGAAAAATCCTATCGTTACATATAGGTACTCTCTTTTGCAGAAGAAAAAGAGAGATTTTCAGTTGGCACTTTAAGTTTTATAGAAGATGATCAAAACTTAAAGTCTGCCTATATGATGTCTAAGGAAAGCAGAGGGTGCATATTTAGTCAAAAACTCAGAATAAGGATGCCTGGGTGGCTCAGTCGGTTAACTGTCTGCCTTTGGTTCATGTCATGATCCCAGGGTCCTGGGATCGAGTCCCACATCGGGCTCCCTGTTCAGCGGGAAGTCGGCTTCTTCCTCTCCCATTCCCCCTGCTTGTGTTCCCTCTCTCATTGTCGCTCTCTCTCTGTCAAATAAATAAATAAAAATCTTAAAAAAAAACCCACCTCAGAATAAAAGTTCCTTAGGCTCAGTACCCTTCACATATTCGGAGGCCAACTCTCAGCTGGAATCTTGTTGAGAGAAGCAATTCATTCATTCATTCCTCTAGAAATTCTGCATAAATGGGCCAAGTTATCTTGGTCTGCTGTCAAATTAGTTTTACTGAGTTGAACTTTGGAATGCTGTCTATATTCCATCAGGATGTATGAAAATAAACAGGTTCAGGCAAGCATGATCATCTCCACTATAGCCATGACGTGGTGGCCGGTGTCCACTCTATTGCTCAGGAAAGCTGGTCATAGCCAGATGACATAGTAAATATGACTTAAACCAGATCTGCAGCCCAAATCTAATGATTATTGCAGCACTCTGTTCTTCTATTTTATCAATCTTCACCTTCTGCTTTCATTTCTAATATTCAAGGTTCCACCCTTATTTTATACTTCTTTTTTACTGATGTATTCCTATAAGCTGTGTGGCAAAATTTGGCCTTAACAATTACCAGCAAATAAAGTTACTATAAAATCACTGACAATTTCTATTTTTCTTCAATAATCTAGTACTTTATAACATTTCCAATATATGCTTTCTTACTACTTTTTCTCTAGGCTATAAGTTCCCTAAATCTAAACATTAGCTTGTTAAGAATCTCGGAAAGGAAAAAATAAGCTACTGCCTATAGATGAAATTCAAGATCTCTTTAAAAGTACATTGTTTTTGTTTTGTCTTTTACCAGATTTGTAGAGCCCACAATATTATAAATTCTGAAATGTGACTATTAGAACTACAGTTAGTAATAATAAGTCCATTTTTTTTTTAAACAACAAGAAAGCTGTAACGAGGAAACTCCACCGTTGTGGCAAGGAAACAACAGCGTCATTCAATTCTAAGCTCCCAGAAGTTTCGGTAACCCTGCTTCCTAAGAAGGCATATGGTTTTAAAATGTAAAATTCTTAAGGAGAAAAACAACAACAACAACAACAGGAAAGATGGATTCTTTGTCAGGTTAAATAGTAAACTGTCTGATGGCACAAACTGCCATTTTTACAGAGACATAACAGGATTGTGATGTGTAGTTACAGTGGTGAGGCTCATTTTATAATTCACCACTGGGTAATGGAGGCCCAGCTGCCAAATCTGGCGAGAGTATGAGAAGGACACCTGCTTTAAAATTGAAGGAAAACTCTTCACGGAGGTTAAGGTGAATAAATATGACCTAGGAGATTTGAATAACCAGTTGGCCAATTTAAACCTCTTGTCAAGCCTTGTTTTAACTCACTTTGTATATCAATGGCATTAATCTTGCACCTTTCCCTGTCAAGTTATATATTAAAATATAAGCATTTAATATTGGGAACTCCATGATTGAAAACTTAAGGTGAAATTTAAAAATACAGTTGAAACAGAATGTTGGAGGGAAGCAATTCTATTGTGACAGGTCTCTCTGAAATTCAAAATCAAAATTCTCATGGTGCTCTAATTCATTCTCTTTTTCTCCACACCTCCCATGTCTAATTTTTTCAATAGCACTATGCCAACAAATTCATTTTAAATTAATGAGTTTACCTTGTCTGTCACCTAAGAAACCACACCAGGATATCATTAAGAAATACTGCATTTTATAATAATTTACAAGAACCTTTTTTACTGTATTTTCTTGAACTCTACAAAAGTTTATAACCTCTTTCTATTTACCCATTGGCAATGTTTTGTGTGTCTACTGAGTTTGTTAACTTTTCTTGCAAGCTTACATCTTAGCCAAAATTTTGTTATTCAACACGTAGTAAAAAAAATACACTTTTACTGGCTCACATCCCCTCCATCCTATTAAAACAACAACAACAACAACAACAACAAACTTAAACAAAAGGTTAAATCTGATTTCAGACCATTTTCCAACAGCAATCATGTGTATTCCACTGGGAAAAGAAGGAAATTCTTAACAACTTAGAATTGACTCATGTCCCACACAGTCCTTGCTTACAATGAAACGATATCAGCAGTGGACTGTGTGGTATGTCAGGGTGGAAATGGAATACAATTTCCTCAAGAGGAGAGAATACTTTTTAACCAAATGTCCAATGCCCTAATGAAAAACTTGAAGATTAACATACCTTTTACATGAAATAACTCTATTCCCCCCAAATGTAGGTGTTTTCAAAGCCCATGTGTATAATATTTTTCATAAGATAAATAAGCAAGAGATTGATTGAATAACTGAGTGAATGAATAAACAGAACTAGGGAGAAACCTCTTATCTTAAAGGATATCTGGGGCTTAACATATTTATGTGTTCTCATCTATGTTTATATAGCATTTAACTTTTGAAGTTAAATTCATATAAAATTAACTACCTGTGAAAATAAATACTTGTTACAGAAGACTGGGAAAATTGTTTCTCTGAATAATTTTTCTGATAAGGTTAAGTTGTCCACAATCTATTTTAATCATGTTAAATGTAAAATCAAAAAGCACTTTTGGGAGAAGAGATAGGGGATATGATTATGTGTGATTAATATTTCATTATCATACTTCTCTGTATTTTTCAAATATTTCAGCAGTAAGTTTATATTTTTGTCATATGAAAACAAATAACTTTAAATGTTACTGAATAATAACAATAGGAAGTATCCCAGATATACAAAATGCCCTGGTATACAAATACTCAGAAATAGCCTGAGGACTCTGATCCCACCAAACAGTAGTGGAGATTATTCTTTTCTCCTTTTTCCTCTTGCCTCTGTCAAGCGATTGATGCCCAGGATTAGCATTCCTTCCCAGGATTCCCCCCATTTATTGACTCTAAGTCTAGGTCAGCATGGCATCCTCAAAGGTGATGAGGCATCCAGCAAAAGTGAAAGAGAAGAAGGAAGACTGGACAGTTGCTTCTGCCCTTCCTGTCACCTGGCCATGCCCCCCTGGCTCCTTTCACAAAACTGCAGTGGTCCAGGGGAAGCCCTCAGTCCTGAAGTAGCTGTTAGGACCTATGTGACCTAGGGTAACCTGTATCTAGTCTTCCTCTCAATTCTCGAATGTCCTGAATTTGGTAAACAAATCCCACGACTCGTATGTTTTGTGCTCTTCAATATAGAGTAAGGAAAAAAAGTAAAGCTTAAAAAGCTTTACCAACAGAAAGCAGAGAGGTATGGGAGAAAGCTGTTTTACTTCCTATAATTTCCCCTCTGCTGTTTGTAGTAAAACCTTTAAGAAACCTTAAAGGACTGTTTATTATGCTGTGTGTTATGTTCAGGGAAAGAAGCATAAAGGAGAAACCATAAGCAATTACTGTGCACTTGATTAAGGATGTTAGAAAGCCTTATCTGAAGTAAGAAGACATCACTTAAAAGAGAAAAAAAATCAAAAGGCAACAAGCAATGCCTTGTAAGCACCTATTCTAAACGAGGAACTCTTGTAGGTAGCAGAAGATAGAGCAGAGAGGCCTGTGGTTATCCCTTTTTTCTTCTAACGTTTGGGTAAATAGGTTCAATTCTGAGAGAAGGAGTAGGAAGCCTAATTTGACCGCAGATCAGGCTGAAATCTCCAAACGAGATTTAGCATTAGTAAAGCTGTAATTTTGACCCTCTGACCCCTGTGTCTACTTCTCAGTCTGTTCTGTGTTAGAGGTGGAGGCAGGAGTGATTCGAGCCCCATTAGTAGATAAGACAGACTTTTTCTCTGCTGTTGAGGAGCTAAAATTTTAGTGGTGTGAAGAAAAGAGTTATCCAACTATTACTTGCACAAGCAGAACTTCAGTCATAATTAGACTGAATATCACAAAGATTCTATGGGCGCATCTACCAAGAGGACCTGACTGAGTCTGGGAAGTCAGGGAAAGCTTTCTTGAGGAAGAGAGCTTCAAGCAGAATTCAGAAAGACGAGTCGTAGGGGCTACCCAGGTAAAGGGGGAGAGGGGAGAGAGCATCCTAGACAAAAGAAGCGTTGGGCGAAAGCCTCTTGACCATTTCCTAAACATGCCACACTCTTCAGTCCCTCTGAGATGTCATTTCTGACTCAATTTTCATGGTCAACCTTAAGTGTGAGCTCCTTCCTGAAATCTCGGACTTTCCTGCACCCCTGCTATCCACCTCCACAGGGCTTTATCCACATTTCTATCTCACCACTCACCTCTTGCTCTTATTTGTTTTTAAATATGTCTTTCTCAGGAGAGTTTTAGTCCTCCAGGTGCGGAAAAATGTCTTATGCACCTCTCTACATCTGGAGTCCAGAACAGTGCCTGGAAGGTGGCAGGAGTTCTGTGATGTGTGACTGAAAGAAGACTGACAACTAATGTTTATCCCCGGACACTGCTAAGTTCTCACACATACTGTGCATTACCCTTCACAACAGCCTTATGAAGTAGGTGCAGGTATCACCCCCATTTCACAGAAAGCAGCTGTGTTAACTGTCACAGAGATTATGAACTGTCCCTCAACCTCCATCTTCCCTTTTCCTCTCATGGAAATAGAATCCTCAATTTTCAGGTGTCTTATGGCCACCAAGAACAAAGACTTCACTTTCAGGCTTCTAATTAGGTAGGCCTTGTGACAAAGACCTGAATCCTGGCTGTACTATTAAAGGGATGAAGGTGTCTACCTTTTGGTGTTTCCCCTTGCCTTTTGGCTGGAAAGAGAATACAGTGGTGAGTCATCTTGGACCACACAGAGGAGGGCAACATTAGAGATGGCAGAGCAAGATGAAAAGCAGTCTGGGCCCCTCAAGACCTCACAGAGGAGATTCATTTTGATAGATTATTTCCAAAAATGGCTCCAAGAATTCCTCCCATTCTATAAGTCCTTTAGCACTATAACTTTGCCATCCCTTGCATCCAGAGGTATTTCTCCTCCTTTTAAATCTTGGCTGTGACCAGTGTTAGCCAATAGAATGTTACAGAAATGACATTGTGACTTCCACGCTAGACCTTAAGAGGCCTTGCAGTCTCTGTCTGCACCCTCTTGGAAGCCAGACCCCACTTCAAGAAGCTCATGCTAGACTACCAAATGAGACACCACATAAAGAGAGTGAGGTTACATGCAGGAGAATCAGTGACTACAGCTGTAGCCAGCACGAAGGCACAAGATGTACGACTGAGGACATCTTGAATGCTCAAGAACCACTTGAGTCAGCTCAGCTGATACGATATGCAGCAGAGATGAGCCTTCTTCACTGAGCCTTGCCCAAATTCCAGAACATTGGATCAATAGCTTTTTTTTAAGTCCCCAAAGTTTTGTGGCAGTTTGTCATATAAGATTATAACTAAAATAGCTACTATACCAGCTGGACTTTTATGGAAAAGAAACTTGTTACAATGAATCATGGAACACTACATCTAAAACTAATGATGTAATGTATGGGGATTAATGTAAGAAGAATAAAAAAAAAGAAAGAAAGAAACTTGTGTCTGTGACATGAGTAGAGCCTATATTCTGGCTATACAGTCACAACCAAGTTCGTACAGTAAGTGTCTCAAAGAGGATCTGCGGCAAGGCAGGTTAGCTAGAGAGCCCAGACTCTAAAACAGAATTACGCTCTCTGGGAGGAAAGGGGGGAAAGAAGAGAAAGAAACACACTTATTTAGGAAAAAGAATGTATTTTCTTCCAAATAACCAATGACACAGCTTTTGTCATAAGGTAAGGATTGCTTTGATGTTTATTAATATATAAACCGACAATATAGGCTTTCTATTTAGCTGGTAGGTAAGACCTATATGCTAGTTTCAACCTTCACCAATATTTTTCTATAAAAATCATACCTCCCAGAAGTCTTCAGGCCCAATGAAATATAAAATATAACTTTTCTGCTTAATATAATAAAAAATATAACTTATAAACATCTTACCTGCTTTTACACCTGCCTGGAATACCCCCCCCCACACACACATACCACCATTTCTCTATACTTCTTTTTCACATTTTCACTCAACCAATCCCTGCTCTGTGGAAAGTCTCCTGATCAACCCCATCCCCATGAACTTCTATAGCACCTTCTGCCAGTTCTATGCCTTTGGGCAGAAGAAATATAGAGGAAGTTCATAGCAATACAGGTCTATCTCATGAAACAAGGAAAACCACAAGATATACAGATACCTTAGTATTCTTAGTGTTTTATATATTATTCATCCCAAAGCTGTTTATGGGCTATTCACTGTGTGATACATTGCCTCAGATGCTAGTAGGAATTACAAATAAGGATAAGGTACAATCACTTCAAACAAGAAGTTACAGTGTGGTAGGGGAGATAAACCATAGTACACAAATGATTACAAGTCAAAATAGTAAATAATGAGTCCCAAAAGAGAAGGCCACCAGAATCCCTTAACTCCACTTGATAGAGGCACCATGTATGTTTTCCCCTTCTTATTAAAATATAAGCCTCTTCAAAGCACAAACCTTATCATATGATCTTTCACTTCACAGCCTCTGGTTGACCATTTTTCTCATTGTGAATATCCAATAAACATTAAGGTTTTTTCCTAATTCATTTAAGGAACACAAATAAACACTTAGAAAATGGTAATTGCCGGGGCGCCTGGGTGGCTCAGTCGGTTAAGCATCTGCCTTCGGCTCGGGTCATGATCCCAGGACTCCGGGATCGAGCCCCGCATCGGGCTCCCTGCTCAGCGGGAAGCCTGCTTCTCCCTCTCCCTCTGCCCTTCCCCCTGCTCATTCTCTCTCTCTCTAATAAATAAATAAAATCTTAAAAAAAAAAAAAGAAAATGGTAATTGCCTTAAATCTCACATTATTTTGAACTTTGTGGGACTCAATCCCAGGACCCCAGGATCATGACCTGAGCAAAGGCAGATGTTTAACCAACTGAGCCACCCAGGAGCCCCTCCATTTGGAGTTTTTGTTTTTGTTTGTCATAAGCCACTTTGTCATGGTTGGCATTTATCCACAAATTGTATTTAAGAACCACTGGATTAAATATTGTTCTGAAGTTCAGTTTTTTTGTAACATGAAAATTGTTTGATTCTATGATACCATGCCAGCATGATTACACAGATGTACACAGTTTACATGGATAAAGCCTTGAATGCCAATTAAAAAATAATTTCACTTGTCACTGAGACATAAAAGAAAGAGTAAAAAGAAAGATGTCCAAGGTCTACATAATTGACGTAATCATGTTGAGATTTTAGATATCTAGTCTTTTCCTTTACAACTTATGAAAATTATTTCCTTTCCCCACCAGTTTTATTGAGAAATATATTACTGTATAAGTTTAAGACATATAGCATGATGGTTTGATTTATATATTTTGCAAAAATGATTACCACAATAGGTTTAGCTAAGATCCATTGTTTCACAAAATAAAAAGAAAAAGTCCAAGAATTTTCTACCATGGAAAGTTATCACTCAGAATTGAAGAAGAAATTAAGAGTTTTCCAGATAAGCAAAAACTAAGGGAGTTCATCACCACTAACCTGGCCTTACAAGAAGAGTTAAAGCAACGTATTTCAGTTGAAAATAAGTGGTACTAATTAATAACAAGAAAAGATATGAATATAAAAATTCTACTGGAAAAATAAATATATAGTAAAGACATTGGATCAATTACTTATAAAGGAACTATGAGAACTAAAAACAAAAGTAGTAAAAATAACTAAAACTAAAATAATCAGTTAAGGAATGCATAAACTAAAACAATGCCAAATGCAACATCAAAAATACAGAAGTGGGGAAGAGAGTATAAAACTGGAGGTTTTGAACGTGTTCAAATTTAAGTTCCTATCAACTTAAAACTAACCATTATATACATAGGAAGTTATATATGAATCTTACAGTAAACGTAAAGTAAAAACTTATAGTAGAACACAAAAAAAAATGAGAAGGAAATCTAAATATAATGCTGAAGAAAGCCATCACACCAAAAGGGAAGAAAGAGAAGAAGAAATGAACACAGAAAAACTTAAGAAACAGAAAACAACAAAATGGCAATAAGTACACACTGACCAATAATTACTTTAAATGTAAATGAGCTAAATTCTCTAAACAAAATACATAGGGTAGCTGATGGCATTAAAAAAAAAAAGGGTTCATATCTAGGCTGTGTACAAGAGATTCACTTCAGAAGTAAGAACACATACAAACTGAAAGTGAAGAAATGGAGAAAAATATTCCATGAAAATGAAAATGAAAAGAAAGCTGGCATAGCTATACTGATATCAGAAAACAAGAGACTTAAAAAAAGACTGTAATAAAAGACAATGAAGGGTATTACATAATGATAAAAGGATCAATTCAACAAGAAGATATAACATTTATAAATATTTATGCACCCACACAGAAGCACCAAAATATATAGAGCAAATATTAATGGACATAAAGGGAAAAACTGATAGCAATACAATAATAGTAGGGGACTTTAACACCCTACTTACATCATTGGATAATCATCCAGACAGAAAATAAGGGAACATTAGCATTACAAAATTCATTAGACCAGATGGACTTATTAGATATATACAGAATGTCCATCCAAAAGCAGAATTCAGTCTTCTCAAATACACATGGAATGTTCTCCAGGATAGATCACCTCTTAGGCCACAAAACAAGTCTCAAGAATAAAATCAAGAAGACTGGAATCATATAAGGATCTTTTTTCCCCATATGGCATGAAGTTAGAAATCAATACAAGTAAGAAAACTGGAGAAAATACAGAAGCGTGGAGATTAAACAACATGATACTGAACAACCAATGGGCCATTGAAGAAATCAGAGGAAAAGTTAAAAAAAAAAAAAAAAAAACCTAGCAAAAAATGAAAACAGAAATACAACATACCAAAATCTATGGAATACAGCAAAAGCAGATCTAAGAAGGAAGTACAAAGCAATATAGGACTAACTCAAGAAACAAGAAAAATCACAATCTAACTTTATATATAAAGGAACTAGAAAAAGAAGAAAAAACAAAGCCCAAAGTTAGTAGAAGGAAGGAAATAAGAAAGATCAGAAAGGAAATAAATGAAATAAAGACTAAGCAAACAGTAGAAAAGAGCAATGAAACTAAGAACTGGTTCTTTGAAAAGGTAAAGTTGATTAGGTAGATAAAGCAAGAAAAAGAGAGGGCTCAAATAAATAAAAATAGAAATGAAAGAGAAGTTACAGCTGGTGCCACAAAAATACAAGAAATCATAAGAAACTATTACAAACAATTATACAACAACACTTTGGACAAACTAGAAGAAACAAATTCCTAGAAACACACAATCTTCCAAGGCTGAATCATGAAAAAAATCTGAATAGACCAATTTCTAGTAAAGAGACTGAATCAGTAGTTAAAAAGCTCCCAACAAAAAAAAGTACAAAACCAGACAGTTTCATTGGAGAATTCTACCAAACATTCAAAGAAGATTTAATATCCATCTTTCTAGAACTCTTCCAAAAATTTAAAGAGGAGAGACCATTCCAAACTCATTTTATGCATCCAGCATTACCCTGATTCTGATACCAAAACCAGACAAGGACACAACAAAAAAAGAGAAAAAGAGAGAGAGAGAGAGAAGAAGAAAACTACAGGTCAATATCTTTAATGAACATAGATGCAAAAATTCTCAACAAAATACTAGCAAATTGAATTCAATAATACAATAAAAGAATCATATACCATGATCAAGTGGGATTTATTCCAAGGATGCAGGATGGTTCAACATCCACAAATCAATCAAGATGATACACCACAAAAACAAAATGAAGGATAAAAGTCATATCAGCATCTCAATAGATGGAGAAAAAAACAAATTTCAAAACCCATTTATGATAAAAATTCTTAACAGGGTGGTACAGAGGGAACATACCTCAACATCATAAAGGCCATATATGACAAACCCACAACTAACATTACACTCAATGGTGGAAAACTGAAAGTTTTTCCTCTAAGATTAGGAACAAGACAAGAATGCCTACTTTCATCACTTTTATTTAAATAATATTGTAAGTCATAGCTACAGCAGTAAGGCAAGAAAAAGAAATTAGAAGCATCCAAATTGAAAAGGAAGAAGTAAAAATGTCACTATTTGCAGATGACCTGATACTATGTATAAAAAATCTTACATGAAACCAATATTGCATGGTGTGTTGACTAACTAGTATTTAAATAAAAATTTGAAGGAAAAATTCCTTAAAGACTCCACCAAAAAAACTGTTAGAATAAATGCATTCAATAAAATTACAAGAAAAAAAATCAATATGCAAAATATGTGAAATTTCTATACACTAATAAACTATCAGAAGGAGAAATTAAGAAAGCAATGCCATTTACTATTTCATCAAAAAGAATAAAATACCTAGGAATAAATTTAACCAGGGAGGTGAAAGACCTGTACTTTGAAAACAATTAGGCCCTCATGAAAGAAACTGAAGACACAAATAAATTGAAAGATATTCTGTGCTCATGATTTGGAAGAATTAGTATTGTTAAAATGTCCATGCCAAAATAATCTACAAATTCAATGCAATTCCTACCAAAATCCCAATGACCTTATTCACAGAACTAGAACAAATAATTCTAAAATGTGAAGGGAACTACAAAAGATCCTGAAAAGCTAGAGCAATCTTGAAAAAGAACAAAGCCAAAAGCATCACACCCCCAGATTTCAAACTATACTACAAAGCTGCAGTACTCAAAACAGCATGGTATTAACATAAAGGAACAGACACATAAATCAGTAGAAAAGAACTGAGAGCCCAGAAATAAACCCACATGTATACAGACAATTAATTTATTATAACAGAAGCAAGAATACACAATGGAGAAGGGACAGAGTTGCTTTAATAAATGGTACTGGGAAAACTGGACAGCTACATGCAAGAGAATGAAACTAGACCACTGTCTTAGACTGGGCACAAAAATTAACTCAAAATGGATGAAACACTTGAGTGTAAGACCTGAAACTATAAAATTCCTAGAAAAAAACATCAGTCTTAATGATATGTTGGTGAATCTGACTCCAAAGGCAAGAAAAACAAAAGCAAAAATAAACAAATGGGACTACTTCAAATTAAAAAGCTTCTGCACAGTGAAGTAAACTATTGTCAGAATGAAAACTCAATCTACTGGCTCGGAAAAGATATTTACAAATCACATATCTGATAAAAGGTTAATATCCAAAATATATAAAGAACTTATACAACAATAAAAAAAAAAATGGGCAGAGGATCTGAACAGATATTTTTCCTAAGAAGAGGCAGACCCTGAGATCAAGAGTCACATGCTCTTCTGAATGGGCCAGCCAGGCGCCTTGCATCTATATTCCTTGGGGGAAACTGACCACAAATATCTCAAGGGCCACTGTGAGGAGTAAAATGAAGTAAACCTGCATACAGTAGTACTTAGTGCTTGGTAAATAATATTTAAAATATTTAAAAGGGGTACCTGGGTGGCTCACTTGGCTAAGTGTCCCTTGGTTTCAGCTCAGGTCATGATTTCAGGGTCCTGAGATCGAGCCCCATGTCAGGCTCCATGCTCAGAGGGGAGTCTGCTTGAGATTTTCCCCTCTGCCCCTCCCCCTGCTCTCTCTCTCCCTCTCAAAATAAATAAATAAATCTTTAAAAAATATTTAAAATAATATTTAAAACTTCATGTCTTTCCCCACTTTTTCTTTTCCCAGTTTGCCCAGCAATGTTCTCTTTACACCTGTTATCCCAGTTTAATTATTAATAGCACCCCTTTTCATATTCATAAGTGTACAAGTTTGGATGAAAATTTATGTAGTCACCTCATATTTATCCTTTTGGCACTTCCCTTCATCCTTGGGCCACAGCTTTTCAAAAAAACTGTGTAAAAAATATAAGGATTTAGTGAATACCTCACATTTGTGAGAGTAGAGAACAGGACAGTATAGTTAGGTTGCTTGGGAACATACCCTTCATCTACTATTTACTAGCTATATTACCATGGTCAAGTTGTGTAATTTTTTTGAGTATTTGTTTTTTACCCCTCATCTAAATTGGTGACATGAAGATTAAAGGAGATAATAAAGTACTTAGTAGAATATATGATACACAGTAAATCTGAGTATGTGATTATTATAGTCTTATTTTAAAACAACTATTTTCATACACTCATAAAAGAAGTGTACATTCATACATTTCCAGTGCACATGTGTATGCATATAAAATACTAAAATATGAATAAATTTGATTCCCCCCAAAAAAACTCTTCAAGAATTTTATCAAGGAAATAATCATAGATATGGTCAATTCTTTCTTTCTTTCTTTATTTTTTTAAATATTTTATTTATTTATTTGACAGAGAGAGACACAGTGAGAGAGGGAACACAAGCAGGGGGAGTGGGAGAGGGAGAAGCAGGCCTCCCGCCGAGCAGGGAGCCCGATGAGGGGCTTGATCCCAGGGTCCTGGGATCACGACCTGAGCTGAAGGCAGACGCTTAACGACTGAGCCACCCAGGTGCCCCGATAGGTCAATTCTTTACATAGAAACATTATCTCAGTGTAGTTTTCTTTTCAGACATTTTCTATAGCTTTGTTTACATATCATTTATTCCTATTAAACTACACATCAAGTTTACAGTTTTTTGAGTTTCAATGTATGTATATACACAGTTTCCAACTTATGATGGTTTGACTTAATGATTTTCAACTTTATGATAGGGCAAAAGCGATATGCACTCAGTAGAAATTATACTTCAAATTTTGAATTTTGATCTTTTCCCAGGCTGTGATATGCAGTTCGATATTCTCTTGTGATGACAGGCAGCCACAGTGAGCCACAGTTCCCAGTCAGCCACATGATCGCAGGGGCAAGCAACCAATACACTTAGAACCATTCTGTACCCAAAATTCATTCTGTTTTTCACTTTCTGGATAGTAGTCAATAAGTTACATGAGATATTCAACACTTTATTATATAATAGGCTTTGTATTAGATAATTTTGTCCAACTGGAGGCTAAAGTAAGTAATCTGCGCACATTTAAGGTAGGCTAGGCTAAGCTATAATGTTTGGTAGGTTAGGTGTATTAAATGCATTTTCAACTTAGAATATTTTCAAATTATGATGGGCTTGTTGGGATATAATCCCAACATAATTCAAGGTAGATATATACTTCTGAAACTATCGACACAAACAAGATAATGAATATCCATTACCCCTAAAAGTTTCCACTTGTCCCTTGTTCATTCCTTTCTTTTCTCCCCTTTCTGTCCTCAGACAAGGCTCAGTGCAGTAACAATAAAAGAATGGATCATCTAAAAGTCAATAGGGAGTATATATAAGCAAATTTGCATTAGTATTGGGTGGTGATACATCATGGTGGTTAAAGGTATGCGCTTGGGAGACAGGCAGCTTCAATTCAAATATTTCCTGTTAGTACCTGTTTCACCTTGGTAAGTAATAGTATCTCTGAACCTCAATTTCTGTATTGCTAAAACAGAAATAATGCCTACCTCAGAGAACAAAGTATTTATTTAGGACTTAATAGAGAATTCATTTTGGCATTCACTTGGAACTCAATATATGATAGTTACTGTTGGGTACCAAGAAGAAAATGAGGTATAGAATATTTAAGGAGTTGGAAAAATGTTCATAATTAAGTGATAAGAGCAAGTTATCATTGTTTAAAGAACCACCATATTTTAATTTTTTTAAAAAACTATAAATACATAGATTCAAAGAAAAGAATATTCTTGTTAATAATATGTTAACAGTAAATATTACCAATGATTTCTATTGTGTTTTTTTTCAGTATTTGTCTGTTTCACAATAAATATATTCTCACTGTGGCAATTAGACAAAAATACAGGTACTTTATATTTTAAAAAGTGTGGGCGTACCTGGGTGGATCCCTGGTTGGTTTAAGAGTCTGCCTTCGACTCAGGTCGTGATCCCAGGGTCCTGGGATCGAGCTCCACATCAGGCTCTCTGCTCAGCAGGAAGCCTGCTTCTCCCTCTCCCTCTGCCCCTTCCCTGTTCCTGCTCTCTCTCTCTCAAATAAATAAGTAAAATCTTTTTAAAAAGGTGTGAATTTTATTCATTCATTCAGTACTCACATTAATTTAGTACTTACTACATACTAGACACGGGGCACTGGGGTTATAAAATTGAAATGACAAAATATTTACTCTCAGGGGAGAAAAAAGCCACTAATCACACCATGGTATTTTTTTTTTTTTATCATTTTCATTTTATGAATAGAACAGATTTTACTATGAGGAATTAAGTGACAGGTTGTGGGTTATAACAAGTAGAACCCTAGAAGCAGGGTTTATTTTCCACTTCTAAAAACATATGTCCTTTGCATATCCTCTCTGAAATAGAGAATTTCAAACCTGTATTTCAGGTTAGCTATAAAATAATCTAGGATTCTTCTCAAGCAATGTAAGATAGTCAATTCTTACACTTAACTATTACACTAAAATAAAAAAAAATCATTTCTAAATATGTAAATTCTTTGGCTTAAAAATCCATTCTATTGAAGACAAAAATTACTATTGACCATGGGTATCAACATATATGTACATTAATTAGACATAAAAGCAATGACAATGAAATTAATGTGAAGGAACTTAAAATATTCAAAAGAACCACATATTTAGAGTATCATTATTAACATAACAGGTACCTTTTCTTTTATAGAAAAACAGTCTATTATAAATCCAAACTTGTTACTATTTCAAACACAAAGGAACTCTAAAGGTTACTGGATTTGAGCCTCCTATGCTACCATATTGGTTTCCCAAAAATCCAGTTAGCATGTCCAAGTTCTCTTGCTTTATATGTTATGGCAATTGCTAATGTCTGACAACAAGCAGCACTTTGCCAGGCTCAGACACCACGTTGATATGCTAATGATCCATAATGAGGCCACCAGACATCAATTACATAAATGAGATGAGGAACAGGGCCAACACAGGTACAGTCTACTAATTTGTTCATCCCTTTGGCCAAAAGCCAACTGCATGACAAGTGAATGCTCCTAAAGCCACTGGGGCACGACTCCCTTGCTTCAGAGAAGGATTGGACATTGCATACCTGTGTGATCCCTATCTGTCTAAGGACACTTTAATGAACCTTACAAGTACACCTAATGAGAATACATCTAAAGGGTCAGTAAATTCACGTACTAGGAAGAGTATAGGGTAATAAAGAAAAGTCAAAAGTAGAAAAACCAGTCTGAGACTGACATAAAAGTTAATCAAATTTCTAAAGCACAAGGCAGGAACAATACAAAAAAACGTCATTCTTTTCCAATATTTTGAATTTAGAACAAGTACAACTCAATTTCATTAATAGATTTAGTGTAATTGGGTTTAATCAGAACATTAAACACTTCTTTACTCTCACAATGTGTGATATACTGACAACCTCAAGCCAAATGTTTTCCATTAGGATACACCTTTGAGTTTTAAATAGAAATGAGCAGGGAAATATAATTCTTTGAATATGATTTTTTTGGCAAACATAAAGACAATTAATGAATGACACAGAAGAGGAGCAATTAACAGTGTAATGAAAGTAATACATATATATATATACACACAATAAAATTTAATGTGTTGTACAATCCTTTGGAAATCAGTTGACAGAGATTTAAATAAAAGGATGCAAAATTTCTACAAATCAGAACCACATGGGGATAGACTATTCTGGTACATGTTTGATATAATGTAGTGACTATTAAAATAGTTTATTTTGGCTATTATGGCAGTCATGAAGGGCAGGGACATTGTACGAAGCATCAAGCTGTCTATCAGGGCCTTCATGTTCTGTTTCTGGCAGTGCCCAAGCCAGACCAGCCTACTGTCAGCAGGAAGGGGAAAACAAGAAGGTGCAGGTGCTAGCAGACAACCTGTCACAACTGCAAAAATGTTCGGTTCACAGGCAAACTGTAGTATCCGGGGGGGGCCTAACAACAACAGATTTCAGACCAGATAAACATCAGGATAAAAGTCCTACGTAGGTGCAGGAAGCTTCACAAGAGGCAGGGATTACGAAAGGAGAACAAAGTTTACAAAATCAACAGAACTTTTCATATCACTCATCATTCTTTGGTTTATATTTCTGTCTTCAGAGCTGACTCTTGTTAATGCTTTCCTGACTCTAAACTTAGCACTTCTCAGCTATGGTTCAGATACTTTTTCTGACTTGGGTGCTGAACCATATCCTTAATCAGCCCCCCACCCCAAGTCCTCTAGCATCCTATGACATCTTTTTTTCAGGACACGGTGGATCTGGTTTCTACTTGTAAACTGTGCTCTTGACACAGAACTCCATCTTCATGGGACTTTTAGGTCTCTGATGCTTTCAAAAGATGATTCTTTTTTAGAGAAACTCTCAAGTTACCAGACTTCTGTGTTCAATGAAGTCATTTCATATGTGGCTCAGGTGTATTTTCACAGCCTGCTTGTCAAAGGTAGGAGAGACAAATGAGCCATCTCATATGAAATTATATTATATAGTGGTAAAGAGTATCAACTGTAGCATGAGACAGTTTGCATTTAAACCTTGGATTTGCTAACAACTAGCTATGAACCCTGGGCAAGTAACCTAACCTCTCTGTGCCTCAGATAACATCATTATCCACCTAAAAGAACTGATGTGAGAATGTAATTTTAAAAATGCCTACAAAGCGGGGCACCTGGGTGGCTCAGTTGGTTAAGCGTCTGCCTTCGGCTCAGGTCATGATCCCAGGATCCTGGGATCGAGCCCCGCATCCGTCTTCCTGCTCAGCGGGGAGTCTGCTTTTCCCTCTCCCTCTGCCCATCTGCCTGCTTGTGCCCTCTCTCTCTCAAATAAATAAATAAAATCTTAAAAAAATGCCTATAAAGCATTTACTATATTGCCTGGCCATGGTATATACTACCTGTATGGTAGAGGTTAGCTGTAGAAGTGGCACCATTTACAATCGGAAGCTTGCTCCAAGTGGATTGTGCAGGACTCCTGGCATGGGAACAGCCCCTCTGCCTGGGCAAGGAGCACCAACCCCACAGTTCACCCCCTTGCTATGGTAGGTTAGAGATGGTGACAAATTCTTCTGAGATGGGATCTAATTCTTCTCCGTTTGAAAGTGGACTGGTCTTACTGACTTGCTAGACAAACAGAATAGGATGGAAATGATGTTCTTGGACTTCTATAGCAGCCTCATAGCCTGTAGCTGCCGCCTGAGAATGCTCTTTGGAATACTTGTTGCTGAGCTGTGAGGAAGCCCAAGCAACTCCGTTAAGAGGACCCAAAGCACTCAGTGGACAGCCCTGGCTGAATTCTTTTTTTTTTTTTTTTTTTAAAGATTTTATTTATTTATTTGACAGAGAGAGAGATAGCGAGAGCAGGAACACAAGCAGGGGGAGTGGGAGAGGGAGAAGCAGGCTTCCCGCCGAGCAGGGAGCCCGATGTGGGACTCGATCCCAGGACCCTGGGATCATGACCCAAGCCGAAGGCAGATGCTTAACGACTGAGCCACCCAGGCGCCCAGCCCTGGCTGAATTCTAAGCCTCCCGCCAGAACTTGCCAGCCTTGTGAGTGAACTCTCCTATGTAGCTTGACCATACAAGTGCTGTCTAGCAGCCCCAACTGAAGGCACAGGGGGCAGAGACAAGTTTTCCAGCTGAGCCCTGCCAACACTGTAGATATGTAAACAAAACAAATTATTGTTATTTTAAGCTACTGAGCTTTCAGATGTTTTGTTACACAGCAAAAGGTCACAGCAATGTTTGTGAGAGTAGTCTAGTCAGCAAGACACATCAGAGTTCTGTTTATTGGCATGCCATTTATTTTTGGCACAATTCTAGCCAGACAGCATTGACTGGCAGAATGCATCAGGGTTGAAGCCGTGCATGTGTATGTTCACTAGCCTCCAAAAGCCAGACCTTCCAGCAAGTCTGTGCAATCTTCCTCATGAATCCCCTTAGAGACTCGAGACTTTTTAAAATGGTAGAGGGATTTTACTCCCACTGTTTCGCCACCCTTCTTCAGACTAATGCCCATGGCTGAGGCTCTGACTATGATCAGTCTGGCCTCTGAAGTTGGACCTAGATATTAGCTATTAAAAGTTAATGCTTCACAGTGATTACAAACTATCTAAAATTATTTATATTCTCAAAATGGCCCTTTCTTCAAATAATGAATTTTTAAGTGTGGAGACATTTGTTTAGTTTTAAAAATAAAGCCATGTATGTCAGTCAGATTTTAGAAGTGTCACCAGTTTGTTTCTCTTGTTCTGTACAGAGTATCCAATTTTGTTTTCAAATTCTATATGCCATGGAGCACCATCCGATGTGTATAATTTAGTTCAATTAGAAATTTATACTGTAAATAAAACAGGTTTCATAAGTCACTTCAGACTAGTGAGGGTATCACTGAAACTAAAAATAATAATTAAAAATTAAAGAAAATAATTAGCATGCCTTTCAGCTTTTAAAATCAGACAGATGTTTTACTAACAGTTATAAAACTAGAATAGTACTTGCCCTTAGGCCCAAACAAATGTGTCATTTCACCAGTTTCAATGTAATGCTTAATTTTAAAGAAAACCAGATATTTTTCATTATACAAAGCCAGGCCAAAAATTTTAAAATTTTCATCAGTTATGTTTAGGACTGTACATATATAATCTGTATTTCTATAAATGGCAATTGTTTTATAGTGCTTCTTTAGTCATCTTTCTTACAAACATATTCTTGCCTCTACTAGAAGGAGGTGATGTTCCATGATCTTAGAAAGGAAACACTGGCTTGAGATTTCTACTGGGATTACAAAATTAGGGCATCACTGAGGACCAGAGAACAGTAGATGGACGTGTCTGTTGGTTGTAAGAATAGAAGATTCTGGACTTAGGACTCAGTAGAAATGGCTTTTAAAAATGTAAAGACCTATGACGGAAGAGAGATATAACTGTGGTTATTCTAAAGCACTAATTTTAAGATACTGTTTGTCTTAGAGTTCATAGCTCTATTAATCAAACTTGAATATTCAGTAACCTACTAATACTTATACTGACAAATCCTGAAACACTCCTCAAACAGATGCATCAGATTGGAGGGGCCAAGAGAGTGATTCCTCTGTGGCGGAAAAATCCCTGATGGGTGACATATAGAAAAACTGGGTTTTTTTAGAAGAGTCAAACTGATATCCCAAAGACCCAATTCAGTCAGTCATAGTGTTTTCCTTAATAATGACAGTACACAGGGTATTTTATTTTATTTATTTTTACACAGGGTATTTTAAAACAACTGAATCTGAATATCTTTAGAAAAGGTCTGTAATCTCCAGTTTTGTCTGCCTGCATCACTTTATCATTTCTTGGAAAAACTCTATTTTATTCTTTTGTGGGCTTTGTTTGGCTCCCAAAGGCACAGGAGTTCAAAACTTCTGAACTATATTTGTAAATCCTATCATCTAAAAGTATTTGTTTAAATACGATATAAAACATACATCAACACACACAAATATTGTAAGTTAGCCTGTGTACCAAGTACATGCTCTACATATTGAAAGAGAGAGGAAAAAAATCAAAATAGTTAAGTCAAATTTGTTTCCCTAGTCTAATAACAGACCTGGTCATTTGAATTCCTTAATATCCAATCTTAACAAAATGCTAATAATGCTTTAAAGGCAGTAGTAGAATTCCCCTGAATCAACTAAACTCTAATTTTGCTAAAAAAAACTAATAGGAATGAGAGGTAATAATATGTATAACATATCTTATAAATGGCATCTAAGACAAAACAAAATTACAATTATCTTCATTTCATGACGCAATAATTGTTGCCAGGAAAAGAAAATAAAGATGTGACAGCTTAAAAGTCTATCAACTGAAAATGTATAACTATTGCTGCTGAGAAATTTTATAACACATATTCCACTCATTTTCCCAAACAAACAACGGACTGCACTTCAAATATGTTTCAAGACTATTAGGGAATGATTCTTTTTGTTTTGATTTGTTTAAAGCCGGTTCAGTGACAGAGATGCACCTTCTCCTTCTAATATATAAGTGCAGGCTATTTAGTTAAAACAAAACAAAAAGGAAAAGAAAATGAATGCATATTTGTTAGGTTTAGGTGAACTATGCATTGTAAAATAAAAACAAAGGCAAAATGTGCCTTTTTAGTACATTAATTATGATCTATCATTTACTCTATGTTTAGAACACACAAGGGAAAAATAACACTTGTACCCATAGGTATTCTAATGAGATTAGACATGAAGCTTTTGAAATAAACCTCAAACAGCTATTACCAAGCCTTATTACTGTTTAGTAGCTTCGATCACACAGTCATTTAGTCACAAATCTGTGGCTATAGACCAAATCCATACAGACTTCTAAAAGGACATTAACACCTCAAGGGACAAAAAGGATGCCTGGAAAACCTTCCTTGAGCGAGAGTTCAACTACTTCCCGTGGCAGTTTGCACACGTTTTCCAGCATGAACTTCACTTATTTAAACAGGTGAAAGTAATTAGATTTTTAAATGATTGTATTGTCAATGGGTCCTCACTCTGACAGAAGAATTCATACTGACTGTAAAAACCCTAAAACTCATAAAAATAGGAATTTTGGGAAAAATGATTAGTAGCACGTTCCTAAGTTTCCACACACACACACACAAAACCCTGAAAAATTAAATCCATCTCTCTCTCTCTCTGTCTTTGTTGTATGGCATATCAAATAACCACAGAATGTAAACATAGAATTGTTTTTCTGGAAATCAGGTATGAGAAGTACTTTCCACAGGGAAAATTTGAAATGACATTTAAAAAAAAAAAGGAAATCTACACGATAGTTGCCATCAATTGTACTGGTCTATAGCTTATTGTAAAATTTAGATTGAAACAACTTAAAATCTCAGGAAAGGGCTATTGTCAGACCCTAGCGGTCTGAAAATGGTCTTTGAGAGGTCTAAAGAGATTAATCTTCTCTAAACACAGAAGTCATTTCAATGTAAAAAATTATACAATGAAAACCGCAGAGCTTTAATTTCAGAAAAGCTCAGGTAATTATATATTCCATGGCTCTCAGACTTCCTTACCAATAGTGGTACTCAGTTTTAACATTTATATTTTACATTTTGTATTAGAATCAAAACTGAATAGGTTTAAAAAAGCCATTTTAAGTCTAACAGGAATTCACTGTGTACATTCTATAATCTGCTTGTCCTAAAACTAAGGTTTTGATATATGCTCATTAATTAGGCTGAAAGAATAAAATAGGTTTCTGCTGTACTAAATTAAACTCACCATTTTTAAACTAGAATGCATGCAATTATAGTAAGGTTGCCTCTTATGAAATGTCTGAGATGACCAAATGAAATGTATACTGCTTTTAAAGGGAAAGTCAGGCCTGTTTAAGTCATAGTTTTTAATTACACATACTGCTATTTTGTATGAGAGCCTCTGGAAGGAAAAAAAAATTAAAAGTGGATCCTAGCTATGTTCATATTAATTACATGATACAGCATGATTAGATGGGAGTAATTAGTGTCTGCTGAAGTAAACTGAGTTTGAAAGCTTACTCAATATTATTAAGCGCCCTTTTTGAAAGTAGTGAATAGCTTAATTTAATTTGTGCTGGTTAAAGCACACAGACTTCCAAATACCAACACAATACTAAATTTACTCTTTTACCCAAATCATACTAATAAATGCAGAGGAAGCGATGTCTGAATGACACTAGCCAAAGATTATGTGCTTGATTTAACATTTTTTCTCCCCACAATTAGTATTCAGCACAGACTGATTTGTTCTCATCAAAATCATCAATACTCTCAGGTGATTTTCACCCATGGTGTTACAAACTAAATGAGACTATTGCAAATCCAAAATGTCTTAAAAAGTTACAAAATTTGACATGTAAAAGAACATTACATGAAAACAGAACGAAAAAATATTTGCCAAACAGAGTTACAAAAATTTAATCCAATAAATTTTAAAGCAGGAAGTTATTTTATCCATTAAATAAAAGTGAGATTTTCTGTTAAGTAAGATTAATGACAAACAATATATCTACAGTTCAATTGAATATAAACAACCATGTGTTGTCCATTAGGGAGGCATTTGCTCACAGGTATTTTCCTAGCTGTGGTGATGAATTTGCACCAATCCATCTACACAGTCTCACCCAGTTCTCCTTGTCACCAACTGCACACATTTGCCAGCCAGCTGGCTGGGGTGAGGGGCTTCTCCTGTGCCACATAACAAAGACAAGCTTGCTGGCCTGCATGGGGATGAAACCCATGACCTCGGCTTCATTAACAACATGGGTAGCCAAGTGAGCTAACCAGTCACTGATTAAAATAAATACATACCTTGCCAGGCCAGAAACACTAGCATCAACCTTCAATATATTGATATGAGAAACAATTTTTTGTTTTCTCCAGTAAATTTCCTCGAACTAATATGTTATGAGAAACAAATTTCATGAAATGCAACTCTACTGTCATTACAAGGAAACCACGATGAATTTGAAGCAGAAAATGAGCTTCAAAAAGACTTTAAGTACTTGAGGCTAATTCACCTGAGTTTCATTCAGTTGGTTAAAAGTCAACTTTAAATCGAAATGCCTCTTAAAAGAAAGGACTTGAATTACATAAACTTCTAACAAAATATTCTTAATGAAAATTATTGAAGATGTATAAGCAAGTACCCCTTATAGACAGCAATAATAAACCTACTCCTTAAGTGTGCTTCTTTATCTTGTCATTGTGTACATTTTATTTTTGAAACACACACAACATGCACAAACATGTCAGCAACAGGGAACAGGATATGAAAAAAGGTAACTTCTAACCTAGAGGATGTCTTATAGTAATATTACAAGCATCTTTAATGTATCATTTTTTAAAAGATCAAGTAAGACTAAAAAACATTATACTTATGGAAAGAATTAGAGAGCCATAATTTACTCAATTGTTAGGATTTCTCCTCATTAACACTAAAGAGAATTTATTTAGTTGCCATCTCCTCTTGGATCTACATCTCTGTGTTTGTCTTCTTTCATTTCTAATTACATCCTTTGAAAGGTGAGCTCAGAACCAAATACAACAATGCCTATTTACTTTGTTTAAATATTATCATTTTAATGCATTTACATTTTAAGGCACTCACATTATGCCACTGACACATTTTTTCCCTCATAATGTTAAACTAGGCATGCCTACTATTTTGTAATTCATCCAAAAACCTGTATCTCATACTTCCCACTCAATCCATTATTTATTCACAATCCTGAGCCTCCTTAACAACTTGTACATGCTTATAATATAGCAGGGCTTACATTTAACTGTAATTATTTGTTAAAACGTCTTCTCTTGTACACTTCTAAAACAGGCACATGTCTTATTCATCTCTGCCTCTTTAGCAACAAGCCAGGTGCTTTACATATAAAAGGTGCTTAATAAGTGAACTCTGAATAGAAGAAAGAATAGATACATCCCTATTAAGTTTTACTTGCTTTGTTTTGGTCTATTACCCCATTGAGATCTCTTTGAATAAGGATTATATTAACTATGCCTCCCACCTTTGTATCATCCTTAAATTTGATAGTTATGTCTCCTATATTTTCCTCATTCAACGTCACTGATAAATGTTGGAAATGATAGGGTCTCTGGCATGTCAATCATGGACCTCTCTTCTAGTGCCGTCATCCATCCATTAAGAAGTAATTCTTGGGTATAACCATCCAGGCAGCTATGCTCCATTTAATTCTACAGTCTAGTTTTGTCCAACTTGTCCACACAAATATTTTCAAAGACTTTGTCAAAAAGGCTTGCTATAATCAAGGTTAATTATATCCACAGCATTCACTAAGTATTCTATCAAAAAAGAAAACAAGTTTGATTTTGCATAGCACATACTTAGTAAAAAACATTTTATTTCTTAGTAATACCAAAACTTCTAAAGGCTCATAAACCTCTTTCATTATCAAAATCACAAAACCCATATAGACGTTCTACCAGTATCCAGCTTTTCTACTTTTAAAAATTTGCCCTTTCAGCTCATCTCCAATCATTTAAATTCTTTCTATGCTTGCAGTCTCAAGCATCCCTCACTTTGGTTTCATGATAACCCTAAGTTGTTTCAGTACCTACATTCTGTATGCTCCTGGATATTAAAGTAGCTAAGTGTTCTCTCTCCATTGCTCACTTAGCTTAGAATTCCTCTGAAATCTGTATTTCCTACCCACTGCAGATCACTCTCCTTGACAGAGAAGAAGCAAAGTAGGACTTGAGTTTTACTTTCTAATCATAATCTGTTAACAGTGCACCATTCATTCTAAGCAACAAACCCATGCGTTATTCTTTTGATTTGAACATACCTCAAAAAGACCTTTTTTCCTTGCCATTTTTGTAAGCCTTCCATCAATCCCGAGTTTACCTTCCTTGATATTTTTCTCACTGTCACGAATCCAAATTTTTTATTAACCTTTTGCTATAAGTTCACCGTATTTTTTAATATTTGTCTTTTTTTTTCTTACTATTCTACCCCATCCTACCCCCTAGGCCATCACAGTTTCACCATATCAACATTGTTAGAATTTTATATTTGAACTCTTTCATCCTTTTGGCCAGGTTCCTTTTAGTGTTTTTAGCTCTGGGCTCAGCCAGATCTTTAAGCATTCTTACTATAGCAGATATTTGTAACTAAAAGAAATAATAAATGACTTAGCGATATTATTTGCACTACACAGACCATTCCAGGTTTCCCTTCAATCTTCATTAAGAACTAGCAATCCAGTCTTGGAAAAAAATGTGTTTTCTAAGCAACTCCATTGCTTATTTTGAGTGGGCTTTCATTTTGTTTTTTATAATCCTTTGCAAAAAAATTGGAATAATGTTTAAGACATCTTGAGTTAATGACAACGCCAAAAATGAGAAGCGAAGCTCCTGAGATGTCATCAAATGTTTAATTTGCTGTGTGTGAATGTAAACTGATTGCCACACCAAAAAAAAAAAAATTGTTACTAAATTTCTATGGGAAAAGCAACTTATTGTCAATTCTCTTGCTCCTAAATTTTTTTTTTTTCCATTGAAGTAACTGTTGTACAATTTGAGCATTAAGTATAGAACTATCATTATTATGGCTGAACAAATTATATTTGAAACCTACTTTCCTAAAGCATACAATCTATTTCTGACCATATCTAAGAATTTCTTCCTTGGCCATTTCAAATCCTAATTTAATACAGCAACTACCTCCCAATATTCACTTTCCTTTTATACTGTGAACCATTTCTTCATGTTGGTTAGAAAGAACTAAGTCCACTGAGGCATTTCCCTATTTGTTTTTCTCTACCTTCTTACATGAGACTGAAATCAATTCTTAATTATCCTAGGCAAATTGTGCTTTCACGTTCTTATTGACATTTAACACCAAATATAATTTCTTATATAGTTTTATCATCATTTGAGTACTGTCCCTAATTTCTATTCATATTTCCTTAACATTTCTCTGATGGGAGACCTTTGGAACCAAAGCATTGTTCTATCCAGAGGAAGACAGAAGGCTCAGAAGAGAAGTAAAGGAAGGGCAGATCTATCTTGGTTGACAATGATGGTATCCTATTCCAACATTGTGTCCCTGACCTTAAGAGACTGAACAAACTAGAAAATTGCCAGTAGTTCCTAATAAATCTAAAGTACACATTGTTCAGTTTTAAGAGGATAAAACATGTGGGATCCCTTGTGCATAAAATACCAAATGTTACTCAAAGCCAAACTAAAATGATTTCTGAACGCTTTGTAAAATTTTGATTATATATTATTCTGCTTGTATTTACTAGCTTGGATAATTTAGAGCTGATTCTATTCTTTATATCTTAGGTTGTACAGTAAATATTGTGGTAGCTTTCCAATACCAATCTTCCATTTGCATGAGAATAAAAATTGAATTACTTAGGATATTTTTGGCTATGAGCATCAGAAAACCTAATTTGCCGGCTTAAGAAAAAAAGGTACTATATTTTCACATAACAGGAAATTCAAAAGTAGTTGGGTGGGCTTGAGAGCAGATTGACTTAGTGACTCAATAATATCATCAAGGCTCCACAGCATTGGGTTTATCCTGAATCTGGTTTTCCTCATAGGACTAATCAAGGCAAAATGCTTCTTTCTTTTTTTCCCATCCAAAGGGGTAGGAGGGAGGGAACGAGGGGAGAGAATGTAGGAATGAAAGAGATGAAAGTGGCAGGCAGGGAAGGGAGAACACGCCTCTTGTCACTCTCTAAGAGCAAGGAAGTACTTTCCTAGTAGCCCCCAGCCAACCTTTCATCATTTATCACTGACAAAAATTGGATCACATGACAATTTCTGAACCAGTTGTAGGCAGAAAGGATGGGATTACCTTTAGACTAATGAAGCTAATGTTAATTTTACAAACTGCATTCTTGCTACTCAGTAAAATATTCAGTGTAATAAATATTGAAAAAATATATGTGCAGGACAGATATCTAAGTATCCATAGATACAGACCCTTTTGAGTCAATGCACCTGGAAACTAATTGCTTATGGTGCCATATGACCCAGTTCTGCTCACTGAGACTAGAAAAGGCATTTACCAGAAACTTCTAAGAAAGAGGCTTTCTAGTTTCTGAGAGAGCTCTAAAAACCACTGTTTATTTCTCCTCTAAGATGTGGCTAGAGAACCATGTAGTCCTTTGAGTAGCTGACAGCCATTTTGCAACCATTGAAAGGAGATAGCTTAGGATTAGCCTTAGGACAAAGCTCATAGTATGCAGAGAAAGTGGATATGGTAGGCAAAGTTGACAAACCTTTCAGGACAGCTCTGAACTAAAAAAGCAAACCAAACTTGAAATCCAAACTAATTTTTTTTTTTTTTTTGAGAGAGAGAGAGAACATACAAGCAGCTGAGGAAGGGCAGAGGGAGAGGGAGACAGAAATTTTAGCAGACTCTATGCCCAGCTGGGAGCCCAACATGGGGCTTGATCACACGACCCTGAGATGATGACCTGAGCCAAAATCAAGAGTCAGATGCTTAACCCACTGAGCCACCCAGGTACCCCCCCCAAACTAATTTTTGATATTTGAGTCAATAAATCCACATGCCATTTGACTTAAATTTCCTATCACTTCCAAATTTATCCCATGTGATAGCAGTCTGCAGTTATTAACTCAGGAGCAGTACTTTTTCAAGACATGGTGACACTTTGTACTGGTTAGCACCCAAAATACATGCAATCATATGTATTATTATGATAAATTCTCAGCAAATGAAAGTCTATCCTTACAGTCTTAGAAGGGTTTCAAATGGGCAAGAAAAAAATCTGAGTATTAATCAATTTATTAGGAAAAGTATGATAATCTAGATAGTACATCAGTACTTCTTCCAAGCAATTCTGTGAGCTGAGATTAGGACTTTGTCAACTCTCTTTTCTTATTGGCAAATGGTTGAAATGTGCTCTTCACTGGCAAAAACTGACCCTTACCCACATCACACACATAAATATCAGAGACCTTATGCCTAAGAAAATGTTTGAGTACTATGGCCTAACCTTGTGTCTCTTGGTTTTTAGAAATACTCTAAATTCAATCATGAATATAGTTTACGAAGTCTATGTCTATAATATGCCACAAGTGTCCTTGTCATTGTTTTGAATCACAACTACCATTACTCAGCTTTGACAAAAACACTAGAAGGATGCCTCTGTTTTATCAGTTTAATTGATAAAAATGTTTCTCTACTACTCTCACTGACACTATTTAAGAAATCTGCAATAACATGTGGTATTCACAAAGCTTTCCTTGATTTTGAACCCAGGCTTTCAAGCTTGCCAATATTTACACGTATATGATGCTTGCATTTACAGCAACCAGCAATCATTCCTTACCCTCTAACTGAGTAAGTGTTATTTCCTGGAAATATTTCCTAGAGGTGCTATTTCCTGGAGTTCTCATTTAATTTCTCAATTCTGCATTTTCAAGTTTAGCCACATAGAGGCCACCTTCTTGCCTTACCATCTGGTCTGACCCTGAATTAACAGAATGTCCTTTATATCATGTAGCTTATAACAAGATGATTAGTCATTTCATGAAATTACTTCTCAGATCAGTCACTAAACCTACGAGGCACACAAAATTGACAAAATGCAAATATGTGTTAAGATTAAAATCAGTTCCTTAACTGAAACTGGAAGCTACTCCAAGTACTAGAAGATACATTTTATTCATTTATTTACTCATTTATTTATTACTTATCACTTAGGTAATGATAAGTAATGAAAATAAAGACAATAATGAGAGCAATGGACTAACTAAAATGATGGCAAGCAAAAGGCCAGAAATCCATCAAGTGAGGGCAAAAGTAGTTTGAACAGAGTTAATGATTGCTTTAGGATTCTGGAACCTGAAGTACCAAAATGTAAGCAAAACGATTATCCATGTTGAAAAGTTAATGGCCACATGAGAGAAGCAGGGAGTCCAGGGCATTAGAAGAACAGAGCATTAAAGGGTACAGAGGCACCTTTACCATAGGTGTAAGAAGCAATGCTATTCAACCCTTTTTCCTCAACTAGCCTTGGCTATCCCCTTCACCAGGCTATAGCATTTGGCCCATGCAGATACACAAAGTCTACTTGTCTCTCTGCTGATATACAAGATCAAAGGTTAGTGATTTTTAAAAATGACATAAGTGACTTGCTACAGATAAAAATCAGCTCTGTGGCATGTTTCAGGCCACTGAAATACAGGTCCAAAATCCAGTCTTCATTACATTCCAAAAGAATCTCATCTGAACCATAGAAAACAGGAAGAGTTTTCAGAGAAATGATTGTACCTGATTTCTGACCTAAGTGTATTATTTTTAAAAAATGAATTCTTTATTTCTGTTTCTCCAGAACAAAGGTAAACACTGCACATATGGTTACTGGATATTCTGGTACCTTTATAGAACAGGCCCCAAGCCTAAAAGCCCAAAGTAGCTCCAGCCTCCCCATGGGACAGGTAAATCAAAGTGAGAGTCAAGTTTGATCTCATTCCAGACTTGAACCACCTATGGAGGCCAAACTAACCTGGTACTTGCTCACTCCACAGAGGGGCCCACACAGGTCAGGCTAGGTGCTCAGTTCCCCAGTAGCCTGGTGTGTTTCTGAAAGACTGCCCATTATTTTTATTTCCCTAAATCCTAGAAGTGGAGGGGGGCTGATTCTGATGACAAAAGAGAGTATTTTTTCACCACTGTAATACTCTAAAACATAGAGAACAAAAGTTAGAATATTAGTTATATATATGTCATGTATTACAAAAATAATTATAAATGGATGACTTACTCCTCTCCTCAAAAAGCAAAATTCAGGATTGCAAATAGCAACAGAAAAAGAAATAGCAATGTTCATTTGTTTTCACATAGGAAAATAATTTCAGTTGCCTATAAATATATACATCAAAGCTATAATTATATTCTTTATACACTCTCTCCACAACATCTACCTTTTCAAAATATCTCATATTAAAAAAATTTAGAAATGTCATTTGTACATTTTTCATGTATATGTGATTTGAGAACTAATCGATTAAAAATAAATGAGCAGGTATTCACAGAATAACTCCTTTAACAAACTTATATGATATGGGGTGGGGAGGGAAGATATATGTCATTTAGAAACTTGGACTTGAAGGGAGTAAGAGAGAACTGAGATATCATCTACAGGATCCAGAGGGACCTTTGTTTTTTAAGATGGGAGTGATTCACCCTTACTTGTTCTCCCTGACAGGCTGATGGAGGGAACAAAGGAAAGTACAGCCTTGATGGGCACCTCTTCACCACTGCTGGCATTCTGCCAAACAGGTATAGCAAAAGGATGAATGAGAATGGAAGTCAAAGTTAATATAGAAAAGGGAGAAAGGCTGGGAGAAATTCATGACCAGTGACTATGTAGTGGAAATAGGAAGAAAAAGAGATGACAAGATAAAGGTAATCCAGACAATGGAATACTGGATTTTTAGATTTGGGGAGTGAAGCTGTTTCAGATAATAACAAAGTTCAGATGTGACAACAGGAGTGGGGTGCTAAAGGAGAGTAGAAATAAAGGCCATGTGGACTAGTCAAGAGACCATACAGCCATTGAGGTAAGTCATACACAAACTCAAACATCATCCATGTAATGGTGAGATGTGGAATGGGGAGGAAGACTACAAGCTATACGCCACATCATTTGCTGAATGTGAGAAATGACCTAAAGTTCCAAGGATGACGGTGGAGAGCAGGGGAAGCAAAAGTGGTGCAGTTGAATGACCTGAGCCTTAAAGGAGGAGTGGGTTTTATAAAAGGAGTTATTCCTTTAAAAGGAAGTTTCAGATGTCCATCAACAGATGAATGGATAAAGATGTGGTATATATATATAATGGAATATTATGCAGCCATCAAAAGGAATGAGATCTTGCCATTTGCAATGATGTGGATGGAACTGGAGGGTGTTATGCTGAGCAAAATAAGTC
>NC_138380.1:31945828-31980396 GCF_054177405.1 Leptonychotes weddellii
GGGATCGAGTCCCACATCGGGCTCCCTGCTCAGCGGGGGGTCTGCTTCCCCCTCTGCCCTCTTCCCTCTCGTGCTCTCTGTCTCTCATTCTCTCTCTCTCAAATAAATAAATAAAATCTTCAAAAAAATAAAAAATAAATAAAAATCATCTGAAAGCTTGGATGATTTCTCTATTAACACTTTACTGCCTATAGACCTCGTAAGTGATAAGACCGCTTCTGAAACTTCCTTTTTTAAAAAATTTTATTGTTATGTTAATCACCATACATTACATCATTAGTGTTTTTTTTTTTTTTAAGACAGAGAGACACAGCGACAGAGGGAACACAAGCAGGAGGATTGGGAGAGGGAGAAGCAGGCTTCCCGCGGAGCAGGGAGCCCGATGTGGGACTCGATCCCAGGACCCTGGGACCATGACCTGAGCCGAAGGCAGACGCTTAACGACTGAGCCACCCAGGCGCCCCTTTCAGATGATTTTTAAAAGAAAGTTAAAAAGTTAGAAGTTTGAAAAGAAACTAAAATGGACTGAATGTTGTTTCAATCCACAATGGCATCACTCTCATTGAAATTCCAATATGATTTCCCAGTGAAAAAGGAGGTTGGCATTACAGCTCGTATGCCCAGAACTGTGCTTGGAAGTATGTGAATATCATCTTTCATTGAGGGATGGTTAAAAGAGTGAGAGTTGGCTTGGGGACCTAGGATGATATTAAACCTGCCTTCAGGGCGCCTGGGTGGCTCAGTTGGTTAAGCGACTGCCTTCGGCTCAGGTCATGATCCTGGAGTCCCAGGATCGAGTCCCACATCGGGCTCCCTGCTCAGCAGGGGTCTGCTTCTCCCTCTGACCCTCTTCCCTCTCGTGCTCTCTGTCTCTCATTCTCTCTCTCAAATAAATAGATAAAATCTTTAAAAAAAAAAAAAAAACCTGCCTTCAAATTCTGCTGGAAAAGAGCCCCTGATAAAGAAAAGGCTCATCTATAGCTTAACAAATGGCAACAGAAGAGATGATATCTGAGGAAAGGTTTGTGAACGATAGGAGCCTTGGAGATCATCTATACAGGAGTGAGGAAATGAGACTTCAGACAGCAATCCTGACAGGAAAGATTCGTCTTTGGCCATGAAAACACGGCTAGAAGATTTCTGTCATGCCAGGATAGGAGGAGTTCTGTGGGGTTTTTCATGGAGCTAAAGGACTATCGTATAGACCATTGGTGAGAAGCTGATTGGGGTCTCAAGAAATCCCAGCTCCTGAGAGAGGAATTAGGTATTTCTCAGCCTAAGCTCATTGCAGGTAAAGCAGCAAAACCTCTCTTCCCCATATCTACTGGGTTGAAGGACTCAGGAATATAGTTTTCTGGGCATTCAAATTAGACTTCGAGGCTTCATCTGAAAAGCTGTCAAAACCACCATAAATATAATTTTAGAACTACTAGGAAAAAGGACGATTGTTATGGGCTGAATTGTGCCCCTCCTCCCCGCCCCCATTCATTTGTTAAAGTTCTAATCCCTAGTATATCAGAATGTGACTGTCTTTGGAGACAGGATCTTTAGAGAGGTATTTAAGTTAGAATGAGGTCATAAGAGTGGACCCCAATCCAATATGACTGTGTCTCTATAAGAAGAAGAAATGTGGGCACTAACAAGCACATAAGGAAGACAATGTGAAGGCACAGGGAGAAATCAGCCATCTACAAGCCAAGGAGAAAGGCCTAGAACAAATTTTCCCTCTCACCCCTCAGAAGGAACTAACTTGGCCAACAACTTGATCTAGAATTTCCGGCCTCCAGACTATGAGAAAATAAATCCTGTTGTTTAAGCCACCCAATCTGTGGTACTTTGTTATGGCAGGCCTAATGAACTAATACAATGATTTACACTGCTATTTATTGCCTTCTTTGCTATTGGTGTTGCCTTCTGGATTCATCACAAAGTAGAATTCTAAAACAAGGCTGAAGAGGAACTGTGTTAATGTCCTCAGGCCCAAAGGGCAGCGAATATGCCCCTTCTAATCTTCTAACTCAATGTACTTGAAATTTCACCCAGTTCATACATGGAAATAACATCTTACATATCATAATTAGCGCGTACTATACAGTCTTCCTACATCTGATACAAGAGTAACAGTGCTACAATGAAGTACCTCGATCAACTTTTTTAAAAACACAGGGCTGTGGTGTGTGCGTGTGTGTGTGTCTTGGTCATATTGTTATTTAATACACCTGATTGTACATTAATTAAGGCACCTCTACAAAAGTGCAGGAAGAGGTATTGAAAACACACAGATTCTCCCACCTGTGCCATTAACAGTTATTATATATTGTAAGATAATATAATAGACGGTATGATTTCCGTCTCAAGGAGCCCAGATTTTACATTTTATGTTGTAACATTTGGGGAAATTAATTATTACTTTATATGATATCTTTTACGATGACAGAGAAAAATAAATATATTTGATAAAACTAAGTAAAACAAAATATATTTAAAGTAAAATAGATTTGATAACTCTTAAGAAAGTAAAGTAAAAGCAATTGAATTTTGATTGAGTTATACTTTTATTTAGATTAACAAGCACCAATATTTGCAATTTACCTTAAAAGTACTGTTTAAAAACTACTACTTATTCTAGACACATAATAATTTCTTTTTTAAAGACAATATTGCCTAGCATTCACATTTAATATACAATAAAACTCCTGGGGTGCCCGGCTGGCTCAGTCAGAAGAACATGCAACTCTTGGTCTCAGAGCTGTGAGTTTAATTCCCACGTTGTGTATAAAGATTACTTAAAAATAAAATCTTTAAAAAAAATTAAAAATAAATAAATAAAGCTATGAAGTTTTCAATTGATATGATGTATCTACCAATAACTAATATACCATTAGCATCCTATATATTCTTGAAAATAGCAATGGTGCAAATTATACTTTATTCTAATAGTTTACTTTTATTTTATAAATAAACAAGTTTATTGTATTGATCAAATTTCATTGCAACAGACATGGACCACTGACTATCAAATGCTATATAAAGAAGCATGGGAATAATTTTACAAATATTTTTAACACAATTACATAAGTTGTGGCAGGATAACTCATATCAGCTCTTTAGACAAGATATATATCTGTCAATGCAAGAAGAGTCCTTGTTGCTTTCTATAAATCCTTTCAAAAATGGGCAAGATATTTGAGCAGACATTTCTAAAAAGGTATACAGAAGGGAAATGAACTTATGAAAAAATATTCAATATCATTAGTCATTAAGAAATTGCAAATTAAAACTACACAGAGATACTACCAGATACCTATTTAAATGGCTTAAATTACCATACGAAATTTTAGCAAGGATAGGTAAAATTGGAATCCTCAGTCAATGCTGATGGGAATATAATATTACACAACTACTTTGGAAAACAGTTTAGAAGTTTCTTAGAAAGTTAAATATATACCAACTATATGACCCAGCCATTCCACTCCCAGGTATTTACCCAAGAGAAATGAAAGCCTATGTCCACATAAAAACTTGTACATAAATGCCCAATAGCAGATTGATGCCTAATAGCCCAAACCTGAAAACAACCCAAGTGTCCATTAACAAGTGAAATGATAAACTATACAATGCAGGTAGTGGAATACTACACAGCAATAAGATGGAATTGATAAACACAACAGAGATGAATCTCAGAATAATTAATGTGAGTGAAAAGTGGTAGACAAAAAGGAGTACAAGCAAAGATATTTTTCCATATATTTAAAATTCTAAAAAATTCAAACTAATCTATAATGACATAAAGCAAATCAGTGGTTGCTTACAGAAGAGGTAGAGGCAAGGATAGGTGGGAAGGAGGGACATAAAGGAGCAGGAAAAAACTTTGGGGTTGCCAGATATGTCCATAATCTTGACTCTGATGATGTTTGTACAGACATACATACTTTACAAATTTTACACTTTAAATATATGCAGTTTACATCAATATTCCTTAATAAAGCTGTTAAAAGTATTTAAGAAATGCCTTCTTAGTTATCCCTGACCTCTGGAATTAGAGTCAACTATATATTGAAGGACTCCTGAAACCACAGCCGGGGCTCCCATGAGAGGAGCTTAATCAAGGCACCACAGCCAACTTCATTCTGAGCGGCCTCAGTACTACACTGCAAATAACATTAAATGAGGCCACTGAGAGATTCATACAAGGAGAATGTTCAATGACTCTAAGAAAATAGCATTAGCAATGAAGAAAACATAAATAGAAGACATCAATTTTGAGTGGTGATGACCATTCATTCTTTCATTCATTCAGGATATATTTATGTGTGGCTACTTTTTAGACAGGCACAGTTTATTTCTTGACATATATAGTGCTATATAGATCTTTAGTGATATTTTAAAGTCATTTTCTCTATGTATAAGTGGGAAGGTTTTGTTTCACGGAATTTCCTCAAGAGATACTCCACAAGTCCAACTGTGGTCATCCTTTAAAAATCACTTTAATCAATGTGTAATTCATAATTATGCAATTATTTTATGATTCAGAAACATTATAAGTGTAACAAATAAGATTAACCTAGGATTTTAGACACTAATTGACTTAATTAATAAACCCCATCCATACCAGTACGCATCTCCATAAATTATTATTTCTTCTATTTTCATGTTTAATTGACTATAAAACATGCTAATAACATGAGTGAAGATGTAAGGCAAAAAATTAGCACTAGTTTTTTGGTAAAGTAAACGAAACTCTCAAAATGCCTCTTACGTAAAATTCTATTGTTCCTTAAATAGAATCTTAGAAACAGTTATGATATTTTAAATATCATACACTCAAGTAAATCGATATCATACACTCAAAATATATACTACCACAAAGGAAAACAGAATAAATGATAAATGCAAAATTATTTGATTTACCTAATGAAAAGACAGCTCTAACATTGTTTCCTGTTCCACTATTCACTGGCTTGTGACTTTGGGCTCCTTACTCAATACCTATAAGCCTCATCTTCCTTATCACTAAAATGATAATAGTTCCCATCTCATAATATTGTTAATGCTTTATCCTTTGAATTTTATCACTTAAACCTACACATCCCTATAAGAAATACTCTGTTGCAGGCGCCTGGGTGGCTCAGTTGGTTAAGCGACTGCCTTCGGCTCAGGTCATGATCCTGGAGTCCCGGGATCGAGTCCCACATCGGGCTCCCTGCTCAGCAGGGGTCTGCTTCTCCCTCTGCCCTCTTCCCTCTCGTGCTCTCTGTCTCTCATTCTCTCTCTCTCAAATAAATAAATAAAATCTTTAAAAAAAAAAAAGAAATACTCTGTTGCCTATTAGAACTTTTAATGAAATGCCTTAGTTATTAAATGTTAGTTACCATTTGCTTCAAGTATCTCTCAATTGCATCTGAGATCTATAGTTAGTCTAAGGTGCTTTTGAGGAAGAGAGAAAAATATGGTAATGCCACAAGCATTGTTGGGACAAAAGCGATGTCTAAGCCTGCCTCTATAATAATATTTTGTGGTAGAATGCATTACTCAGACAGAAGCAATGTGCCTCTCTAGAAGTCTACATCCACCTGTACGATCTATAATCGTCAGACATTGTTCACAACTAGAATCTTAAAATTCTGGCTGTGAAATATATTTGGGACCTTACATTGCCACAGGTTCTGGCCCTATCATGAGCCCATTTGGCTGTCAGGGAAAACTGAGGCAAGGTTTGGATAGCTGTGAACTGATGCTTGGATTCTCTGACTTGAACCTGGAGACTCCTGCAGGGTAGGGTGCAGTCACATTATGTAGCCCTTGTAAAAGCGTCCCTCTTTCTTCCCAAGGTAAAAAATCCAGCCTTCCTGACTCCATACATCTAAGCATACTTCATAGAATTTTAGAGTTGCACGGAAAGTCAGTCTGGTCTATCTTGATCTCCTAATTTTATATATAAGAAAGCTGGGGCCAGAGTTGGACTCAGCCAGTGACTTTTGGATTCTGGCCAGTATTATATCCATAAGACCAGGCTTCGCAAGAAGAACCAGAAGTAGCTGATACAAAGCTACGTAACAGGTATGTCAGAAATTTCTAAATAAGTTTTGACTTACTAAAGCTCCTAGTGGAGTAGAATGAGAGAGATGGAGAACTAGAACCAGGAATAGAGAAAGTAAAATAGGAGAGAAAGGGAGAAAAGAAAAAAAAGACGATTGAAATGGTTCAAGAACCTGATTTTTAATGACATGGGGCAACATGCCTTAAACATCTAGGGGAGAAAAATATGAGTACAGGAAAAGGGGTGTCCTTAAAAGGAAGAAAAGAAAAAAAAAAGCATGGGAAAGAAAGATAAATCAGTGAAGGTACAGTAAATGGAGTAAAGAATAAAAAAGAAAAAAGCAAAGAACGGTGAGTTTAGATGTCATATAAAAAAAGTTACACTTCTGTCATGGCATCTAATGTTTAAGCTTTCACTTATTAAAAGGTTTTGATTTACCAATGTTGCTAAAGGTAATTAGACATCCTTGACAATGCTTGATGTAAAGCTCTCATATTTCAACTGTCATAACCCATTTAACTATTTAACAGAATGGTTAAGAATCAAGCAAATAAAAATAAAAGCAAAAAGAGTAAAGGAGATTTTTATATAGTCAGATTATCTAGAAATGTTAAGATTTTTTATTTGATTATGTTTCCATTCATGAGTTTTCAAACTGTCTTTATATTTTATTATTATTATTTTTTTAAAGATTTTATTTATTTATTTGACAGAGAGAGAGAGAGAGAGAGCACAAGTAGGCAGAGAGGCAGGCAGAGGGAGAGGGAGAAGCAGACTCTCCACTGAGCAGGGAGCCTGACGCGGGGCTCGATCCCAGGACCCCGGGATCATGACCTGAGCCGAAGGCAGCCGCTTAACCGACTGAGCCACCCAGGCGCCCCAAACTGTTTTTATATTTTATTTTATTTTATTATTTTTTTGAAGTGGGGGAAGGGCAGAGGGAGGGGAAGAGAGGGAATCTTAAGTAGGCTCCATGCCCAGCACAGAGCTCCACGCAGGGCTCTATCTCACCACCCTGAGATCATGACCTGAGCCGAAATCAAGAGTCGGATGCTTAACCAACTGAGCCATGCAGGCACCCTGTTTTTACATTTTAGAGTGTCTCTAAAATTATATCTTTTCACCAGTTTTTCTCTTAAAAGTCCTTTTTTAAAGGGTCAAGATTTTTAAATAATGTGCATGAATATATTATTTATTTTATATTACCCAAACAGAAATTGGGTAGCAAGAAAGTCCTGATTCTTTCCTAATAGACTTGGAATCTCTGATAAATCACTTCCCCTATGCTGTTTAATTGACCCCAGCATTGCTCACATTCCTCTTCTGCTAACCTACTTCCCACACATCCTTGTTTTTAAATCAGCACTACAGCAATTGACAAAGTTTATTTTAGTAACCTCGTATCTTGTTCAATTCACAAAATACTCATATATAAGTCTGCCAGATATTTTCCAAAAATAAATGCCTGTTATTTGAGGAAATTTTCTAAGACTCCATTTTGATATAACCTTATATGTCTGAGTACCAAATTTCAGGCTTGGAATTGTTGCTGCAGTAAGAAATTGGTGGGGGTGACAGTATTAACTGCCAGAGGATTAGAAATAAGCTGGCACTGAAAATCTACCAAGAAAATATAAAATGCAAGAATGCATGTGAATATGTCTTAAATTTTTCCTATCGTAAACAATATATATACATATGTATATATTTAAATAAAAATATTTCATATGCATTAAAATAAATGATAAATATTAAAATATATAATATATAAATAACATGTAAGTGTATACGTGTATCTATTTGTGTGTGTACACACAAATACACATATATATGTACATTTTGTTCTCCAGAGGAAGCCTAGTAGACACATCCAGTAGACACATATTATTTCGGTGGTACATTCATATATTGTTTATAGGTTGGGGATTTCTTAAAGTTATTTTCTATAATCAACATTAATAAAATATTATTACTTGGTTTAAATGGCTGTTATCAAAAAAGATCACAGCTATATCAGGACCAAGGGCATATATAAATCTTTTCATTTATTTTCAAACTGTTTGTTATGTTACAATTCCTATAAATTAACTGATTTGAAATTATGCAAGATCAAATTATTTTTAAACAAATGCAAAGCTTAGTTTCTGTAATTTCTATAATTTTCTACATCATTATGGTTGTTTAAAATTTCATAATAGAAATCCTATATAACCATAAGTTAACTTTAAAATCATAAAAATTATTTTAAATCTGTGCATAATCATTTATTTTCCTTTCTTTGATCAAGTTGGTATTTGTGTAACTATAAAAACCATAATTAAGTAGCCAAAGGTTAAGAAGGTCAAATGCAACATAAGTACATTACTCATCTTTATTTGAAACAAGACTACTGATGGGAATATAATATTTTTGACATTTGTCCTAAGTCTACAGTAGTCCCACTTCCATATGGTCTAATACAGATATAAGCTTTACTTTAAGCAATTGAACTTTTCACACCCTCAAAAGCCACAAAATCAGATGGTCTGTGGTTTTTGCAGCTGGTGCACTATACTCATTTTGGGTAGTGTCATATGAAAAATATTCCACTCCCCAAGACTTAGACAGAATCAGTCATTAATGAAATGCAGGCAGTACAATGAGATCATATGAAGTATAGATTTCAACAGCCATACTATGAACACTGAAGGAACTCAGAACATGAACACAAATCAAATTCTTACTGCCAGAAAAGAAAGAAAGAGAAAATATTAAGGAATGCCTTCACAGACTCAGCATTTGCTTTGAAAACAACTCTTAACCACTACCTTGAAAGAAGTTTTAGTTTAAGCATTTGCAGACTAAATAATCATAAGTTGGATACAGAGTAACAGAAAATATCTTCAGACATAATGGTACATTACAAGATTATCCACCATAATATACAACTATGAAAATCAAAAAATGATTTTCCTAATACCACATATGGAATCCGCTTACTTAATAAAATTGACTGTCATCAGTCTACACAATTTTAAATAATGTCTTATTTCGGACACATCCAATTTCAATACTGCTTATTTTTCATTGAAATATTTTTTAAAAACTATACAATTCAACAACAGGGTTGCAAGATATTCTTTGAAGTGGAAACTGGTGCAAAACAGTATTTTTAGTATTCCTATTTTTGAAAGAATAAAAAAAATTGTTTTATACTTCTTGTCACAACAAACTGTCTTCATTCTAAAGTAAAGCAACTTTAAATATTTCTATTTCCAATCCATTTCCCTGTTTATACAATTCTTTTAAAATGTACTCCTTTTACAAATGGGGAGTAGATTTTTACAGAATAAAAAGGGAAATGGTGGCAAAAAAAAGAATGCACAATAAAAAAGGAATATTTTCGTGCACTTGGGCTAGAATTTGTGTATGCCCACTAGATGATATGTAGTTTGCATGTTTTAACATGATTTTGTTATTTCTGTATATACAAGGCAATATAAAAATCGAACAAATGATTCATGTAAGCCCTAGACAGTTTATTTTTAGTTCATAAGGATTCAACTGGAATTTGGAAGGGCTATATTTAGGTAACAATTTCATTACCTTAAATATTGATTAACAAAATAAATACACTGTGTATCTCTTAAGAAAATATGTCTACAGTAAATCTGAGAAAGCCATACATTTCTCTACATCTGTTATCCATAAAATCTTTATGTGTCTCAGGCATGCCACCTGGCACGAAACCCCAGCTTACATTTGGAACACTGATCAACTCAAATAGTACACAGTGCTCTAATACAATATAGAAATGTCCCCAGTGAAGAGGAAAGTTGTATCATATTATGCTTTCCAACCAGTGTGTTGGCATCCAATGGAGAGTTATGGATTTTCTTATTGCTGTGGGATGCTGTGTTAATGTTAACGTCTTTGTAACATGACATTGTGCACCTCAAAGGACAGACCACAGCCACGAAGCTTTCTAAATGGGCATAGGATTTCCCTACTGTCCCATTTCTCCTGTCATTGTCATGTACTTAGACATTCATGAGAGTATCTCAGAACTGAAGCCAAGAAGCATAGGTGCCGCATGCTGATAGCAGATTGTAAGTATCTTGGGGAATTACCATGTCTTATAGTTCTTTTATATTGATACTACACCCTGCACTCCAGATTTTCCATTTGATAAACAAATATTGACTGAGAATCATAAGGCAGGTAATGTTCTAGGCACTCAGATTCTATCAATGAATAAAATGGACAAAGAGTCTTGCCGTCATTAGTTTCTATTCCAGAGGGAGAGACAGATAATAAAAAAATAAGTATGCAAAAATCCCTGCCTTCAGGAGGCTTACATTCTAGCCAGCAGTGAGAGACAGCAAACATAATAAATGAGCAAATTATATAGAATGTTCAGTGATAGATACAATGGAGAGAGAAGATTAAATTGAAGAAAACCAGGGAAGGAGGAGTTTATTGCATTTTTTACCTTTCAGGTACAGTGTTGTCCATGATGAGCACTGTGAGATTATTACGTTTTTAAATAAAATTGTCAACAGTTGCATTCCAATGGCATAGGAGCAAATATTTGGAGAAAGTAAAGGACCTAACTACTCAGATACCTTAAGGAAGTACATTCAAGTCAACAGTCCACACAGAGGCCCTAAGGGGAGAGAAGTACACATATAAATTACATGTCACTGTTCAGTCAAGAACAATCTTTTTAAGTGTGAATTATCTGGTAGATATAAAAAAATTGTGGCATAATGTAAATCATTATCAGATTCCTTTTCTATCTAATAAATATTAAATTTCTTTTTTATAACTTTATTTACTTATAAATTATAAATTTTCTATTTAACATTTATTATAGATAATCTCAGGGGGCAGATAATTCAATACTATGATGCTAACTCTGTTTCATTCTTTTTATCCCTCTCTTTCCCTACTCATTTTATCCTGTCCCCCCTTTTTTTAAATCATAAATGAGCAACAGTACAGACAGAAGTAAAAATGCACTAAATTCTGGAATAAGAATGAGTACATTTTTCTTAACAAGTCTGCCTCTAACTAGCTGGGTTAATTAAGCAAGTTTCTGTGCTTATCTGAGAAAAAACATTCATCAATCACATGGGATGATGGAAAGGAAAAAGGTGGATATAGAGAACAACTTCAGTAATTTCTGAGAATAAAATGTATTAGAATTATGGGAACTGTTTAAATTGCTGAAAATAAACTGTATTAGAATTATGAGAAGTGTTTGCTAAGCCACAAACAACTACACAGAAAGAATACATATGGACAATCCTCAGTTTAGTTCTAATGATAACATTTTTTTTTAAAGATTTTATTTATTTATTTGAGAGAGAGAGAGAATGAGAGACAGAGAGCATGAGAGGGAGGAGGGCCAGAGGGAGAAGCAGACTTCCTGCTGAGCAGGGAGCCCGATGCGGGACTTGATCCCGGGACTCCAGGATCATGACCTGAGCCAAAGGCAGTCGCTTAACCAACTGAGCCACCCAGGTGCCCCATAATGATAACATTTTAAAAATAGTTGTGAATCCCAAAATTATGATTTGAGGATGATAAAAAAAAAGTACAGAAAAGTTAATGCTTGATAACCACTTGTTGAGTTATTTTTAAGATTATCTGTATCATCAAAATTCAGTTGTCAGTACTTTAGGAATTTTTAGTTTTTCTGAATATTTTCTTCTCTAAAGAGTATAAGAGTATAAGAATAAAATAAGCTTTTCTTCAAATACATTGATCACATATGTCTTACACAGTTCATTACCACACAACTGTTATAATCATTTCTTTATAAACCCTTTTTTATTTCCCTGTTTATCTTCAATGCTGAGGGTAGAGGGTAGTTATAAACAGGGGACAGTTGAGAGGATAAGCTTTTGACAGGAATAGCTACAGTGGGCAGGATAACTTTGAAGTGAAACAAATACACTTTAAAGATTCACGTATCAGTCAAGCTGTACAAGAGGAAAATTGTGAGATTAGTTTGACAAGATATTCAAAGCCTTAACACTGGGTATCATTTGACCTTATAATTAAATTGAGGTATTTACCTAACTTCTAGGTATTGATATAAAATCTTATCTAAACTTTTTATTAGTAACATGTTTATAAATATGCTAATAAGAGAAAATATGAGAAGATCCAATGATTAGAAAAGCCTATATTCAAGGAATTAGAATAGGCTATGCTTGAAACTAAAACTATACTGAACAAAGTTTATGTTGAGGTACTTAAGAACTATAATTTAAATACTCTCAAGTGTAATACTGTAATGTTGTAGACAATTTTGGAGATTTAGATGACTCTGTATGTCTTGCACAATAATTTCCATTCAAAACTATTAAAATTAGGGGCGCCTGGGTGGCTCAGTCGTTAAGCGTCTGCCTTCAGCTCAGGTCATGATCCCAGGGTCCTGGGATCGAGCCCCGCATCGGGTTCCCTGCTGCGCCGGAAGCCTGCTTCTCCCTCTCCCACTCCCCCTGCTTGTGTTCCCTCTCTCGCTGTCTCTCTCTCTCTGTGTCAAATAAATAAATAAAATCTTTAAAAAAAACTATTAAAATTAATGTTTATTGGTTTGAATTTAAGAGAATAAAATGACTAGTCAAACTGGAAGTTTTTGTTGGTGTTTCTGAGTTCAAGATGGCTCTTTACTGTTACACAAGTAATAGCAATAACATCTTACAAAACTTTGTGAATCAATGAGCAGGAACACCTTGCACTTATATGAAACCTTTGGCAGGGAGTCTTACAGCCTCAGGGGACTGAGTTACCCATTTTATCAAGGTGCAAAATGAAGCGTAAAGAAGGTTAAGTCCCTAGACAGGAATAGAACCCTAAATTCCTGATAATCAGCTTCCAAACTAGTCATAAGAATCTAGTAGACTTTAGCAGTGATTCTTTTGAGCAGAAAACTACTGCCAGGTGGGTACGTTTATGAGCAGACTATAAAATGTAATGTTGGCCTGGCACTGATCTAGTCAGAACATAAACCATAAAGGTGAAGAATGGGAAAAGATCCCTGAGAAATGGCCTAGCGAACTAATGAGGGAGTGAACATTTGTCTTTAGTTCTTCAAGTCAGGAAGAAAAAATAAGACCTCGAAAATAAAATGTAAAGAAGTCCTCCTCTGAAACAGAGAAATGAAATTTAAGTGATGGAAAGATGGACTATTATTTATGATTACAATAATTACCTGTTAAGAACCATCAACACCTATTAGCATGATTTTTTTTAAGCAATAAATTATTTTTAAATACATGTGATGTTCGTAGTCGGGAAATTATCCTCTTGGATACATTATTAGATTGTTTGTTTTTTTAACAATCCTGGAGATATCTATTTATCTATCTTTATATTATTTATAATCTATCTACACTTAATCATTCACAAGTTTGTTCCCAAATGTATATGTTCTTTTTTTATTATGTTCAGTATATGTTCTTTTTTTATCATGTTCAGTTAGCCAACATGTAGGATATGTTCTTGCTACATTCTTGACACTATACCTGATAAGGATCACCCTTTAGGGGGTCACTGCAAAATAAAGATGATGCTTTGTTGCATTAGAAAAAATTATGCTTTGAGAATATTTTATACCATGTTCTAACTTTCAATATCATCCTTGCCTATTAATTCTTGGCTGCTGCCAAATATATGGAAGTTCTAAGGATCTTGATTTTACTTGACTTTAAGAAAAATCAATTGAAGGATTTATCCATAACAAAATGGCATAGTTCAGAAGACGTTGGATGTTGGGGCGTTTGGGTGGCGTAGTCCGTTAAGCATCAAACTCTTGGTTTCTGCTCAGGTTGTGACCTCAGGGTCGTGAGATCGAGCCCTGTGTAGGGCTCAGGGCTCCACACTCAGAGCGAAATCTATATGAGATTCTCTCTCTTTCTCCATCTGCCCCTCCTGCTTATGCTCTCACTCTCTCTCTCAAAATAAGTAAGTCTTTAAGAAAAAAAGATGTTGGATGTGATTTTCAATGTTAAGTAATTGTTTATGCTTTCCTGATAGAGAATTTAAGAACAAGTAAAGATTATTTTCTCGGGCGCCTGGGTGGCTCAGTTGGTTAAGCGACTGCCTTCAGCTCAGGTCATGATCCTGGAGTCCCAGGATCGAGTCCCGCATCGGGCTCCCTGCTGGGCAGGGAGTCTGCTTCTCCCTCTGACCCTCCTCCCTCTCATGCTGTCTCTCTCTCATTGTCTCTCTCACAAATAAATAAAATAAATAAATAAAATAAAAAAAAAAGATTATTTTCTCAATCATTAAAAATAAAAAAAATAAAAAAACAGAATTTTAAAGTATAGTACATGAAGCACATAGCTTATCTTCAAGGATACTTTCGATTTTATGTATGGGTGTTAGTTAAAATTCAGATATTTGATGAAACAAGATAATCTATTCAAAACAGAAGGAGAGGTCCTTGAACCTCAAAAGATTTCAGTGATTATTTACAAAAGAAAGTTGTCCCTGCAGAAGTTGAGGGACGCCAGGGTGGCTCAGTCGGTTAAGCGTCTGCCTCCCGTCGTGATATTCCAGAGTCCTGGGATCGAGCCCCACATTGGGCTCCCTGCTCAGCGAGGAGCCTGCCTCTCCCTCTGCTCCCCCTGCTTGTGCTTGTTCTCTTGCCCATATCAAATAAATAAATAAAATCTTAAAAAAAAAGTAAAGCTGCGGAAGTTGAATTCCATAGGGTGGTGTTGCAACACAGTTAAGGATGCAAACACAAAGTAGTAACAACCTAATTGTGAAATTAATGTGAAAAAAATCAACTTTCTTAACCTTAAACTTCAAAAAGTATCGCAAACAAAAGCCACTGACTATAGAATCCCACCTCAGTGGTTAGGAAAAACCCAGCATACAAAGGCGCATGAGGCATGTGGCAGAATGACATTCTCCAAAAGGCTGTAAGCATTAACCCAGGATGGCAAGGTTGAATCAACAATATATACCTGAACTTGAGTCCAAAATTAAGCCCAACCTATGATAAGCATTTCATTAGGTGATATGGAAAGGAATTAAAGAAAATATATGCATCATACATTTTGACACATTTTTTTGGTCACAATACAATAGCTATTAGTTTCTCTGTTTCTTATTGCATCTGTACATGCAATTATGAGTCACACATTTTCCAGATAACATAGCAAAACATAGATATCGTAATACATGCTACTCAGTCTCCCAACTTACTGAATTACCATCTTCACAAATTCAAGTGAAACCAAGCAATGATATAAAATGGCCTTGTGGGATCTGAAGAAATCATTGTATACAGTAGTTTCTTCTAAGAGCCCTAACACAAATAAAAAGTTAGTTTTACTAGTGTTTCTTTAATAAAATCATTGGGTTCACATGGTTTTACTTAAATAGTATTGAGGATAAAGAAGCAGTTTCTAGAGTTTTCTGACTAAATTGCCTAGGGAGAGCAGACAAATACCAGTTGCTATTTAGATTCAGAAGACCAAGGCCATTCCTCTTTTGACTGTGAGCAACCTGCTGGAAACAAACAAACAAAAACAAAAACAAAAAAATCCAAGGCTATCGCTGGGAGGCAAAATCCAACTATTTCAAAAAGATAAACTCAAATGTATTTACCTACTATACAAGATATAAAAAAAGTATAAGAATGCCCATTTGTAAAGGAGGTTTGTGTAAATTGAATTCCAGCTAATCATAAACAAAACAGCATCTTACTCTGAGTAAAGAGAAATCCATTCCCCAAAAATGAAGAAAAGGGACTCTTTTTTAGACAGAAGTGTGCAAATGCACACAGTCACACAAGTCGTTATGTGCCCAGCAAAAGGAATGTAAGAGTTAAAATGTTATAACATGACCTATAGTAAAGCAAGGATTTGCTACTAGAGTATAAAGAGATCCCCCCGCCAGGCCTATCATCTCAAAAAGGGTGCTAACACTCACCCAGCTAATGCTGAAAGAAAGTAAAACTTCAGGAAATGTTCTACATTGAACCCATGACAGAGAATTGTGACAACAAAACCTAAAGCAAAAACTAAGCACGTGAAAGAAACGGGGTCATTTTCATCAGTCATTTTCTTCGTTAATCACTTGTCAATAATTTTAAAAGCTCACAAAAAGCAAAAGAAATCTATATTCATTATTATATTTCTGATGGTCACCACAGTGTTTAGATCATGCTTAATACACTAAAGTTGAAAGAGGGCATCATTAAGATAAAGTTCATCTACCACATTTTCATATAAGTGTAGCATTCTGTTTTGTTACACCAAAGTCATGCTCCTAGATTGCTAAACTTCAAACAACTGAAATACCACAACATTCATAAAACAGAACTGAGCTACTGGGAGTAAGAAAAAAATACAAAATGGTAGCAGTCCTCAACAGCAGATAGTAAAATTAACATTTCAACAGCTCTTGCCTTTCATCTCCGTCTCTATAGTACATTTTCTTCTGGAAAAGCTACGATTTAGTTTAGAAAGTGCAGAATTACATAAAACATCTGGAATATGGGACAAGAAATATTGGCTTATTATCCCTTGTGGACCCTCTCCATGAAAAATTTAATAGATCTGTTTTGGTAGTTTTAATCTCCAGAGCACCTCAAGCTATGTTATGGAAACATCATCTTGGTCATTTATATTAGAAAGAACACCTGGTGATGAAAGCGAATATACGCTCTTTTAAATTGTGAGGGCTTTTTCTTTAATCATCAAACTTTTCATCAGGTATGTATATAGATGTGTGTGTGTGTGTGTGTGTGTGTGTGTGTGTAAACATCCCGACTAGAATTTAGTTTCTGTACCTGTGTGATTGGTAAGAGGGTAATCTTGGTGAATTTACCAAAAGTGTAGTCCTTTCTTATGTTCTGCAGATAAATAATTATGCCTTAACTCTGACATTCACTTATTGCATAATACAGACTAAATCAGAGACATTTCATGATGTGAACACTAAACTACCATTTGCATTGGTCCTGGAAACAAATGACACCAATGATTTTTAAAAGTTACAGAATATTTTTGATTTAACATATTTTCTTATTCCATAATAGTTTTAACTGTTTTAATATTTACTGTCAGTAATAAAATGCTTTTTAGTTAGTACTAAAATAATACAACACAGCTAAAAATAGTTAACTTCAAGTATTAAATTGTTATTGAAAAACTTACTGCTAGTAAAAATTTAATATTGAGAATGTGTGCATCTAAAGAAGACTGAACAATGAAGTCACTTGCCATTAAGAACTTATAAAAAAAAAGTAACAAAATATCAGTGTACATTCTTTTAGTGTAAACTCACATTTTATTGTAAAATTTTAAAATTAAGTCTCAGTGTAAGTATTTGCATATTAAAATTAGAGAAAATTCCACATAATTGAAAATATCATAAAACACTCTATTTTTGAGTGATCTTTTAAAATTGGCACATTATACCATAGCTATGCTATCATTAATAACACTCAAAATATGTAATAGGCCTCTACATATTCCAATTAAAAATAGAAGTCCTTAAAATATTTGAGTATTTATAGTCTATAAAGATTTTCAGGGACATTTTTATTAATTTGACACAGATACGCCTTCATTTCTAATGTTACAAACCTGAATCATTTTAAATGCAATTAAAAGTGGTTATGAAAGAGTGTGGACTTCCTTGTGAAGTAGGAAATCACTCTTGTGATTAACATGCAAACGAGCTCATGCTGGCAGAATAGATTGGGGTTTTAAAACCCCAATTACTTTTGTATGATTATCTATTTACCAGTACACAGTCTATTTTCATTTTTCATCTAATACAAAATCGACTTGCTTACATTTTTAGCACAGCAATTAATATTTACAATAATTATGACATCAAGCACTGCTGAGAACTCCAAGTAAATCATTTACCCCAATCTTTCTTCTTTATATATGATTAACATCCTTTTATAATTTAATGCTGTATATTACCATTATGCAAAAATCAAAATTAAGAACCATTTTCCTCTTTGGTTTAAATTTAGTTACAATACATATTTTAGGAATATTAGTAAGATGACTATTGTTATATGAAAACCAAATTTTTAAGTCTGATGAGAATGATATGTAAAAACAGTTTAACTGCTCTTAGTAAGAAAAATAAATATATATTGAGAACAATAAAATGTGTCCTATGAATCTTTTCTTTTTAAAAGTAATAACAGACAATTCTAAACTTTCACTAACATGCTTTGATTCGTACCTGCTATGTACTGCACATATACACATTTTTTCCAGACTTCTAAAGAAAATTATAATGCATTAATGACAGGAACCATGGTAATGGAAAAAAGGTCACCCTCTCTTGAACACCTTCTGTTTTAAACCATTATATATAAAGACATTCGAGAAAGCAAAGAATTAAAAGCCAGCCTTTGTGCAACCCATTACTGAAATATTATAGAATAATCTATATCAAATGTAGAGGAACAGCAGATTCTTTTGGATCTAAATTAACTGCAGCCATAGAAACGCTTTTATGCTTATTATGTATCTGCATGTTGATTCAATTATTAAAAGAACACCTGACAGCATCAGACTTATTTAATTGAATTAATTAAACTGGATGAATAATCACTGAATTCCTTTTGTGTGAAATTTGTCCTGAAAAGTAACACTGGCATTTGGAAATTGCAAGTAATTTGCATGGTGCAATACAGTGAACATGGAAATCTCCTATTTCGGTATGCTGGGGTTTCCCCCCCCCTTCTTATATAAGACAAATGAGCAGATTGTTGCAGTGGATATTTTCTCTTTTCCAGTACAGATTTATGAATACTTTTTATCACTGTATCATTAAGCAAGTTTTTAACAATTTCCCAATATCACAATTTAAAATTTTCTCATTTGTTGAAAAATATTATGCAAACTGCCATTCTCACAAAAGAGGTGATATGACACCAATGTAGCCTTAAAACTACGAAGTATGAGAATCCCTTATTTTAAAATGGATTATTAAGATATTTATTATCTCCATAATGACAATGTAACAATTTGTTTAAAGTTAAAAGTGAAAAACAATTTAAAGCAATAATATATCAGAGCAGTTAGTTATATTCCATAGACATTTTCTTTTGTAGGAGGTATTTGTTTCTCTTATGATTAAAGGTTTAAGGCTTATGCCTCACACATAAGATTTTGGCATTTTATTAAGATAAATATGTGTGGTTTGCTTACATGCATGATGATTTTAGATATTTATTTTAAAAAGAACAACAGTAGGAAAACTTCCTATACATCTCTTTTCCCTGAGTCAAGTTCACAGCTTAAGTAAAAGGAAAATTGTGCAAAGTCTGTTTTTTCCTGTCATATCAAAATAAACAAAACTGACAACAATTTAAAATAGTCTTAAAGCACTTACTTGCTGCACTTCTCTAATTTCTACCCATTAGGTTCTTCATCACTAGGGGGGCATCATTTCCTCTTCTCACAGCTTTATATTTATATATCATACCACTGGCAAGATGTATCAATATCTGCTATTGTTAATTCATTATTAAGGATAAAACTTGTTAAAATCCTGATGCTTGGTTAATCTTTAAATATACACTTCCACATAAGTTATACTTCAATGTATATTACATCATGTTTTGATCAATCTTTTTTCTTGTTTGTTGTGAATAGAAAATTATTGCACTTTCATACTTGAAATGATAATTACTCAATGCCATTTTCCACATGCTTATTATTTAGGAGAGACTGTTTACCATAATAAAATATGGTATTTGAAATCACGCACCATTTAACATCTACATTCTTCAGATTAATGAACCTTTTAAATATTCAGGTTGACCACACTTGAATTTTGTTCACTCTAAAATTATGCTCCGATCCCTTCAACCTTTGATCCATGTACCTTCTTCATGTGAGCCTTATTTCCACACTTTCTTTGCATTCCTCAGAAATATTTCTGTGTGAATAGTCATATTTACCACTGTTAAATCTCATGTGTGATACAACATTAGTCCTTCCAAAATAAAACTGAAATACAAAATATACTATGCTATTTGTAAAAAATAATTCATAAAGCAACTCAAATATTTAATGAAACTGCTTTCCGTCATATTGAAATTTCTAGCATTCTAGATAAATTTGGTTTTTTTGTGTTCTAAGTTACAGACATGATAAAAACACAAACTTTTACAAAATACTTTGTGAAAAATCTAGGACTCCAGTACTTGTATTAATAACCTTAGTGGTTACATTTTTATTTTACATAAATTATACAAAATACATTGGCATTACACCCCATTCTTAATACCAGTTTATTATAGCTTTATTTCATAATATTGGATGTGGAAATGGAAACAGTGCCATCATGTGATACTTTTCAGGGTACTTCACTTCTTATATTCTCAAAGTCTGAGCATATAGCTACTACACAGATAAAAGAGTTTGTAGAAAAGCAAAGTGGCAATATAATTCATTGCTCAGTATTTTGCAACCACATCCAGTGTTCATGCTTTTGTGTAAAAAATTAGGAACACCTTTCAATTCTTCAAAGATAAACACGTATAAAGTCTACCTGCATCTGTGTATACACACAGTGAATCACTCTTTGTTAAAAATCTACTTACTGTGTATTCTAGCTCATAAAACCTTCTGCATTTACAATCAATTTCAATCTTTGAAAACAAAGAAGTGTCACTTCATAAACAGAGTAAATTCATTATTTTAATTAGCAAAAGCCAGTTGTTGGGGAAGGGAAAAAACTCAGATGGAACGTAAATATCCACCTCAACCCAAATAAAACTTATGTCTAAAATTCAAACCGTTTCTCCAGCTTTTTTTTTCATTTAGTTGAGGGACATATTGTTCCACTAACTTAAGAACTAACCACCACAAACTAAAATGCTACGTTCAGGAGGAGTTACATTATTTATTTAAATTTCAAAATAAGCTTTGAGAACTATGTTAAATTCAGAAATCCATACTAATCATGCATAAATATGAAAATTTATACCACTAATGACCCTGCTGTATTTCTTATAACTCATTTCATTTTTTTTTTAAATTGCTTTTTTTTTTTATAGTGTGAGGTGTAAATTTGGGAGCTATTCTCTTACTTCCCAGACTTAATCCCATACAAATATAGAATTACATTTTAAGGCCAGGTGGGTATCATTCTAACACTAATATATACAATGTTAACCCAACATTAGAACATGAGCAATGAATCAATGCTTATTAATTTTAATGACTCATGGTTGATCTACAGCACATTTCATTTTAGTATACACATAATCCAAGGGATTTCAGTTTCATATTTTTATCAAGATGTGAGAAAACTAAACTACAATGCAAGATTTAAAAATATTGATAACTCTAAAGGAACAGTTCTTAAATAATGACCCTGAATCTAATCCTTTTGTATATCCTTTGCAACATACTGACACACAATACTTAAAATTTCATGGAAATTCATTTAAAGAAAAAAAGAAGAAAAATCTTGACAAAATTTTTATTCATGCAAGCACATAAGTGTAGCTGCTTGTTTTGTGAATGGTGAAAATAACCTCTAATTCACAGGAGCCTGAAGAGAATTTAATTATAGTCACTGGAAAAATTAAGTGAGGAAAATTTTAGCAGTAGGAAAAGGTAAAGGTAAATGTGACTTATTAAACTCTCTGGTTCTAAAAATTCCTCTCTAAACTAAACTAGAATGGAATCTACCAATCCTTGAATAACTCTTCAAATGAATAATCTTTTCTGGAAGAACGGTGGGCTTGGGGATTACCCTAAAACCTTTTATTATTATTACTATTTTTTTTTAAGATTTTATTTATTTGACAGCGAGAGACACAGCGAGAGAGGGAACACAAGCTGGGGAGTGGGAGAGGGAGAAGCATGCTTCCCACGGAGCAGGGAGCCCGATGCGGGGCTCGATCCCAGGACCCTGGGACCATGACCTGAGCCGAAGGCAGATGCTTAACGACTGAACCACCCAGATGCCCTTATTACTATTACTCTTTCCCCAAATAACATGAGGCATGGACTCATTGGCAGAATTTCTATTTGGAAATACTGCTCTTCCTCTGGGAAGAGACATTTTCTTTTTCCCAAAACTGGTATGCCAACTTTTGCCTTGTGGGAAAGAGGAAACTGCAGTACCCTTTTTTTTCCTTCATGAAATGCATCTTCCATAAATCCTTCAGTTCTTCCAACCTGCACTGATCCTGCTCTTTCAATAGTTCTTTCAGAGAAGTAAGAAACAGAAGACTTTTGATGGTTTTCAATAATGTAACATGTTTTTCCTTCTAGGGTAAGATTTATCATTGATACTTCTTCATTTTCAGCTGTGGAAAAAGAGCCAGCATTACCAACTCTTGAAAACTCACTCCTCACTGATGTCTCACAAACCACAGAAGGCTAGGCAATAGCACTGACAGAGTTAGACTGGGGCAATGAACTGCTGACCCAATCTACTCTTATTTTTAAATTATATCTAAGTCTTAACTTTTCTTTCTTCCAGAGTAGCAGCTAGAAGAAAGAAAATAAAAAGGAGTTGCTCAGAAAAGACAAAGTATGTGCTACTGATATGTGAAACAGTAATTTCCAGATAGACTGACAGATACAAAGTACAAATCAAGACATAAATTCTATTTTATATAGTTGTATCTTTAAGAAACATTAAGAACAATCCCCCCACTTAAAAATTGTGGTAGAACTCTACGTAGCAATAATTCGTTACTAATTAATCCCCATCACTTACTTAGTGCACTTGTGATGAGCACTGGGTATTGCATGGAAGTGTTGAATATTATATTATATTATACACCTGAAACTAATATTACACACTGTACACTAACTGGAATTTAAATAAAAACTTAAAAAATAAATTAAATTAAAAATAAATAAATAAGTTCTAAGGATAAAAAAATAATAATAATTTGTTACTAACTGCCCAACCGCCAGTTTGTTACATAAGTATAAACCCATTTCATGATGAAGAAAAAAAACAAATCATCCAAAAGTAAGGTAATGAATTTTTCTCTTCTAGTGGGGAAAAATACATATTTTGTCTACTAAATTATTTGAATAACAGTAAACGTTGCATGTGTCCGTATTCAGTCCATTAAACTTCTTTTACCTCCAGAACTTGCAATTCTGCTCTAACATTTCCACCCACCCACACACTTCCATGTCTACACACACAGGCACAGAGCATAAACAATCTGGTGAACTTCACTGGGATTAATCAAACTATTGGCAATTTAGTAGGTGGGTATGCCTTTCTGTTAATACAGAGTTGTCACTGGTTGCACATATGATACATGACTGTTGAAAATGTCAAGAAAGGACTTGATGCACTTACTCTAGTTAAGAATATTTGACATTTTATAAGAAAGTAATGTTATTCCTTCGAGAAAATGAACAAAGCCTTCCTAGCCTGAGTAGAAGGTGACAAATTTTCTTCCACAGCCAATCCAATGATCAATTCACATTTCTCCACACAGTAGCCTAGAACATTAACTTTTATACATCAAGCTGCTTCTTCATGCTTCATCTTTGTGTTTGATCTTAGCTATTATTGCTGACACACTCTTTAATTCCTTCATGGCTATATATACATATTGAAAGAGCCTCTTTATATTTGATCACTATAATGTCCTTTCCTATTTTAACCATTATTCCTATCACTTCAGCCTGAGACTTATGTCCAGTAACAGAATTGAAAAACACATTATAATAGGATATTATCACTGGCTCAGGTAGTATATATAAATATAAAACTATAATTCAAATGTGTATTTTTTACAGTTTGCGAACTATTTTTGATCCTTAAGAGATTTATTTTTCCTATTTTATCATAAAGTGTTTCATAGGTTGTGTTTTGCTGAGATTTGTATTCCAGTTATTTAAATAACAAGTGATGACAATTTAATAAAGATATAATAAAGAAACTTCATGATGGACTTCAGAATCACCCAAGGACTCCGCAAGAAGAGAGGATGCAAAGACAAGTCTCACTCAACAACAAATTATAGAAAAACTTCGTAATTTTTGGGTTAGGTTCTTGGCATTCATATGTCATGTATCTAAGATAGGTATAGAAGGAGATTGGATTGAGGAATAAAACATTTCATAAGTTCAAAATATTACCTTTCAAAGAGCAAATATGGTGTATAGAGAGGGCATTTATAAAATTAGAAGGGTAATTTTAAAACTTTAAGAATTTACTCCAGTCATTTCTTCAATGTGTATCCACTCATATAAACTGTCAAATAAAGAGTGGATTTTTTATTTTTTAGTAGGTACCACTCCAGCGTGGAGCCCAATCCAGAGTTTGAATTCACAACCCTGGAATTAAGACCTGAAATGAAACCAAGAGTCAGATGCTTAACCCACTGAACTGCCCAGGTGTCCCAAGAGTGGATTTTTTAAACAACAGAATTACATGACTTTAATATATCCAAATTTCCACCAAACTGATCTTTACCCGCTTAACCAATGGATAGCCATTTATTTCTGTCTTCAATAATGACATAATGAACTCTGAGGCCCATTTCTGTCCAGTGAGACATTAGAAGTCACAATTTCAAAGGCACTGATTTCAAGGAGCCCATTAGTTCAGCTTCCTGGTAGACTACAGTTGTCTTTTCAGAAAAATTTTGATTCCCATAGTGTACCTTTATAGGACACAATCAAACCTAAATTAAAATGTTAAATAATGCCAGTCCTACATTCTGAATCTTTGTGGCTTGTGTTTTAAAAATGAAAAGAAAAAGGGGCACCTGGGTGGATCAGTCGGTTTAGTCTCAGACCCTTGATTTCGGCTCTGGTCATGACAGCAGGGTGGTGAGATGGAGTCCTCTGTCAGCTCAGGGCTCAGCCTGGAGTGAGCCTGAGATTCTCCCTCTCCCTCTGCTCCTCTCCACTCACACCCCCACTCACATACACACACTCTCTCTTTCTCTGAAAATAAATAAATAAAATCTTTAAAATAAATAAAGAAAAAATTCTTAAAAATAAAGGGAAAAAATGCAAACAACAAAACAAAACTCCAACCACCATTTCATACTCCCATTTAAAAAAAAAATTATATATACAGAAATGCCTCTATACATCTAATTTTACCCCTTTGTCCCTCAGAGGTGACCATCATTAAAAATTTGAGTCATATTTTTCTCTTCTTCTTAAACAGCTGGCATTTGCATATATACCCCTGTAACAGAGATGCTCAAGAACACAGATACACAATCTTGTTTTTTTAATATAATCTCTTTTTTTACTTTTTTTTGGTCCAGTAAAAAAAATGTAATAATGTTTAATAGAAATATTGTTCTTTTTTTAAAAAAGGCTGCCAATCATTATTCACTGTTAATAAACGGATTATTTGTATTTTTGCTGTTATTAGAAACAATGCTTTACATTGCCTGCATAGCTATCTTAGTTTATTTGGTATTGTGAGGGGAATATCTACAGAAATTTTTGTCAAATGTATCGTTTCTTCTTTATATAAAAAGCATATATTTATTGACAATAAATAACCAATATTAATGGCCATCCTCAAAGCTAATTTGGGTACCTTTAATAATTTGCCCTCCTATAAGTTACGTTATGTTTATAATTCATATAAATCTCTTCAGAGTTAAAAACATTTGCTTCTAGAACCATTCTGCCAAAACTTCATGCATAGATATTCATAGAGACATATGTATATTCATATAATATTTTTCCTTCAGTTATAAACTTTCATTATCTTTGCCATGTTTCACATATGCCTCATAAGTCAGAATGAGACTTTTTTTTTTTTCAGAATGAAACTTTTTAATGATAGAATATAAATTGCTCAACAAAGGAATAGATTCACAAATAGCCATCCCTGGTTAAAGTTTAAGTCTAATCTTATTTTTCAATGAGTAATATGAAAGCATAAACATCATGACACTGGGATAATATTTATTAAAATATTATCAGAGGAAAAAAATCTATAGGCCAGAATCAAGAGTAACAAGAACTATTCATTGTGATGAATTAAAATAATCAAAATGAGTTTTACTGAAATAAAGAAAAGCTTTCCATACATAACAACCTAAAAGAAAACTGAGGCAATTAAAAAATTAGGCTCCAAATACTGAAAGATAGGGCATGTATCACTGTTATATATTCATATAAAGTGAAGAGGTAGGCCGCTGCTCATGAAATATGTTTTCTCAGAGAACTAACTCTTATTATCTATGCTTTCATTTATCCATTATCATGGGGAATAAAGTGCTACAAGTTATTTATTTTTCCAAGTAGCTAAAGGCAAACACCATTAATCACTACATAATCCAGCTTTTCACCTAGGCCAAAAATATAATGTTCCTGTTTGTAGGAGCACTTAAATCAAATGGAAGCTCATGATTTCAAAATACCTTACTGATGTATATAGTTCCTCTCTCTCTCAAGGTATACAAATTCACCCAAAAAGCTTGATCTCTTTCTACTGTGGTCATCAGAACAATGTCCTAAAATAGTAATTATGCAGGGCCACTCACCATTCACTTAATGAACACAGAGAGTATAACATGGTTAATCTGTGCATTATTTCAAGGGATTTTAATGGAATTAGATGGCAAGTAGACTAGGAAGTCAAATAAACAATGGGGGGAACAGAGCATCACTTCCACTATAAAGGTAATGGAATGTAAGACATGAATTAGAAACTTTTTGTATTTCTTTTTTTGCTTGCTTGCCTGCTTGCTTCTGAGTTCATAGTTCTGTTCTAATTATTTCAAGTGCCTTGAATTTTAACCTCTAGGCATAAGAATTATTATTATTTCATGTCCAAAAATAAAAACAGAATGTGATGGAAAGAAAATAAAATACAAAATAAAATAAAATAATCTGCTATAAATGTACTAAAAACCTGTATAGTATCAGGAAATACAAAATAACTCCAAAAATCAAAACACTTATTAAATGATGACTAAGTTTAACAAATCACAGGTTGATGGACTAGATGAGAATTTTAGTGACACTTCATTTGTGTGCTCATTCATTCACGTATTCATTCAACAAATACCTGAATAACTATGTGTCAGCTACTGCTAAGTACCTAGATGAGAGAAGGAGAAGAATGGACACAGTACCTTCATGAAGTATGTAGACAAAAATTAATAATCACACAAATATATAATTGCAAAGTGTGATCACTGATGTGAAAGGAAGCTCAGGATGCATAGATCAGGAAGACTTAATCAAGCCTGTGATGTCAGAAGGCTCTCTAGAGGAAGTGAATCTCTGAACTCTGACCCCAAGAATGAAAGGGCATTAATAAAGCAGGTGTGATGTACAGGAAGGAGTAATCTATGCCTATGTGAAGCCTCTGAGAAAGGAGAGCAATGTAGGCCGTCTGAAAGATTCTCTATCCAGGTTAGTGAAACCTGCTGACCATATCACCCCTAATTTTTTTTTTTTTGATCCATTAAAAACATGTGTCTTAACCTGTTCAGGAGGGAGCTAAACTGCTTAAAAGTAAACATTATTGAAATCTTTTTCAACTTTTATCTGTGGCTATGGTAGGTGATTGCAAACAACTGCTTTGGGTATTTTCATGAACAAAATGATTATCATGGCCAGGATCAAAAAAAAAAAAAAAATGTGTAGAGTATCTTTATCTGGCGAAACACTGTATGAAAGATGCCACAGTGTGCCAGTCTTTATTCCGGCTTTATTATTGACCAAAAGACATTGGAGAACAAATGTTTGGATTCACAAATACCTTGCAATGACAGCACAGTCCCTGAGCCCCCGAATAAGTACTAGCCAATATATGAGAAGCCACAGATCATTCCAGAGAGATAAACTTCAAGGCCTTAAATTCCTAATCATCTCCTTTGGAGTGAATTAAAAAATGTTTTTGCAGAAGATTTTCGTTCTTCCCATTCATCCTTTCTAAGCCCATTCCCATGACTAGGTGGAGGCAGGAGTCATTTCAGACGCGGTCTCATTTAGGCACCTTATTTTACAGAAACCTCCACTTTGCATTCTCTCTAGATAATCCGTCTAAGCCATGTACGATTTCTGAACTTCACATTCTTGCCAAAGAGTACAAGGTTTGTACTCTTTGCTATCTAATCCTTATCAAAATTCTAGTTGAAAGAAATAATATTTATGGAGGATTGCCTAAATGACATACAGTGCATCCATTACTTAGGCCAGATGGTCTAAATTTTACATCTCAATCCGACCAGACCATGAATGAACTAATTCTAACTACAAACGTAATGCTTTAGCACCTCTTAAAACTGCTTTTATCCAACTTCACATTGGAGTTACCGATTTGGCATATACTGACAGATATTATAAGAGGTGGCTTTATTGTGTCTCAGACAGGGTTACTACTTATCCACTAGAGTACACAGTGTGCCTTCATGAGGACCAGGAAAAAAAATTCCTACAGGTGTATGTACCTGAAGAAACTAGGATTTCTTCTAGAAATTGCTTTTTTTTTTTTTTAATAAACAGTACTCATCTTATAGTATAAGTATGCTGCCTCCTTTAATTTAGTTGCTAAATAGATCAAAGGCAGATTTGTGGCCAATCCTAGCAACTAAAAGGCCTATACAGAAAATATTTCTGTGAGCTAATCCTACCAGGGCTTTATTGTTTTCCCCCATATATTTTCTCTTATTTTTATTCTATCCTTTACTACCATGCTTTTAAATTGGTTAAAACCATTCTGAAATGATGAAATACATAAAATCCTATAACTCTTTAAGTTAAATGTAACTTAAACTCTTTAAGTTAAGGGAAATATAATGTTTACAGGCATGTGAGTATTTTGAGAAAATTGCTTTAAAAAAAACTTCAAGTGTTCTTTCATTACCCATCTTGATTATTGGTGTTTTAATTCTTTATTTCCTACTACAGTTTGAAATTGCTATATGACCCAGAACAAAAATGTCACTTTTGCATGCATTTTGTGTTTTCTTGAGAGCAAAAATGTTTAATAACTCAATTTGAAGGAAAGGACCTCAGAGACTACAATGAAACAAAATTGGGGGCCTATCTGGAATTTCATATACTAATCATTTTATAAACTTACATCTTGAAGAGTTTGAGTAAATGGTATGAGAAACGAGAAAGTTCAGTACTTAACTTCTCTGTTGTCCAATGCTCCGATTACCCTTAATATGAGGAACATCCTTCTATTAAGTTGGAAACCTTTATAGACTGTTGTTATAAGCATCAGCATTAAATTTTTTAAAGTATTAACTGAATGTTTCTGTACATAATGTTGAATACATGGAAGTTTAATGTAAAAACATATAAATCCCTTCTTACCAATGAATATTATAATCTATGATAAAATAATTACTAGCACAGGTAAATAGCAAAGAGCAGATTAATACAACAATAAATATTAAAATTTTCCTAAACAAATGTGCTGATACAACGTAAAGGTAATGTGATGAGTATATAGTATCATTTCTGTAATGAGGATTAGTTATTAAACCCCATTCATAGACAATCGTGGCCAAGAGGAATTGCTTTCCTATCTTCTGATTATTGGGACTAGGTAATGTTTTGAGAGCAGACAGATCTCATTTGCAACTGTAGACAAAGCAAGGGATGGGAAACTGCTTGGTGAATAAGGACAAAAAGGCTCATCAATATCAGCAAACAATAATCTAGTAAAAAAATATGGAAGAGGGAAGCCAATGACAGGCAAGTACAAATTTTCCTGAAAAAGTAAAAAGGAAGAAAGCTTGGCATATGCAGAAAACTCAAATAAACAGTGAGCACAGACTCACTCGAAGAGTACGAAGCATGGTATCTGAACATAAAGACAGATTGGGATATGGTCAAAGACGTGAACAGAAGAAACACCTTTCCAAAGCATATTAAGAAAAAGTGAAAATGAGGAGTTGTAGGGAAAGAATAAGAGGGATTTATGGTGCTGAATTTAAAACAGGGAAGTTTCTAGTGACAAAAAACTCCAACAACATATTCTATGTGTAAAGACTGTGATGAGGCCAAAATCACAATCTCTTGCTTTGAAAATCAAACATATGGTGATAGAGAAAAAAAACCTCAGTTCCAAAATATTGATAGGCATAAGGATTGACAAGATTTTTAAGTAAAAATTACAGTTCTACACCTTGGAGAATAACTCCAGCTCTAACATATAACATTTAGTTTTAATCTAGAAAAGTGAGAACTTCTTAGTCTGTTTCCTAGTTGTAATAGCCATGAAGCCACTTGAGACAGTAAAATGCTAAATAAAGATAAATTCTAAAAATAACAACAGCATCAGAGTTTTTATATTGCACTTCTTCTTTGAAGGAAAATTATAAGTTCTTCAATGGCATTTAATATTATTTAAATAAAACTGGCTTACAAGAATACTGAAACACAATTCTTTTTGAATGGCCAATTGGTAGGAAAATAATACCTCTTCTAAGAGTGAGTAATTGGATAAACTAGGAAGTTGGTAGGTGTTCCCTTTTGCAATGGCACAGCTCTGATGTAGGAGGGACAAGTCACTGTCACTCTTGCTTGGAATGATCACCTTTTCCTAGTGAGGAGAAGACTTTTCCGCAACCCAATCTCCCACTGGATACATATGTGTCATATTTAAATCTATTATGCATCCTCCCTCTCTCTTCTATACTTAAATAATAGATATAAAATTCATTTCTTCCATACTTGTAAAAGGAATGGATTTCTCTGTGCAGAAAACCAATGGGAAAGAAGATTTAGCAATGTTTTATAGAATCACAAAGGCGATGTACTGCTGTGCTGATTTTAGAATGAAGCAGATAAACTCAAATTATAGTTTAACCTCCCATAATAGGAATCATTCCATTTTGAAAATATTTGTTGTAAAATTAAAATAGATAATGGATTGTAATTGCATGCAGAGAGGCTCTGATGTGTTTACATCCACTAGGGAGTACACTCATAGGTGGTGAAAACGTGCCCCAAAATCACATACACAGACATATCCTGATATATAGAAATAAATACGCTACATGAACTAATACATATAGAAGTTAATCTTAATCAAATATAAAATTTCAACAAACTAAAGATATTAATGATTTAGATATCAATCTTCCAAAGAACCCATGCCTTTCAGCACACACATAGTGATGATACCTATGAGAACAAAAGTTAATTTGGTTTAAATAGGAAATCACATATGAGGAACAGCCACACATAATCTAAATCTTCCTCAGACACAAATGAACATGTATGTCATACAACAAATTAATTTTGTATGATCACACAGTCAAATCAGTACATGATAAATAACACAACACAAATCATTAATTTACAATAAACCCTACATTTCACCATCTGTCACTGACAAATGTGAATACTAGGTTTGTAAAACACAAAGTAACCACATTCCTTAGAATATTGACTCTAGCCTTAGGAAGACCTGGTTTCAAATACGGACTATACCATTTAAAATTTGTAAATTTTTGATATTGTCCTTAACCACTCTTTGTCTCAGATTTCTTGTTTGTAAAATTGAAAACAATAATACACACCTAATAGGGTTATTAAGGTTTAATGTTGTATAAAGGAGCAAAGTGTATGTTTTTAAAAATAATGTTTTATATAGAGTAATTCTCTGAAATTCTTATGGCATTTATTTTTAATTAATGATAAAATCATCAACATACAGTAGTAAAAGAGCATGGACTTTGGATACAGAAAAGCCTACAGACTAAGTCCGGCTTTCTCCATTTACTAGATGTAGTAACCTGAGTTTTAGTTTTCTTATGTGCAAATTGTGGATAAAAGTACTTATTTTGAAACTTATTTGAGAAATTTAAAATGAAATAATGTAAGCAAAAAAGTAGCTGGAATGAATGCTCAATAAATTTTAATTTGTTTTATATGCATGTCATTGTGACCCAACCAGCTTGCAAAAACATCTTGAGAGTCAAAATTATCTTTTATACACTTCTCTATTATCCACTGTGCCTTGTACATATAGGTTTGCTTTTAAAAAAGGAAGTGGAGAATAATGCCCAAGAATTATGAGATCCTGCTCCAAGGATCAATTTGTTGCAGAATTCCTGGTGAAGCAGAATGAAAACTACTTTTAATGAGAAAACTTTATTTAAAAGTTACTAGATATTCATGGTTGCACCAAAAGCAAGGAGCCACCAACCCTCTTTTACTTTTATTGATTCACTGATTCATTCATTCATTCACTTACTTATTGTGGGGAGAGAGAGGACCTCAACATACCCCTTTTGTCACACAAATGTAGAACAAATAGTCCTTCTTTGTCTGAAGAAGTGGTGAAATAATTCAAAGCAAATTGTTCACCTTAGAATTTTAAATCTCATATTTAATAAAATAAATGTTGCCTTTAAAAGTACAACAGTCTCTAGGGAGCAGAGATCTTTAGATCACCAGTGAAGGTTGCGTTGGCCCTTCCCTCTTTCTTCTCCAACCCTATGCTTGTCCTAGGTCCCAAGTTTGCCAAAAACTAGAACTGTTTGTTTTCTCAGGGTAGGACTAGAAAGGCTGCAGCATCTGTGCAGAGAGGTAGCCTGTGTTTTGTCTGACAAGATTGTTCAAGGTAACCCGAGAACAGGGCTGAAAGGTACAACAAGCAGCTACAAAGACAGACTGTAGAACAGTTGGGTTGAGCACTCATGAGAGAAGCTCAGAAAGGCTCCTCAAATATTTTGAAAATATATAAATCCTTCCTACTACACAAGACGGAGTGATTAAATAACTAGAAAATTTTAGGCCCCTAAGTCTTTTAGGTCCCTGTAATCAGTACTGAATGTGGTATATAAGAACAAAGAAGTCACAATCTGGTGAAATGGGAGCAGAGAAATAGAAAAAAAAAAAACAAAAACAAAAAACCCACACACACAGAATAAAGTAACTTCACTAATAAATAGTTCTCTAGTAGTGGCAGCATATACAAAATGCCACAAGAACACAGAGGTGATAGGATTAATTCTACCTGGCTGCAATCAGGGAAGACTTCAAAGAAGAGGTGACTTTTAAGCAGTATTTTGAAGGCTGAAGTAATAAAGGGAGGGTGGAGTAAAGGGGCAGGATCTACTGAGCACTGAAAATAAATGCAAATTCACGGAAGGGTATGATGTATTCAGGAGATGATGTGTAATCCAGTGCAAGTAAAATGCAACCAACAAATCAAAAGTGATATAACTTAAATAAAGGGAGCAAAGTGCTGAAAAATAGTGACTCAATGAAGTATGTATTATGAGACCAGGAGCTCATGGTCAGATGCAAGTCTTGGACTCAAACTACTCAAGATATTTAACAATCTTCTGGAGATTCCAACTACTCTTCTATCAAACAGGAAGAAATAGGATGCTTTTATCTAGAATTCCAATGTGATTCCAAATTTGAAATCTTCAACAGTGACAGAAACAAGGAGCTTGTTTAAGGGATATCTACCTCAACGTTAAAGATTCCAATTTTAGGCTCTGCAGTGCAGTAAGTTCGCAAGTGAATAGTTATAAAACACAATACAAGATGTACAAATTAGAATCATCATTGTGACAGTGCTCTTTTAATTCAGTATAAATCCAAATGAACTAGTTACCAGGAGCCGAAATAATGAATACCCAGATTTTTATTGATTTTCTTACTAAAATGAGCATATATTTTGGTAGTACAAAGATAGTCACTGTGCTAAGTAGAAAATACGGTATGGGTGGAAAGTTGCCAGGAATTATTCACCTAAATACTTGAATTGGAACTTGAATCATGGGTAGGATTCAAACTGGTCTAGATCTAGGGAAGCATTTCAAGAGGGGAAAAAAAAAAAAAAGCAAACCCTGAATAAAGCTGCCCCCTGACCTCTAAACAGTTTATATTCCAGGGGGTTAAGAGAGAGATTGAGTTTAAAAAATAGTAAGTTTTGGGGCGCCTGGGTGGCTCTGTCGGTTGGGCGTCTGCCTTCAGCTCAGGTCATGATCCCGGGGTCCTGGGATCCAGCCCCGCATCGGGCTCCCTGCTCCGCGGGAAGCCTGCTTCTCCCTCTCCCACTCCCCCTGCTTGTGTTCCCTTTCTTGCTGTCTTCCTCTCTCTGTGTCAAACAAATAAATAAAATCTTAAAAAAAAAACAAAAGAGTAAGTTTTATAGAATGTTAAAAGGTCATAAATATTATGGGAAAAATTAGAGAAGGATGAAGGTGATTAGTCAATGTGGCAGGAGAACTGCAAGTTTAAATAGGATTGTTTGGGAAGACCTCATTGAGAAAGTGACATTTAAGCAAAGACTTGAAAGAGGCGACAGAGTGGCCATACAGGTATTTGCAGGGAGAGTAAGCCTGGCAGAGGGCACAGACACTGCAAAGGCCCTGAAAAGGCAACACGCCTAGTGTGTTTGAGAAACAGCAGGAAGGTTAATGTGGCCAAGAACAGAAGGAAGAAGAGAAGAAGTTGTAAGATAGGAGATCAGATTATATGTGGTCTTACAGAGCCATTTTAAGGTTTTAAAATTTCACTTTTTAAAAAAAGTATTTTATTTATTTGACAGAGACAGACACAGCAAGAGAGGGAACACAAGCAGG